>NC_092716.1:56130976-56436270 GCF_047496885.1 Scyliorhinus torazame | reverse complement strand
GAACAAGTCAATGAATGGATTAACAAGGAATAAGTAATTGATTAGTAATAGTCTATATTCCTTTTGATGTAGCTCCTATTTCTTTCATACTTAAGGACCAAGGTCATGTTAATTATCTGTACTTCGGAAAGATTTATGATCAATATCCCAATTCTGAATGATATATGCACCAACACTTCGGCAAGAGTTCTAAATGACTGTGAATGTACAGTTTTCCTTTGCAATTGTTAGAATGACATAAGACCATAAGACATAGGAGCAGAATTAGGCCACTCAGCCCATCGAATCTGCTCTGCCATTCAATGAGGCGGGATTCTCCCAGCGGGCGGCTAAGTGCCGACACCAGAGTAAAAACGGGAGTGTTTTACTCCGGCGTCAGCTGCCGATCCCAGCCTGAACCCGGCACCACGGGTTCCGCGCATGCGCAGTTGGTCCGACGCCAACTAGCGCATGCACAGTGGCCTTCTTCCCTGCGCCGGCCCTGACGTCAAATGGCGCAGGGCTACAGGAGCCGGCCCGGAGTAAGGGAGACCGGGGGGCAGAGATGCCGGCCCACCGATTGGTGGGCCCCGTTCGCGGGCCAGGCCACTACGGAGGGCCCCCCCGGGGTCGGACCCCTCTCCCCCTCCCCCTCCCCCCTCAACAGGCCGCCCTCGGACCCTTCAACGCCTATGTCCCGCCGACTCAGAGGATGTTAGAATGGCGTCGGCGGGACTCGGCATTTTGATGATGGCCGCTCGGGCCGGAGAATTGGCGCACCAGCCTGTGCCGGCCCGGGCCGGAGAGTCGGCGCACGCCCCGACCGGCGCCGCGCCGACCATGCCGGCGCCGATGGTGCCGATTCTCCACCCTGGTGGGGGGTTGGAGAATTTTGCCCCATATTTTTCGCATCCCTTTCTTCTGCCTTCTCCCCACAACCCTTGACCACCACAGACAGTCAGTGACTTGGCCTCCACAGCCTTCTGTGGCAAAGTGTTCCACAGATTCACCACCCTCTGGCTGAAGAAATTCCTCCTAATCTCTGCTCAGCAATGACTTAGTTCTATTTACTCTTCATTCCTTAACCCTCTCTCAGCACAATAGAATCACAGTTGTAATTGTATGCTTTTTCTTTTGTTTTTATGCTGTCCTTGACTTCCTTCATCAGCCATGGATGCCTTGTCCTCCCCTAAGCATGTATCCTCCTCCTTGGGATGAATTTCTGTTGTGCCTCCCAAATAACCCCCCAAAACTCCTGCCATTGCTGTTCCACTGTCTTCCCTGCTAGGCTCCTTTTCCAATCAACTCTGGCCAGCTCCTCCCTCATGTCTTTGTAGTTATCCTTATTTAATTGTAATACCGTTACATCTGATTCCAGCTTCTCGCTCTCAAACTGCAGGGCAAATTTTATCATATTGTGGTCACTGCTCCTTAAGGGTTCCCTCACCTTAAGTTCCCTAATCAAGACTGCCTCATTACACATCACCAAATCCAGAATTGCCTGTTCCCTGGTAGACTCTGTCACAAGCTGCTCCAAAGAACCATCTTGTAGACATTCCACAAATTCCTTTTCTTGGGATCCACTACCAGCCTGATTTTCCCAGTCTACCTGCACATTGAAGTCCCCCATGATTATTGTAATATTGCCTTTTTTACATGCCTTTTCTATCTCCTGATTTATTTTCTGCCCCACATCCTGACTACTGCTAAGGGGCCTGCACATAACTCCCATCCGGGTCTTTTTATTTTGCGATTCCTCAACTCTACCCACAGAGATTCTATGTTGTTAATTATTAAAAAGATACCTTCAGCAGCAATATGAATTTGAAAACACTGGAAATTCTGAGGTTAGGAGGGAATGCAACTTGGATGGATGACTCAGGGTGAATTTGGGGCAGATCTCAAATTGGTTTGGAATGTAAATCTAAATTCCAATGAGTTGATTTGGGAACAACTTTGACCCCTTCCCAAACTTCCAGACCATGTCTGGAGGCTTGCTGGGAATTATGGCTCATACATCCTGATCAGACCTAGCAGAAGCCTCACTGGAGTGAGAGTAGTCCTGTTTTGATTCCTTCCTAAGGAAGAAAATAAACAGCCTGCATTTATATAGCACCTTTCACAACATTCCACAGAATGATGAAAGATTTTTCAAGTTTAACCATTGTTGTAAGGTGTGAAACGCAACAGCCAATTTGTGTGCTATAAACCCCCACAAACATCAATGAGGTGATTGACAAGATCATCTGTTTAAGGTGTTGAATGACCAGGACACAGAAAAGTTTTTTGCCATTGGAACTTTAATGTAAGTAGGCCCTTGGCTTAACATCTCTTATCAGCACAGAACTACTTCAGTACTAAACTAAAATGCTAGCCTCGAATTATGTTTTCAAGTCTCTGGAGTGGTTTGTGAACCCACAGACTTTTAAGATAGTGCTAAATGTGCTACCAACTCAAGCCAAAAGGTTATTTCTTTAGAATTGAGGGTTCTGTTTCCCTTTGAGGAGCAATGCACTCTTTAGCCTCCTCAGCCATATCAGAGCCGCAGTGTGCCACCACATTTTCCCCGCCAGGTAAGCAAGGTGAAGGCTGCCTGGCCTGTTTTGGAATGAGGAGCACATCCGCTTCCATTGGCAGTAGGGAGTCTTGCTCTCCTGCAACACCAGCACCAGAGCAGGGCCCAAAATGTTTGGCTCACTGAGTTTCAAAAAAAACTGTATTCTCGTTAAACTAATTTGTCATTCATGGTTTAAAGAAAAAAAGTTTGTATCCATCTGCTTCTTCAGACACTCATGGCGCCTATTCACTGCAAAAATAATACACGTCCTAATGACTTCCACATATTTTGAAATCTCCCTTTTGAAATTGTTCTTGGCAGATTATTTGCAGGTACTTGAGTTGCATCTGTTTGTAATTTTGTAAATGCGGAAGACTTTAATGTTGAGGGCTGTGAGAGTACTATTTTAATCCTCAAATAACATTGGCTGTCATCAAAAAGGCACATTTATCTTTTGGAAGGCAGGGAGAATGTTTAATGTTAAAAGATAGTAAAAGTTCAGGGTCAAGGTTGAGATCTGCGCATTTCCCTTTCACAATATTGTGTTTGGTGGCTGTCAGTCTTTGTGTTCCTTCATTATTTCTTCCATCTCATATTGTCTGCCAATCAGAGAATGCTTTTCTGATAAAACCAAGATCAGGAGGCGAGTAAAGCTGAAATAATTGTGGCTTCAATCTGCTCTGTTATACTTATTGTTACCATGTGGCTAGCAGCTGACCAACTTAAACCCTTTTTCTTTCAAACTTTTAATACCTAACTGACTTGTCTTACATGGATTTAAAGAACAGCTTTTCTCACAATTCTATAATTCCATAGGTGATTGCTTTTTGAATCAATTAAATGTGACACTAAATAAACTTAGTTTACGATCTTTGAATGTTTTATGTTAATCCAGCCAGCTCTCAGAAATTTAACAGTTTAAAAAGGCACTTTTCAACTTTTGCTAAATTTGAATAGTTTATTTGAACAGTAAAGCGAGAAGATTATTTTAAGACAGGAAAAAAGAACTTGAGTCTTAACTACCAACAATCGTGAGTCCTTATTAAGCTCTTTTTCATGCACATTGAACTCAAATCAGTCTGTTTAATGGTGACTCCAAAAGCAAAAAGGCCACCCATCTTGGAGTCTCTTGAGATGATCAACCCAGCAACTGAATGCTTTCTTAAATGATGCTAATCAGTCCGGAGAGGCCTGGCCTGTATCCCCATCAGTATTCTGTAATTCAGTTCTGCTGATAACCTTAAATTGAATCTGTCAGAATGTAGTTATATAAGCAGAAACGAAAAAGGGCTGGCGATGAGAAGTAAGGTTAACCTAATGCCTCCGTTCTTGCTGTGGGGGAGTTGTGGGCAAAGTGACCAGTGATAGCTGGGATGGATTTACAGCAAATTTTCTAATTACCACAGTGTGAAATAAGGAGCCACTTTGATGAATGTCTCCCTCATACAGATACAGTAAGTAAAGAAGGAACTTGGCTGAAATAACCTTTTAAAAACATTCTGGGATCAGCATCTGTTCTGTAAATGCATGTACGCGGTGTATGGGAAGCTATTTAGAAAATGCAACTTCATAGTTGTCAGATTTTATTATGCAGGAAGGTGTCATGTTTGTTACAACACTGAGTACAGATGGCAGAGTGGAAGAAATGGATCACTAATTTTAAAAATGATTAATGAACAAAGATGGAATATGAATTAGAAAGGATGATTGCAAGCACAAGTGTCTTTATGCAAAGATCTGTGTCTGCTCTCCCATTTTCTTGCAACAAAATATTGTTTTTGACACATATAGGTGAAAGTAATGTCTCGGTTAACTATTCACAATGCCCACACCACTTTCTAGTTGTGGACTGGGCTGGGTAAAGCAAAATCTTTGCTGGATGGTAATAGGTTTCAAATCCCAACTCCCCTCTTGGTTGCTCACTGGCAGTGTTCAAGTTGTGATGTTTAGCACTCAGAACTTCATGTTGATGTATGTGTTACACAATAAACATGGATAGGTCAAACAGCACTGTTGCACTAGTAGTCCACATCAAAGTATGACAGTCCACTTAGACAGAAATGTTCACCCACAGTTTGCCAGCCTGATCACTAATTCATCTCATTACTCACAGTATAACCCGACTTGGTCAAAGGTCACAAACAGAAACCTAATGGAAACGTTACCTGAAGGTGCTCTTCACTTAACCATCAGTGTTAGCCTGAACTAAAATATTCATTCAATTATTTAATTCCTTCTCAATGGTAATTATGGTTGGGCAACAAATTGAGCAATCTCCACATCCTGTGAAAGAGTTAAAAACAAGCCTCTATGGCTAAAAATTACAAAAGGTGCAAAGGTTGAGTCAGCCTCCAGGATTAATCCGAGGTTCAGCAAGAGATGGATTCTGAAATGTTAGTGGTATAAAATGAAAGTGCTTGAAGCTGTTGAAAAGAGGGGGAGGGGGGTGATTTCTGACAGCTCCTTCAAATGATAACAAGCATTCAAGATTGCTCAGCTGTGGATCTTGAGTTGAAACTTCAGTTTTCGTGATAATAGCGCAAGATACCATCTTGGTAAAGGAGTTGAAGCTTGTGCTAGGAATGGCTGCAAGAAGGATGGTTAATGGACTGACTGCTGCTAAATTGCCTGCTCATGCTCAGTAAGGGACCTGTATGACACTTTGGTGGATAGCTCTTGGCCCAGCACCCTCTCCTAACAGTGACCAACTGATTGGGAGTAAGCACGTTGTTGCTAAGAATTTTGAGCACTCCTTAAAGGTGACGTTTATTGTTTACATGTGCTGGAGGTGTGGATGTTTGGAGGACTTTTGAAACACACCAGAAGACTTTTGGGGATACTTTGTCAAGATTTCACCAACACTTTATCCATATTTCTTCCAGAAATTATCTGAGGACCATTTTATGGGATACCTGATAGCAGTCACCAGGAGAAAGGGAATGCTTGGACATGGGCATCTTGCTAGTGGGCCCTTAGTCTTCAAGAAGAAATGGAAGGAGAAAAAAGGCCAGGCGGAGCAGTGCCTGTTGCTGGAAGAGCGAGGGGCAGTGGGGGAAGTGGCCTCCTTCGATCTTTGGATATAGGATATCCTCCCTCCTCCTGACATACGCAGTTATGGCTGAGAACATGAAAACATAAGAAATAGGAGTGGGGGGAAGGCCACATGGCCCCGGGAGCCAGCTCTGTCATTCCATAAGGTCATGACTGAACTTTTACCTAAACTCCACCTTCGCACCCTGGCCCAAAGCCTCTAGATCCCCTTCGTATCCAAGAATCTACTGTTTACAATCTTGAACCTCGATTTGAGTCACAGTTACATGCTTCAGACCATGACCATGAACCAAATCTGAACCATTACCCAACCTCCTGGATCAAAATTGCCAGGTAACTCTTTCCCTCCCTGATCCATTGCAATGTCTGTAACTTGGATTGCAGCTCAAAGTCTCTTGAGCCAAAGTTCCTTAAGTTGCAAACAATTACTGCAGATGTGGCTGCCTGGGATTTTGCTTCTGTCCAAACTCCCACATACTCTTGGCACACCTCCTGCACTGCCAACTCTACTTAACCTAATTTTATAAATGTAAGTTTTATGTAATTAATTCACTTGCTTTATTTTTAGTTTTCTTAAAGCTATTCATTTAACTTGTATAAATTATTAATCTAATAAAGTATTAGTTATAGATTCCTAGTTTCTAAAAACTATTTATATTTATTTATGAGCGATAGTTTCTTTTAAGGTTTTCTTATTACACACTAACTTACACCAAACATTGACAACATACTAAATATGTGGAGCCAGGAAAGTTGTGCATTCTCTCCCTCAGCTCCTGAACATTCCTGAAATCTGCCACTATCTACAAAAGCAAAATTTGATACGACTGAAAACGTGCATGATTATTGCATGCGGGATTAACCCCCGCCTGCAGCTTCTGTTGCAGGCAGCATACCCACTTTATAATGTCACCAAATTAATACTCCTCCATTGCCCTTTTCTCCTGCTCTTCAGCTGCTTATCATATAACTGGTGCACGTGGCTGTGCCCTCATGCTGAGGTTGTGCAGCATTCGGCTGACCACTGAGTGTTGACATCCACTCACTGATTACGGCAACCTCCTTTGGAGCACAGTTCAGGCAACTGAAGCATTGGACGGAATTCTCCCATCTGGGACTAAGTTCCATGGTGGGAGCAGGGAGTGTTTCCCACTGCAGGGGGTGACAGGAAACCACGTCATATCTTCAATCCTCGGCATAATTAATGAGAGGTTTTGCGCTATCTTCCATGGTGGGTTGGAGGGTAGGAGGGGGAAGGGTGTGTGTGGGGGCAGGGGGGGGAGGCATAATGGTGGGTGACCCACCATCATATCCAGGTTCCATATTGAAAATGTGCCTGACACCACTGACCCCACCCTGCGGAGAAGAAAGAAGATGGACCATCTGGAGAAAGGATATGGACCTTCAAGAGCACGAAGATGGGCCTCCTGGAGAAGGAAGATGGACCTCCTGAAGAAAGTAGAAGGCCCTTCCAGAACATTCTGAGGCTGCAAGATGACACTCCTCAATGACACTGAAGCTGGAAGATCCACATGATAGTGGATCTGCTGTGGTGTTTCAGGACCCAGGGTTGTTGGTGGCCTCCATCCCAAACTCCGGAGGCAGACCCAAGCCTTTTTCCGGTAGGTTCCAGCTTCTGCACGGCAGGCTGGTCCAAATGTGTTCTGGACTGACTTGTTTTCCTGTTGGCGCCGTGGAGAATCGGGTGTGCATGCCATTTTGTGCTGGTCTCCACAGCAGGTTTCCTGACCTGCTATGGCAGGCAGTATTTGAAAATCGCGCTGCAAGTTCTAGCCAGGGTGAGACCAATTTTTGGGCCGCTGCCGAATTCTCCCCTCACACGCCATTGATCCTGCCGGAAGGGGTATGGGAGGATTGCACCCATTGTTTCAGCACTCCAATGGTCTGCCCTATCACATTTTGAGTGACAGCATGGCTTCTGCCATACGTATGTGTGTGGGTTGCACACTGGAGTCATCTGCCATGTGTTCAGTACATTGCAGTCTATCGCAGTGGATCAAATGCGGATGATACAATAGTCAATCACAGAATGAAGGCATGATTGCTGCCATCAGGATATTGTGCATTGGGGTCAGCATGGTAACAGAGTGAGTAGCACTGTTGCCTCACGGCGCTGAGGTCGCAGGTTCGATCCCGGCTCTGGGTCACTGTCCGTGTGGAGTTTGCACATTCTCCCCGTGTTTGCATGGGTTTCCCCCCACAACCCAAAGATGTGCAGGGTAGGTGGATTGGCCACACTAAATTGCCCCTTAATTGGAAAAAATGAATTGGGTACTCTAAATTTAAAAAGGAAAAAAAAAGGCTATTGTGCATTGGTCTACAAGATCCACTGTGTATATTTAAAAAATGTATTATTTTACAGGATGCGAGCGTCATTGTCCAGCATTTGTCCAGCATCTGAGTGTTCTTGAGAAGGTGGTGGTAAGCCGTCTTCTTGAACCATTTCAGTCCACAGTGCTGTTAACAAGGAAGTTCCAGGATTTTGACCCAGTGACAGTGAAGGAATGACAATATAGTGCCAAGTCAAGCTGCTGTGTGGCTTGGCTGGAAACTTGCAGGTGATGGTGTTCCCATGCATTTTCTATCCTTGGTTTTCCAAGTGGTAAAGGTTGTGGGTTTAGAAGGTGCTATCTATAGAGCCTTGGTGAGTTATTGCATTGCATCTTGTGGGTAGTACACATTTTTGCCACTGTTCGTTGATGGTGGAGGGAGGAATGCCTCAGGTGGCGGATAGGGTTCCAATCAAATGGGCCGTTTTGTCCTTAGTGCTTTCAAGCTTCTTGATTCTTGTTAGTGTTATACTCGTCCAGGCAAGTGGGGAGTATTCCATCACACTCCTGACTTGTGCATTGCAAATGATGGGAAAGTTTTGGGGAGACAGGATTTGCATTACTGCACAGAATTCCTAGTCACTGTAGCCACAGTATTTATATTGCTGGTCCAATTCATTTTCTGGACAATAGTAACCCCCAGGATGTTGATAGTGGGGGAGTCAGTGATGGTAATGCCATTGAATGTCAAGGGGAGATGGTTAGATTTTCTCTAAGGTTTCCATCCTACAGCTGATGTGTATTTCTTTTTTCATTCTTTCATGGGATGTAGATGTCACTGGTTGGGCCAGAATCTATTACCCATCCCTAGTTGCCCTTGATGAGGCATTTAAGAGTCAACCCCATTGCTGTGGATCTGGAGTCACATGTAGTCCAGACCAGGTAAGGGTGACAGATTTACTTCGCTGAAGGACATTAGCCAACCAAATGGGTTTTTCGGAGAATCAACACTGATAGATGGTCATCATCTGAATACCTTGATACATCCGAAAAGTTCTCACTACATGCGTGATAGTACCCTTACTAAAATACTGTCTTGCACAACTCGCACCGAGGTTTGCATGCTCCTGCAGATACCACCTTCAAGATCACGTGTTGTAACCAAATAACATGGTCATACCTTCAGTGTAAATGGGTGCAAGAAGTCCATATGCACTCCCCCAAAATGTCATCTTAGTCAGTGATTGTGCGCCTGTTTCACCATCTGCAGGAAAATGCAAATTTTGACCAAAATTGTGTGCTGAAACCAGACACTTGCAAATGAGCTGGTTGGTACAGCATTTCTTTAGTGCCTGTTTTCATCCTTTCATGAAAAAAATCCCTTGCTCCACCCAACTTTAACATAGTATTAAAAAATCAACCACAAGGGCAGCACGGCGATGCAGTGGTTAGCACTGCTGCCTCACGGCGCCGAGGTCCCAGGTTCGATCCCAGCTCTGGGGTCACTCTCCGTGTGGAGTTTGCACATTCTCCCCGTGTTTGCGTGGGTTTCGCCCCCACAACCCAAAGATGTGCAGAGTAGGTGGATTGGCCATGCTAAATTGTCCCTTAATTGTGAAAAATGAATTGGGTGCTCTAAATTTATTTTAAAAAATCAACTACTCAATGCCACAAGTAAAGGAACACAGATCACCCAAACAATGATCCCAGGTTTATCTCCACATTCTGCTTAAAGAAGAGCATTCTAGCGGTTGGCACTTGGAATGGTAATTTGTAACAATCATAATGGGTGTGTTTCTTTTTCCCAGCTGTTCCCACTGGTGGGATCTTCCTGAACAATGGGAAACCATGTTGACAGCGGTGGGACTGGAAGGTCCTGATGCCAGTCAATGGCAGGCTGTCTCCGCTGTTGCAGCACACACTGCGGGGGAGATGCGGATTGGGTGTAAAATCCCACCCGTGGACTTATATTTATGTAACACATTTAACATAATAAAATGTCCTAAGTGCTTCCAGAAACATTGCAATGCAAAATGTGATAATGAGCCACAGAAGGTATAAGGGAAGATTATCAAATGTTTGGTCAAAGAGGTGGGCTTTAAGGGAGGAAAATGTGTAGAGAAGTAGAGAGGTTTAGTGAGGGAATTCCAGAGACCAGGGCCTAATCAACTGAAGACATGGCCAGCAATGTTGGAGCAATTCCAACCCGGAATGCTCAAGAGACCAGAATTAGAGTACTGCCGATATCCTGGGAGTGTTGCCCAATTGGAAATGTAGGGAGAAGTGAAACTATGGAGGAATTTGCAAAGAAGGATGCAAATTTTTTAATTGAGCCATTATAAATCAGTGAGCAGAGGGGCCAAAGATGAAAAGAATTTAGTGGGAGTAGGACCATGGGCAGCAGAGACTCAATGACCTCAAGTTTATGGAGAATAAAACTTGGGATGCTGGCCAGGAATGCATTGGAATAATAATACCTAGAGGTAGCAAAGGCATGGATGAGGATTTTAGCACAAGAATGTTACAGATATAGAAATCCGTTAATATGTGGTTGGGCCTCATCTCCGGGTCAAGGATGACACCAAGTTCAGCTTCAGATAGTTGCCAGGCAACAGGATGGAATTGGTAGCTCGGAGACTAAGTTTGTAATGGGGGCTGAAAATAATGAGGGGGATTCTCCATCCCGCCAACCCTGTTTTCCGGCGGGGCGTGCCTCTCCTGGCAACGGCATTCTCTGTTCCTGCAGCTGGCAAATGGGGTTTCACATTGTGGCCACCATATGCCATCGGGAAACCCGTGGGTGTGCTGCCAGCAAATGCGAGGAACCCGACAACGGAGAATCCCGCAGAATGGTTTTGTTCTTCCCAATATTTAATTGGAGGAAAGGTCAGCTCCTTCAATACAGGAATTGGACAAATGGTTTGATCATTTTAGAGCCAGTGGAGGAGTTGAGAGAGTGTTGGTGAGGTAGAGCTGGGTGTCATCAGCCTACGTGTAGCTGTGTTCTCATCGATATTACTGAGGGGCAGCAGGTAAATGAGATATAGGAGCTGGACAAAGGTAGAACACCAGAGGTAATGTTGTGGGAGAGGGAAATGAAACCACTGCAGGTGATTCACTGGATATTATGAAATAGATAAAAATAAAACCAGGCAAGTCCCACTTAGCTGGATAACAATGGAGAGTGACTGGAGAGGGATAATAATAATAATCGCTTATTGTCACAAGTAGGCTTCAATGAAGTTACTGTGAAAAGCCCCTAGTCGCCACATTCCGGCACCTTTTCGGGGAGGCTGGAATGGGAATTGAACCCGTGCTGCTGGTCTTGTTCTGCATTACAAGCCAGCTGTCTTAGCCCACTGTGCTAAACCAGTCCCTAATGTGTCAAATAACAAGATATGCCACAGCCATTGTTTTTCTGTTGCTAGTTTTAGGTGAAAACAAGGTAGGCAGACCAATTTCCCATTGGTTTAGATATACTAATCATACAGTTGGAGAAGAAACTAATTGGTCTCAAAGGAATTGTTTTTACTAATGTCAATAAGGCAACTTCCCTGTCTAGCTTATTTTAGGATCCCTTACGGGCAACCTGATCGATGTGTACAAGATTCTGAGGGGCATGGACAGGGTGAATAGGGAGCAGCTGTTCCCCTTACCTGAAGGATCAGTCACGAGGGGGCACAAGTTCAAAGTGAGGGGCAGGAGGTTTAGGAGAGATGTGAGGAGCACCTTTTTTATCCAGAGTGTAATCTGGGTTTATCCAGATGGTCTGGAATGCACTGCCTGAGAAGGTGGCAGAGGCGCGTTGCCTCACATCCTTTAAAAAGTACCTGGATGAGCACTTGGCACATCATAACACTCAAGGCTATGGGATTGGGTAGGGATGTCAGGGGTGGGATACTCCGCTGTGTTCCGAAGTCTCCGCCACCAGAGATTCGGCGGGGGCGGGAATTGGTGGGCCCACCGCCGCCGATTCTCCGGCCCGCGATGGGCCGAAGTCCCACTGCTGGAATGCCTGTCCCGCCAGCATGGATTAAACCACCTTTTGAACGGCGGGACAAGGCGGTGCGGGCGGGCTCTGGGGTCCTGGGGGGGGGGGGTGCGGGGCAATCTGGCCCCGGGGGTTGCCCCCACGGCGGTCAGGCTCGCGATCGGGGCCCACCGATCCGTGGGCGGGCCTGTGCCGTGGGGGCACACTTTTTCTTCCGCCTTCGCCATGGTCTTCACTATGGCGGAGGCGGAAGAGACCCCCCTCCCCTGCGCATGCGCGGGGATGACGTCAGCAGCCGCTGACGCTCCCGCGCATGCGCGGCCCCGCGTCGCCCGCCGAAGACCTTTCGGCCCCGGCTGGCATGGCGTCAAAGGCCTTTCCCGCCAGCCGCTGGAACGGAAACGGCTCCGGCGCGGGCCTAGCCCCTCAAGGTGAGGGTTTGGCCCCTAAAGGTGCAGAGACTTCCGCACCTTTGGGGCGGCCCGACACCGGAATCGTTCCCGCCACTCTATCACGCCGGGACCCCCAGCCCTGCCGGGTAGGGGAGAATCCCGCCCCAGATGTCTTTCATATGTCAGTGCAGACTCGATGGGCCGAAGGGCCTCTTCTGCACTGTATTTTCTGTGACTGTGATTCTGCGAAGATCATACCATTCTCAGTACTGACCTCTACAGTTGTCTTGCCTGTACTTCCACAGTAATGAATTATATTGATTTGTGGTCACTCTGCTAAATGGAATGCCTCTGGTGGTTGGCACATGCTAAAGGTAGGAAAGTGAGACGAAACTCAACAGGTCCATCTTGCCACAAATCCACCTTCTGTATGCTTATTGCATTGGTAGCTGTGAGACAGACCACCTGGAGGTAACAACAAGTCGCTTTTATGGGAAATATAAGCGGTAAATGGGGATAACATTCATCTCCAGGATTTTAAAATACTGACTTTTTTTTCCCCTCTGTTAATTCTTTGAATGATGAAAGGGTCAAAGGTCCATTTTGCAGGTTTTATAAATGTTTGTCCCAAGTGACACAGTCTTATCTGACATCTCCAACTCAGCATGGAGGGATGATATAACTTACCATACGTGTGTTCGGTGAATTCAAATCACAGCCGTTGCTGCCACTCTTATCATTGGCCCTGCTGCCATTCATAACTTTGGCACTGCAGGCAGATAACACATTGACACACAACATTTCGGCAGTCAAGTCGAAGAGAAAAACTACTGGGGCACGGATATTGCTCAGGTTATAGTGTGTATGTTAAACAAAGAGGGGAAAAAAAACGTACATAATCGGCTGCTTTGCAGAACAAGGTAGGGGAAAGCTCCTGGGAGCCAATTTAGAAAGTGACTTAAGGCAAGGGAAGCTTTTTGTGTCTGTTTCTTTTGGCATAGTGTAGAAATAGCAGTGGTGATTGGAATTCCCTAGCAAGCACAAAGGGTGGCCTGCGTTGAGACCTGCATCTGTGCAGATTTGTGCAGTGAGCTGCTCTCACTTGTAACCAGCTGGGTAAATGTAAGGGAGTTACATACTGACACCAAGCAGAGGGAAGCACCTCTCACAATCCCACTGATCTGCTTGTTCCTTTATTGTCCTTTCTGTTCCCTGAGCATTTTTCTCACATTTGCTGATTGCTCTCTATTGCCTTGTCCTTTGTTCTGTTTCTTTTATAGTGGTATGAGATTACAGGTTATGAAAGCTGTATTTCAGATATAATCCATGGCTGCAGAACATCTCTTTTCTGCATGTCTCAGTCTTTGTGGAAAAAACTCCAAGTTGTTCTGAATACTTCAGACATGTCAGCATCATTAACCTTCTACAACCTGGTCCCAGCCAACCTATAGAAATTATACTATTGCACAGCAAGAGGTCTGATACATTGATTTGTATCTACCACAAAAGTGCCGTATCATGTTTCCTTGCCAAAGTTACTGTTTTATAGTACACTATTTTAAATAAATTAATTGTGCAGAATTACTTAATGGTCAGGCTGCATAAGAATGCATGGTAGAGTTGTAGATTTGTTTTTCTTTCAAATATAAGCCCCTCAGTGTAACGGAATAGGATTTTTAGCTGTAAAATCACAAGCCTTTCCCACACACACTTTCCATGACATGTTTTATAACACATATCATTGTAGTACCAGTCGCTATCTTCCAAGTATTGAAGAAAAATGCAATAAACATGGCCCCAAACGTCATTTAAACAACGCTCTTCGTTATGCAAGGAGTGGAATGCAGGGATTTTGTTTTACACCAGTGAGTGGCCAAGAGAGGAGACAAAACAGTTTCTGGGAATGTGGTTTATTCAAGTAAAGCTGGATCTGACAAGAATGATTCTTGTCAGCTTTATCGGCCATGGTGAGCAGTTGCTGAGTTGATGGTTTTACTAAAACACCCCCTATCTTAAAAAAATTGTTGTGTGATCCTCCCTGTAAGATGTTTATAACAAATCTTATGAACCAAAAATTTAAGCGCAAGAAATTATATGCTACCACGGTAAAATAACCTCCCAGCATTTACTATCTGGATTCACAAGGGTACCTTCATCAATCCTCCACTCCATGTGAAAAGTCACACTCAAAGAGAGTGTTAATTGGAGAATTGTCCCTTCAGTGTTGCACCCCTGTCTCTGACCCGCATTCACTTCAAACGAGGTCCCTGTTCAAACTGTGGAAATGGTGAATTAACCCAATGAAGAATTCCCACTTGGGTGAGACCGGAGGGTGCCTGCCCTTGTGAAACTGTAACCCAGCATGAGTCAGTACCCTTCAAAAGCCGAATTGAGCAATAAGCAATTTATGATTATTTGAGACATGATTTATATTCCTCAAAAGCAAAGAGGTAAAACAAAGCAAAGAGTAATACTCTCGCATGTTGAATTTATAGAGCATAAGCAATATTGTTTAGAACTTGACAAAGTGAAATAAGCTCCCCGATGGCTGAACTGACAAGTGCAGCACAGCATAGAACTGAACCACATACAGCAGGAAAGCCTCAATTCGATCACTGGTCTGTGTTGAGTTAGCTAATTCAACTGGAGTAGCAGTTAGAGTGTTAACATTGGCCTCAATGTCCCTGGAATAGGGAGGGAAAAAGAACTCAGCCATGGTACTTAGTGACGCCCACTGTGTGTGCAGGACAGATAAGGATAAGATCCGAATGAGCAGTGTTGCTGCATGGTAGAATAACCTGCCAATATTGACTGCGCAGGCTAAACGTGAACAATATCCCCTGGTTAAGGTACTCCTGGACCCCTGCCACTTTCGGAAGTGCATTCCCGCATGAACCAGCACCCTCAAACAAGAGCGGAGAAATTTGGTGGGGAAAAAAAAATCAGGCCAAAAAAAATGCTGCAGGGAATTTCTGTATTTCGTAGCCAAGCATGGATTCGTGTGATGTGAAGGTGCATTTGGTGCATGAATGAAATTATTTCTAAACATTGATTTGGAGAGCATGAAATCTGTATTTTGTCCAAGAGAAATAATTCTCCTGGCCCAATTTTCCAATTATTTTAGCACCATTTAATTGTCCTGATAGAGAAAAATAAAAACCCTCAAAAGAACAATCATGCTCCATGTATTGTGATTTCCAAATTGACGCTGGCTGTCAAAAAATTTGCATCAGAAATAAAATGTAGCTGAAGGAGACAGTGTGAAAACAGAGGTGACACTGTAAACAGGTGCACTCATTATTCATAAAGATTGTGGCAATATATTTAGATCTGTAAGAGTGATGGGAGGTCATGTGACAGGTAGGTAAGTTATCTATTTACATCATCTGACTGCTGAAGCCTGCTGCTTTTGCAGATCATTATTTAAAAACGCCGCCTGCATTAATGATTCTGCATCCAGATTTAAGCGAATCTACAGCTGAAAAAATAAGTTTGCTTTTGGGAACAAAGGCACCAATGTTTGTTGGTGCCAAACAAGTTAAGCTAATTGCAATCAATATATTGCTGATATACAAACTTAACTCCCCATAACTATGATGTTGAAGACACAAAAATAAACCCTGACATTTAAATAAAATAAAACCTCTGCTAGTCATATTTCTTTCTCTCCCTGCTCCCCACCCCCCCCCCACCCCCCCCGCCAGATTTTCTCTCCCCATTCTTTCTCTTATTGATACCTGTAAAATTTCACTCAACCCAGCCTTATCAATCCAATTGCAATCTTGTTCAGATGTGATGGCTCTTCTGTGGTGAAGTAAGACAACAGACCCAGATCCATTAGTTAGTCATGGAGAAATTGGACGATGGAGAAGCTAAAGGATTGCATGTGATTTTTAACCTTCAGCAGACAGATGTTTTCCAGGCCAGGGCAAGACATTGGATAAATATTCAGATCAATATAGCCACTATCTTTCCTGTTTCTTTATTTTAATATAAATTTAGATACCCAATTCATTTTTTCCAATTAAGGGGCAAGTTAGCGTAGCCAATCCACCTAACCTGCACATCTTTGGGTTGTGAGGGTGAAACCCACATAAACACAGGGGGAATGTGCAAACTCCACACGGACAGTGATCAAGAGCCGTGATCGAACCTGGGACCTCGGCACGCCGTGAGGAAGCAATGCTAACCACTGCGCCACCGTGCTGCCCATCTTTCCTATTTCTGGACCATTGTTTGGAACAGGCATCTCTGAAGCTCTTGCTTTAATCAGCGCTTGCTCCAAGTCAGTGTTGGGAATGGAGGACCCTTCACAGCTTTAGGATCTACCGTCAGAACATCTTCCCACTAAAGGTGTGGTTGCAAAGCAAGACAGGTTTTCTAATTTCTGTCTTTACAATGTACCATAAGCCAATCATCTATTGCATCAAGCAGAATCTTTCCACCAGAGATTATTGTGGCACCCTGAATTTAAGGCTGCTATTTGTGGCAATGCTAGTTTCTACCAAAAGCCCAAGTCTGAATAACATTCAGGTCATGTGTATGTGGATGTGGACTGTCATCATCTGAGGAGTTGTGAATTTTACTGAACACTGCAATCATCAAAGAACATCTTCACCTCTGACCTTATAATGGAAGGAGGGTCATTGAAGAAGCAGCTGAAGATGGGTCAGCATAAGTCACTGCCATAACGAACCCCTGCAGCAGTATCATGGGATTGAGATGATTGACCATCAACAACTTCCTTTGTGATAGGTATGGGGCGAAATTCTCCGTTATCGGCGGAAAGTCCGCCGATCGGCGCAAAAAACGGCGCAAATCCAACTTGCGTCACGTCGGAAAAATGGGTCGATAGTCTCCGGCCCGAAATGGGCTAGCAGCGACGTAACGGGATCCGCGCTTGCGCAGTGGTTCACGCCATGTAGCGTCATACGCGCTGCACGGCGTGACGGCTCATAAGGCCGCGCTGCTCCCCCCCACCTGACCGGAACACCCGACTGGATGGCTGGCCGTCGCTCAGCCCCGAGGTTCGAGTCACGTGATGTGGAGGCGCTCCTGGACGCGGTGGAGCAGAGGAGGGATGCCCTGTATCCTGGGCACGGCCGCAGAGTTGCCCCACGCCACAGCCGGCGTCTGTGGAGGGAAGTGGCAGAGGCCGTCACCGCTGTGGCCCTGACACCACGGACAGGCACCCAGTGCCACAAGAAGGTGAACGACCTCGTCAGAGCAGGCAGGGTGAGCCTCCCCCATATCCCCCATATCCCCCCTCCCCCATATCCCCCCTCCCCCATATCCCCCCTCCCCCATATCCCCCCTCCCCATATCCCCCCTCCCCATATCCCCCATATCCCCCCTCCCCCATATCCCCCATATCCCCCCTCCCCCGTATCCCCCCCTCCCCCATATCCCCCATATCCCCCCTCCCCCATATCCCCCCTCCCCCATATCCCCCATATCCCCCCCCCATATCCCCCCTCCCCATATCCTCCATATCCCCCCTCCCCCATATCCCCCACTCCCCCATATCCCCCCTCCACCATATCCCCCTTCCCCCATATCACCCCTCCCCATATCCCCCATATCCCCCCTCCCCCATATCCCCCCTCCCCCATATCCCCCATATCCCCCCTCCCCCATATCCCCCATATCCCCAAGTGAATCCAGCCCTAACCTTAACCTCTGCAATGCACACGCAACCGATGGCGTGCATTCATATACCTGCCTAACAGTGTTGCCTTTTACCCCTGCCACCACCCCCCCCCCCACAGGAGAAGCGCACACACAACAATAGGGAGCATGTGAGGAATGGAGGAGGGCCCGCTGATGAGAGGCCACTGACCGTACACGAGGAAAGGGCCCTGGAACTGGCTGGCGGACCTGAGGACCGGGAGGTTGCTGATGCAGAGGTCGGGGGCGTACTAGCGAGTGAGCCACCGACAGCCCGTTCCCATATCCCCCCTCCCCTATATTCCCCTCCCCTGTATCACCTGATCACTGCCTGATGTCTAACCATGCATGCTTCATTGTGTATCGCAGGACCAAACGTCCAGGCACCCATCCCCGCAGATGCAGACCGCCCGCAGGATGCCCCTCGGAGACCACAGGAGACGGAGAGACCCGCACCCTCCAGCATGCGACGCCCGCAGGATGCCCCTCGGAGACCACAGGAGACGGAGAGACCCGGACCCTCCAGCATGCGACGCCCGCAGGATGCCCCTCGGAGACCACGGGAGACGGAGAGACCCGCACCCTCCAGCATGCGACGCCCGCAGGATGCCCCTCGGAGACCACAGGAGACGGAGAGACCCGGACCCTCCAGCATGCGACGCCCTCAGGATGCCCCTCGGAGACCACGGGAGACGGAGAGACCCACACCCTCCAGCATGCGACGCCCTAAGGATGCCCCTCGGAGACCACAGGAGACGGAGAGACCCGCACCCTCCAGCATGCGTCGCCTGCAGGATGCCCCTCGCACACCACGGGAGACGGAGAGACCTGGAGCAACAGGGAGACGACACCCCCGTTACGTGCGGGAGCGACCACCCAGCGATGAGGGGGGCAGCCACAGGCCCCCGTCACATCCGAGCCAGGACACCACTACCCAGGACACCACTACCCAGGACACCACTACCCAGGACACCACTACCCAGGACACCCCTACCCGGGACAGCACTACCCAGGACACCCCTACCCGGGACAGCACTACCCGGGACAGCACTACCCAGGAAGACGAAATACCGGACAGTGACTCAGAGTGGATGGGTGGAGACGAACCCCCACCCCAAAGTGCCATGGACTCAGAGTGGGACGAAGAGCACGACACAACGCCACTGCTGTCACCAACACCCTCCACCATCGCAGAAACACTCACCACGGTTGGGCACTTTAGTGATGAGGCGTCTGGTACACTCACTGGTGCGCACAACACAGCCGTCCCGGTACAGCAGGTGGAGGTAGGAGCAGCAGAGGGACCGGGCGGTCGGAGGGCAGCCCAGGCCAAGCGAACATCTGCCGCCCAGATGGATCCCGGGTTCCTGCAGTTACCACACCCACACATAGATCCGATGCAACCACCGACCCGGAGACGAGCGAAGAGGGTGACGGGCGGTTTGCGGCGGCTGCGGGTGCAGGTGGAGGAGTCCACCCGCGTCCAGGAGCTGGGAGTGGTGCCGGTCATGCGTGCCACCCAGGCTGACACCGCACGGGTGGCGTCCGCGGTGGAGGCAATGGGTGCGCCGGTGTCAGACATGGGGAACGGTTTGTGAGGCCTGGGGCCTTCCGTGCAGGCGGCGTCTGTGGCCCAGGAAATGGCTGCCCTCTCACAGGAGGCCATGAGCCAGTGCCAGCGCCAGATGGCAGAGGCGCTCAACGCCATAGCCCAGTCTCTGCAGGCCATGGCCCAGTCTCAGCAGGCCATGGCCCAGTCTCAGCAGGCCATGGCCCAGTCTCAGCAGGCCATGGCCCAGTCTCTGCAGGCCATCGCTGAGGGCATCGGCGCCAGTGGCCATGTGCGAGCCGGCGTCGCACTGTCACAGACAGGGTTTGCCAACACCCTGGGCTCCATGGCTGCAAACCTGCAGACCCCTGTCGATACCAGCACGGGCCTCCAGGACTGGCAGCGCCAGATGTCGGGGGGGGCGTCGGAAGGCCAGTCCGTTCGCATCCCCCACCCATGTAGAGGCCTGGGGGCCATCGGGCACCCCGAGGGAGGAGGAGGTGGTGTGGTCTGTCCCGGCTCCCTCTGTAGGGGAGGTCCCGGTACACCGTGACACCTCGGACCATGGGCATCATTGTAGCGGTTCTCCGCCTCATTGCGTGGCCTCCATATAGGCGTCATCAGCCACGATCGCAATGGGTAGCCCCTGTCGCCCAGCAACCAGCCCCTCAACCGGGGATGGCGTCCCTTGTACATGCCGGGGATGGATGACCGCGACAACACGAATGAGTCGTGTACACTGCCTGGGTGACGGGCGCAGACGTGCAGGATCATCATGCGGTGGTCGCAGACCACCTGTACGTTCATCGAATAGGTCCCCTTCCTATTAGTGAACACGGCCCTGTTATCTGCAGGTGGCCGCACGGAGACGTGCATCCCATCGATCGCGCCCTGGACCATGGGGAACCCGGCAACGGCAGAGAAGCCCACGGCCCGGGCATCTTGGCTGGCCCGGTCCACGGGGAAGCGGATGTAGCGGTGCGCCATGGCATATAGGGCATCTGTCACTGCCCGGATGCACCGATGTCTGCGATATGCCGGACAGGTCCCCACTCGGTGCCTGGAATGACCCCGTTGCATAAAAGTTCAGGGCCACCGTAACCTTGACGGACACGGGGAGAGGGTGTCCCCCGCCAGTGCCACGCGGTGACAGGTGTGCCAGCAGGTGGCAGATGTGTGCCACGGTTTCCCGGCTCATCCGGAGTCTCCTCCTGCATTACCGGTCCGTGAGGTCCTTGTATGACTGCCGGGGCCGGTACACACGGGGCGCCCTCGGGTGCCTCCGTTGCCGTGGGGCCGCGACGTCCTCCTCCCCCTCCTCGTCCTGTCGGTCATGTGTCCCTCCAGCCTGGGCGGCTGCCGCCTGCCCCTCTGCGGCAGCCTGCGCCGCCTCTCTGGCACGCTCCTCCTCCTCCTCCTCATCCAGGGCAACATAGACATGAGCGGCTGCCACCACGGCGGCCAACATCGCTGGATGATCTGAAAACATGACGGCCTGGTGGGGGGGAGGGGAACGACGACATGTCATCATTGCCCATATCCCCTCCTCCCCCCCAGCCAGGTGGCATGGACCGCATGTGTCCAACTGTTGGAGGCTGGCACCTGGCCAGGTGGACCAACTCACTTGCCCTCCCATCCCCCTCCTCGGCACGGACCCCCCCCCAACCTCCACCCCAGCACGGACCCCCCCCCCCCCCAACCCCCAACCTCCACCCTGGCACGGACCCCCCCCAACCTCCACCCCGGCACGGACCCCCCCCCAACCTCCACCCCAGCACGGACCCCCCCCCCCCAACCCCCAACCTCCACCCCGGCGCGGACCCCCCCCCAACCTCCACCCCGGCACGGACCCCCTCCCGGCACTCCCCCGGAGCCCAGCCTACTCTAACCACCCCCTCCCCCGCTGCACACACACACACACACAACCCGAGACACACCTCTCCTCACGCAATCAGACTGCGGCCACGCCATTTCCTGCCCAGAGCCAACCCCCCAGGCCGTCACTCAGCTCCACGCTGGTCGGCGTGAGCCTGGAGCACCGGGTCACGCCGATGAAAAGGAGGTTTGATTCACGTCGACGTGAACCGTCATCACGTCGACGGGACTTCGGCCCATCCGGAAGGGAGAATATCGGCAGGCCGAAAATCGGCTGCCTTGCGCAGACCCGTGACATTCTCCGCGGCAGCGGCGACATTAACGCCCCGCCGACTTTTCTCCCTTCAGAGACTTCGGCAACCGGCGGGGGCGGGATTCACCGCGGCCAACGGCCATTCTCCAACCCTCTGGGGGGTCGGAGAATGACGCCCATGATTCCAGCTCTTTAGAAGTTCCCCCCCAATTCATATTGACTTCAATTTTACTCGGACGTCTTGATGCCACATTCATTCAAATGCTGCCTTGATGCTAACAGCAGGCGCTTTTATCCCGCCTCTGGAATTTAGATCTTTGGTCCATTTTTTAGACCAATGTTTCAATGAGGTTGGACTTGAGTAGTTCTAGCGGAACCCAACTGAGCAGCAGTGAGCAGCCTATTGGTGTGAAATTGTTGACTGGTGGTTCTGTCAGCAACGCCTTCCATCACTTTGCTGTTGCCAACAGGATCTGCACTTTTCTAAAACAATCACCTCTGTTCAGTTTTTTGATCTGTGTAGATTAGCCACACTATACTGGTGGCTGTCAATTTGCACCATAATTAAAATAGAGTAACATTCTGTATCTTTGTTAAATATGTAGCGCATAGGTTGGAATGTGTCGCAAGGCAGCCATGCAGTTAAAGGTCAAGAAGAGGTCAAATAAGAAGCAAAGTTGTGTTATTAACATCATCTGAACCCTGAGATGTTTTTATTCCGCTGTTATTGAAAGTCATGGTAGATGGCCCTAGATTACAGATTTCTCCTGTCAAATTGCATGATTTGAACTAAAGCATAATTGTACTATGTTATTTAAACTGTAATAAAAGGAATGGAATTTCAACTGTTGGTAATTTTTGTAGCAGCTTATTGCCATCTGGAAAATTACAATGCTGACTGAAAGGCTTCTTTCAGCAGTATTAGCACTGTTTTCCAAACTCCAGCCGAGGTTTAACATGGCAGTAAATCGTTTTATCTTGGTGAACTAAGAAGACCAATTGAAGTGGATGTAATTTCCAAATCATTATGCTGTGTGCTCTCACAGTGCTATAAGCTAAACTTGGCCCAGGACTTATTATAAAGACAGTAGATTGAAGGTGTTGAATTGAATCTATTTTTAAAAATAACTTTAGAGTACCCAATTCATTTTTTCCAATTAAGGGGCAATTTAGTGTGGCCAATCCACCTACCATGCACATCTTTGGGTTGTGGGGCTAAACCCATGCAAACACGGGGAGAATGTGCAAACTCCACACGGACAGTGATCCAGAGCCTGGATCAAACCTGGGACCTCGGCGCCATGAGGCAGCAGTGCTAACCACTGTGCCACCATGCTACCCGAATTTAAGCTATTTTTATCAATATGGAGAAGAACGTGCAAAATGAATGGAGTGTGCGCTGTAGAGGAGCTGGGCACTAATAGTCTGTCCTACTTAATGTCTTGTACAACGTTGGCAATGAATCCGATTTGCATCAAATCGTAGTAATATATTACTCTGAATTAGTGCAAGTGAGTCGTTTAGTCACATGACCCTGGAGAACCCCAGGGCAGGGGTGATCTGAATGTTTTTTGTGAGGCCCAGAGGAACAGTCCTGTTCCCTCAGATTGCACAAGTGAAACCAAAGAAGTAGAGAAAATCCCTTTACCATTTTGGGTCCCTTCTAGCCCTGTTCCTCTTTCCAGGAGGTGCACCCAATGAGAAAGCTACAGCTGCTTTCAGGACCACAGTTAAAATAGCAGTTAGGCCCCAGTTCATAACTGGAGCCGGCTCTGCCCATTTAAAGATGTCTCTTTCACCAAAGAGCAGATTAAAATTGTCACCTGCGGCACCCCAGTAAGTGAGTCCCATGGGAGATTTTAATTGCCCTCCCATCTGGTCTCTGCCTGTAGAAACCACATCTGATTTATCACACTTACCAGGACTTGGGTTTGACGACACAATACTATCCCTTTGAGCGAATTATTTTTAATATATTCATGGGATGTGGGCTTCGCTGGCTATGTCAGCATGTATTGCTCATCCCTAATTGCCCTTGAGAAGGTGGTGGTGAGCTGCCTTCTTTAACAGTACCTGTGATATAGGTACACCCACAGCGCAGTTAGGGAGATTTCCAGGATTTTGACTTTGTGGCAGTGAAGGAGCGGTGATATATTTCCAAGTCAGTGGGTGAGTGACTTGGAAGGGAAGGTCCAGGAGGTGGTGTTTCCAGGCATCCGCTGCCCTTGTCCATTTAGATGGCAGTGGTCATGGGTTTGGAAGATTATGCCTAAAGAGCCCCGGTGAGTTCCTTGTAAGTGGTACACACTGTTGCTACTCTGCATCAGTAGTGGAGGGAGTGAATGTTTGTGGAAAGGCTGCCAAGCAAATGGGCTGCTTTGTCCTGGGTGTTGTCAAGTTTCTTGAATGTTGTTGGGACTGCAGTCATCCAGGCAAGGGAGACTATTCCATTACACTCCTGACTTGTGCCTTGCAGATTGTGGACAGGCTTTGGGGAGTCAGGATGTGAGTTACGCATCAAAGTATTCCCAGCCTCTGGCCTGCTCTTGTGGCCACAGTATTTATATAACTAGTGCAGTTGAGCTTTTGGTCACCGGTAACCCTCAGGATGTTGATAGTGGGGGATTCAGTGATAGTCATTGAATGCCAAGGGGCTATTGTTAGGTTCTCCCTTTTCGGAGATTGTATTGCTTGGCACTTGTGTGGCGTGAATGTTACTTTATATTTGTTAGCCCAAGCCTGGGCATTGTCCAAGTCTTGTTGCATTTGGACATAGACTGCTTCAGTATCTGAGTTGATGCAAATGGTGGTGAACATTGTGCAATCATCAGTGAGCATCCCCACGTCTGACATTATGGTGGAAGGAAAGTCATTGATGAAGCAGCTGAAGATGTTCAGACACTCCCTTGAGGAACTCCTGCAATGATATCCTGGAGCTAAGATGACTGACCTCCAACAACTACAACTAGCGGAGGGTTTTCACCCTAATTCCCACTGACTCCAGTTTTGCTAGGGCTGCCATGAGACGTCATATTGGGTCTGGAGTTGAAGATGAGGATTCCCAGAGCAACTTCCTACCAACTGTAAACCACTGTGCCGTCGCCATCTCTGCTGGTTCTGGCCTGCCAGTGGGACAGGACACATCCAGGGATGGTGATGGTGGTGTCTGGGATATTACCTGTAAGGTATGATTCCAGGAGAATTACTTTGTCAGGCTGTTGTTTCACAAGTCTGTGAGACAGCTCTCTCAATTTTAGTACAACGCCCCCCCCCCCCCCCCCCCATGGCCCCCCATCCCAGATGTCAGTAAGGAGGACTTTGCAGCTGAGTTTGCTGTTATCATTTCCGTTGCCTAGGTCGATGCCAGGGGGTCCAACAAATGCCCAATTTGGGAGCCTAAATGGCTTTTTGGCCTTTGGTGTTTTCTTGATGGTTCTGATTACCTTTTTATCCCACCTTCCCCTCGCCATCTATTTTAGGCGATTAATCTTATAGCAGTTCTGAGCAATTTTCAATATTTTGTTGACTATATTCAACTACAACTTGCGTTTGCACATTGAGGAAACTGTTCCACAGCAGGTCGTAGAGGAATAGCACGCGGTGCATACGTTAACATAGATTATGCCTTGTTTCATTGGTGGTGTCACCAAAATAAACAGTTGAGTCTCTATAAAATGTGGTCAATTTACACTTTAGTCTTCACCTTGTTATTTATCCCACTGCTACATGATGTCACATTCATTAGTAAATTCCAGACACCCCACTCCTGCTTTCTGAGGCAGTAAATTTGGATCATTCTAACTCGAACCTGATTGGACCTTTTAACTTAGTGCCAGTGGTGATTTCAGTTATAATGGATCAGAATTTGCACATTCCTGCCTGCACTTACTGTTGCATATCTGTCTAAATTAATGTAATGGTCGCAAGTCAGAATATCTCCCCATTGTGTCTTATTTCACTGTGTGTTAAAGGGAAATGTAGCATATTGAATGTATACTGTAGCAGAATAATTGTAACCAAAACCATTGTGACGGTGAGCTGACCCAAGGTCTTCCGATCATGCCGATACGGTTAACTTTCATGGCACAGAATTACCAGGTCTGGGAGACTGAAAATGAAAAGTCAGAGAGAAAGAAAGTAAACTGATCAAAGAAGCAGAACTTGAGAGAATTGCAATAAACTAAGTGATTGACAAAAATGAGGGAAAAGGCAAGACGTCAAAAAAAAAAACGCAGCACAAGGACTAAAGTGAAAGAGAAAATCTAATTGTACAGTGAACATGGCAGATAAGTAAAAACGAAAATGTGAAGAATTGGTAAACATTGTAAACAGGACATCCAAAAAGAAACACAGCTAGAACATAGAAAATGATGAAATATGAAGTAAATTGATTTTTAATTGCACAAAGGAGCCATCGAGCAAAATCTCACAATGGACTTTTACTTGAATTAAACTAGTAGTTCAACAAATTTCATTGCTATCGCTTAGACATTAGGGGCGTTATCAACCGCAATCATACACATGTAGAAAATGAAAATGGCAAGTGTTGTGGATCATTGCTGTAAAGTAATATGACCACAGTGCTGAATTATGTAAATACAGAGTTTGAGTTCTTGTACGAAAATCATAGAATTTACAGTGCTGAAGGAGGCCATTCGGCCCATCGAGTCTGCACTGGCTCTTTGAAAGAGCACCCCACCCAAGCCCACACCTCCACCCTCTCCCCATTACCCAGTAACCCCACCCAATACTAAGGGCAATTTTGGACACTAAGGACAATTTATCGTGGCGAATCCACCTAACCCGCACATCTTTGGACTGTGGGAGGAAACCGGAGCACCCGAAGGAAACCCACGCACACACGGGGAGAACGTGCAGACTCCGCACAGACAGTGACCCAAGCCGGGAATTGAACCTGGGACCCTGGAGCTGTGAAGCAATTGTGCTAACCACAATGCTACCGTGCTGCCCACTAAAAGCTAATGGGCACGATCTAACGAAAAAAAATTTAGGGATGGATTCTCTGTTCCACGATGCCGAAATCGCGCAGAACCTGTTTTGGCGGCGAAATCGGGAGCGGCTCCAGTTTCTTAATTCTCCACCGCCTGAAAAGCACGCGCCGAGTATCCACCGCCTCAGGATATTGCCAGAGACCTGCTCCGCGATGCTCCGTTGCCGACCGGCCGAATTCCCGACGGCGTGGGTTACATGTGCTCACACAGTCCGGGATCTTCGTTTGGCGGCCGTGGACCCAGTCCGGTGCCGCCAAAGTTGGGGGAGGGCAGGTCGGCGGGTGGTGGTGGGGGGCGGGGGGGGGCGTCTTCGTTCGCGGTTAGGGGCAATGTGGGCGGGCAGTCCGGGTCTCGTGAGTGGTCAGAGGGGGGCACTACTTCAGCGGTCCAGGTCCGCGGGGTCTGCCATGGAGCACGTGTGGCCGCTGCAGTCTGCGGCCGTGCGCATGTGCGGCCTATGAACAGGAAGTGCTGGGGGCCGTATAGGCAGCTAGAGCTGCGAGCTCCATGCCGGCTCACTGTTAGCCCCCAGCAAAATGGGGAATCGGTAGCCTTTTTAACGCCGGTTTTCCTGGCATAAAAGACCACCATTTTCACGCCGGCGTGGGGACTCAGTCTCCAAAATGGAGAGTCCAGCCCATAGTGTCTGTTCTGGGCAGGATTAGCAGGGTCATTCCCAGCGTTACCATGCTATCTAACGCCACTCTTTATTTTAGCACTCCACCAGGAATGCCCCCCGAGTTCACATTCAATGCAGGAAAAGATCGGCTGCCATTTTAAAATTGCACCCCGAACTCTCGCCACTCGCCACTCCGACTCAACCCCTGTAACCTCCCCAACACCCCAACTCACATGGACAGGTCACCATGGGCCCGATCCCCAGCGCAGGCAAAATGCCAGCCTGGCATCCTGGCAGTGCCCATTTCAGCCTTACAGTGACATCTGGGCACCATGGCAGCGCCAGGCTGGCAGCGCCAAAATTCCAGGATGTTGCCTCAGCGACAGTGAAGGAACGGCGATATATTTCCAAGACAGGATGGTGAGTGAGTTGGAGGGGAACCTCCAGGTGGTGGGGTTCCCAGGTATCTGCGGCTCCTGTCCTTCTAGATGGTAGTGGTAGTGGGTTTGGAAGGTGCTGTTTAAGGAACCTTGGTGAGTTACTGCAGTGCATCTTTTAAAAAAAAATAATATTTATTGAAATTTTCACAAAATATCAACAACAAAGTACAGAAAGAAAAGAACAACCCCCCCTCCCCCCATATACATAAATAATAAATTAACAGCCATCATCAACACAAAAGCAAATATACATGCCCACTCAAGAAAAACAAATCAAACCCTCCTGAACCCTTGTACCGATCCCCTTAAGGCAAATTCCACCCTCTCCAATTTAATAAACCCCGCCATATCGTTGATCCAGGATTCCACGCTTGGGGGCCTCGCATCCTTCCACTGAAGAAGAATCCTTCGCCGGGCTACCAGGGACGCAAAGGCCAGAATACCGGCCTCTTTCACCTCCTGCACTCCCGGCTCCTCTGCCACCCCAAATATTGCGAGCCCCCAGCCCGGCTTGACCCTGGAACATACCACCCTCGACAC
The DNA here is from genome assembly GCF_047496885.1 of Scyliorhinus torazame. NCBI lineage: Eukaryota > Metazoa > Chordata > Chondrichthyes > Carcharhiniformes > Scyliorhinidae > Scyliorhinus > Scyliorhinus torazame. The sequence continues at coordinate 56,408,054 of NC_092716.1, read as the reverse complement.
CATCCTCGCTACACCCTTCCAAAAGTCCTCCAGCGCTGGGCACGCCCAGTACATATGGGTATGGTTTGCTGGGCTCCCTGAGCACCTAACACACTTGTCCTCACCCCCAAAAAACCGGCTCATCCTTGTCCCGGTCATGTGAGCCCTATGCAGCACCTCACCCAACTCCTCCTCCCATTTACCCTTTAGCTCCTCCACCGAGGCCTCCTCCTCCTCCTGCATAACCTGATACATTGCTGAGATCCTCCCCTCTCCAACCCACACCCCCGACAGTACCCGGTCCTGGACCCTGCGTGGCAGCAACAGTGGGAACTCCCCCACCTGCCGCCAAACAAACGCCCTTAACTGCATATATCTGAAGGTGATCCCGGGGGGAGCCCGAACTTCTCCTCCAGCTCACCCAGGCTCGCGAACTTCCCGTCCACAAACAGATCCCCCATCCTTCTAATACCTGCCGTGTGCCAGCTCAGGAACCCTCCGTCCATCCTCCCCGGGACAAACCGGTGGTTCCCCCTTATCGGGGACCACACCGAAGTCCCCACCTCCCCCGTGACATCTCCATTGCCCCCAAATTCTGAGGGTAGCCGCCACCACCGGGCTCGTGGTATACCTCGTTGGAGGAAGCAGCAGCGGCGCTGTCACCAGCGCCTTCAAGCTCGTGCCCACACAGGACGCCATCTCCAGCCTCTTCCATGCCACCCCTCTCCCTCCATCACCCACTTACGCACCATCGCCACATTGGCGGCCCAATAATACCCACAGAGGTTAGGCAGCGCCAACTCCCCCCTATCCCTGCACCGCTCCAGGAACACACTTCTCACCCTCGGGGTCTTCTGCACCCACACAAACCCCATAATGCTCCTATTAACCCGCCTGAAGAAGGCCTTAGGGATCAGGATGGAGAGGCACTGGAACAGGAACAAACATCTCGGGAGCACCGTCATTTTAACTGACTGCACCCTACCCGCCAGGGAGAGTGGCAGCACATCCCACCTCTTAAACTCCTCCTCTAATTGCTCCACCAGTCTCGTGAAGTTAAACTTATGCAGGGCCCCCCAACTCCTAGCCACCTGGACCCCCAGGTACCTGAAACTCCTCTTCGCCCTTTTTAGTGGAAGCTCACCAATCCCCCTCTCCTGGTCCCCTGGGTGAACAACGAACAACTCGCTCTTCCCTATATTGAGCTTATACCCGGAGAAATCCCCAAACTCCCTGAGAATCCTCATCACCTCTGGCATTCCCCCCACCGGGTCCGCCACATAGAACAGCAAATCATCCGCATAGAGCGACACCCGATGTTCCTCCCCACCCCTCACCAGCCCCCTCCAATTCCTCGACTCCCTCAATGCCATGGCCAGGGGCTCAATCGCCAGCGCAAAGAGCAGGGGGGACAGGGAACACCTCTGCCTCGTCCCCCGGTGTAACCAAAAATAATCTGACCTCATTCTGTTCGGGGCCACAGTCGCCGCCAGGGCCTCATACAGCAACTTAACCCACCTGACAAAGCCCTCCCCAAACCCGAACCCGAACAGGTACCCCCACTCTACCCTATCAAAGGCCTTCTCCGCGTCCACCCCGCCACTATCTCCGCCTCCCCCTCCACCTCCGGCATCATTATAACATTCAAGAGCCTCCATACATTCGTATTCAGCTGTCTCCCTTTCACGAACCCCGTCTGATCCTCGTGAATGACCTGCGGCACACAGTCCTCTATCCTCATGGCTAAAATCTTCGCCAACAACTTTGCATCTACATTTAGGAGTGAGATCGGCCTGTATGACCCACATTGTAGGGGATCTTTGTCCCGCTTCAGGATCAAGGAGATCAGCCGAGACATCGTCGGGGGCAAAGCCCCTCCTTCCCTTGCATTGTTAAAGGTCCTTACCAACAGAGGGCCCAGCAGGTCCGCATACTTCTTATAAAACTCGACCGGGAACCCATCTGGCCCCGGTGCCTTCCCCGCCTGCATGCTTCCTATCCCTTTGACCAACTCCTCCAACCAACGCCCCAGCCCCATCACCTGCCCCTCCACCCTTGGGAATCTCAACCGGTCCAGAAAACGACCCATCCCTCCCTCCTCCAGTGGGGGCTCGGACCGATACAGTTCCTCGTAGTAGTCCTTGAAGACCCCATTGATACCCACCCCACTTCGCACCATGCTCCCTCCCCCATCCTTAACTCCCCCGATCTCCCTAGCTGCCGCTCGCTTCCGAAGCTGGTGCGCCAGCATTCGGCTCGCCTTTTCTCCATATTCATATACCACCCCCTGCGCCTTCCTCCACTGCGCCTCCGTCTTCCTGGTGGTCAACAGATCGAATTCGGCCTGGAGGCTGCGCCGCTCCCTAAGCAATCCATCCTCCGGGATCTCCGCGTACCTCCTGTCCACCCTCACCATCTCCCCCACCAGCCTCTCCCTCTCTCCTCCCTCCTCTCCTTATGGGCCCTAATGGAGATCAGCACTCCCCTGACCACCGCCTTCAGTGCCTCCCAGACCACCCCCACTTGGACCTCCCCATTGTCAGTAGCCTCTAGGTACCTCTCTATGCACCCTCGGACCCGCTCACTCACCGCCTCATCCGCCAGCAACCCCCCCTCTAAGTGCCACAGCGGGCGCTGGTCCCTCTCCTCCCCCAGCTCGAGGTCTGCCCAATGCGGAGCGTGATCGGAAATGGCTGTCGCCGAGTACTCAGTATCTTCCACTCTCGGAATCAGTGCCCTACTCATAACAAAGAAGTCAATCTGGGAATAGGCCTTGTGGACATGGGAGAAGAATGAGAATTCCCTGGCCTCTGGCCTCGCAAACCTCCATGGGTCCACCCCTCCCATCTGGTCCATGAACCCCCTCAGCACCTTGGCCGCCGCCGGCTTCCTACTCTTCCTAGACCTGGAGCAATCTCGTGCCGGGTCCAGCACCGTATTGAAATCCCCCCCATTATCAGGCCCCCGTCTCCAGGTCCAGAATCCGGCCCAACATACGCCGCTTGAACCCCGCATCGTCCCAATTCGAGGCCTATACATTGACCAACACCACCCGCTCCCCCTGCAGCTTGCCACTTACCATCACATACCTGCCGCCATTGTCTGCCACGATGCTCGACGCCTCGAACGACACTCTCTTCCCCACCAAGATCGCCACCCCCCAATTTTTTGCATCCAACCCCGAATAAAACACCCGGCCTACCCACCCCTTTCTCAACCTTACCTGATCCGCCACCCTCAGGGGCGTCTCCTGAAGCATGGCCACATCTGCCTTCAGCCCCTTCAGGTGTGCGAACACCTGGGCCCGTTTGACCGGCCCGTTCAGTCCCCTTACATTCCAGGTTATCAGCTGGATAAGGGGGCTACCCGCCCCTCTCACCCGCCGACTAGCCATATCCCCTCCTAGGCCAGCCACGTGCCCGCGCCCCCCGCACGGCCCGTTCCCCACAGCGGCAGACCCCCGCCCCCACCTCCTCTATCGACTCCAGCTCCCCCTTGGCCATTCCAGCAGCAACCCAGTCCGTCCCCCCCCCTCCCCCGCTAGGTCCCCCCCTAGCTGCATTGCTGCCCCCATTGCACTCCCGTAAGTCAGCCGACTCCCTCGGCCCCGGCCACTCCCGCCACTCCCTCGACCCCGCCCAGTATGGAACTTCCCCTCCCCCCCATTGCACATCAGCAGGCTCTCCCCTCCCCCTTCCACTCCCAGCGCGGGAAAAAGCCCGCTCTTCCCAGCTTTGGCCCCGCCCCCTTCAGCCCTTAGCACGGGAAAAAGCCCACGCTTTCCACTCGCCCGGCCCCGCCTCCTCTGGCGCAGCTCCCTTTTCAGGCCCGGTCTCCTTGCCCTCAACTCAGGCCTCACCCCCCCCCCCCTCCCCGCGGGGCCCCATCCCCCCTGCTGGCCATCAACCCCCCAAGCCGTTTACCTGCCCCCCTCCACGAGCCCACCCGGCGGACTCAACCAAGACAGTGCCCACCCAACCCCCACAAAACAAAGAACCAAGAATGAACAAAGATACCCCCCTCAAAATACAACACAACAATCCCCAACCATCCCTTCACCACGGCCCCCCGCCCCGACCCTCAGTCTGAGTCCAATTCTTCGGCCTGGACAAAGGCCCACGCCTCCTCCAGGGACTCAAAATAATGATGTTGGTCCTTATAGGTGACCCACAGATGCGCCGGCTGCAACATGCCGAACTTCACCCCCCTCCTGTGCAGCACCGCCATCGCCCGATTGTACCCGGCCCTCTTCGTCGCCACCTATGCGCTCCAATCTTGGTAGATCCGGACCTCCGCGTTCTCCCACCTGCTGCTCTGCTCCTTCTTGGCCCACCTTAGCTCACACTCCCGATCAGCAAACCAGTGGAACGGCGCCAGCACCGCCCACGGCGGCTCGTTAGGCCTGGGCCTCCTCGCCAGCACTCGGTGGGCCCCCTCCAGCTCCAGGGGCCCCTGGAAGGACCCCGCTACCATCAGCATGGTGACCACGTAGGCCCCCACGTCTGACCCCTCCAATCCCTCCGAGAGGCCCAGGATCCGCAGATTCTTCCGCCTCGACCGTTTCTCCATCTCCTCGAACCTCTCCTGCCATTTTTTATGGAGCGCCTCGTGCGCCTCCACCTTCACCGCTAGGCCTAGGATCTCATCTTCGTTCTCAGAGGCCTTTTGCCGGACCTCCCGGATCGCCACCCCTTGGGCCGTCTGGGTCTCCAGCAGATTATCGATTGGCGTCTTCATCGGCTCCAGCAGATCCGCTTTCAGCTCCCTAAAGCAGTGCTGAAAAAACTCCTGCTGCTCCTGTGCCCACTGCATCCACGCTGCCTGGTCTCTGCCCACTGCCATCTTGGTCTTTTTCCCTCGCACCTTCTTTTGTTTCACTGCCACTTTTTTGATCGCCCCACTCCTGGTCCAAGCCATACACTACTGGGGGAATGTTTCTATCTCCTTCCCACACCGGGAAACATTGAGCAAGCACCGTTACGGGCTCTAAAAAGAGCCCAAAAGTCCGTTTCTAGCGGGAGCTGCCGAACGTGTGACTTAGCTCTGCATAGCCGCACCGGAAGTTCACTGCAGTGCATCTTTCAGATGGTACACATGGCTGTTTGTCTGTGGTGGTGAGTTTGAATGTTTTTGGAAGGGGGAGCAAATCAAGTGGGCTGCTTTGTCCTGGAAAGTGTCAAGCTTCTTGAGTGTTGTTGGAGCTGCACTCATCCAGGCAAGTAGAGAGTATTCCATTACACTCCTGACTTATGCCTCGTAGATGGTGGATAGCCGTAGGATTCGTAGCCTTTGGCCTGCCCTGGTAGCCACAGTATTAATATGGCTAGCCCAGTTCAGTTTCTGATGAATGGTAACCCCCAGGATGTTGATTGCGGGGAATTCAGCGATGATAATGTCATTGAATGTCAAGGGGCAGTGGTTAGATCTTCTCTTGTAGGTGATGGTCATTGCCTGGCACTTGTGTGGTGTAAATGTAACTTGCCACTCATCAGCCAAGCCTGGATATTGTCCAGGTCTTGCTGCATTTTGACATGGACTGCTTCATTATCTGAAGAGTCGTGAATGGTGCTGAACATTGTGCAGTCATTTGTGAACATCCCCACTTCTGACCTTATGATGGAACGAAGATCATTGATGAAGCAGTTAAAGATTGTTGGGCCTTGGACACTACACTGAAGGACTCTGGCAGTGATGTCCTGGAGCTCAGATGATTGACCTCCAACCACCACAACCATCTTCCAATCAATGGCTATCTGCTCCCTTTGTCTTTAACCATGTGTCAGGAGGGCTTCCTGGCCTCCTGTGTATACTGGACATTTCTCCTTCTTTCTACCTCCTCCAGACAAGGAACACCATGGAACCTGCTTCCTCCTATGCTGTGCTGTGCTTCGCTGTTTCCCCAGGTTAGATTTACTTCCTGACAACCCTTGCTCCAGCTGCAATGCACCTCACCTTTCAAAAGGGGCAGGTTAACTTTAAGAAATGCATGCTAGCCTAAAGTGATTCTTGCATTTCACAATATTGGCCACGTGTTGATGCATTGGGCCAATCTGCAGTGTAATTACATTGGCTGGATGCTGAAATCATTGAAATGACCAGGCAGCATGAAGTTGGTGAGTTGCTGCAAGGCAATCAATGGCAACATATTTGTCGATCACAATCCCAACACCTGCTTTTGGGGGCACCCATGTTTAGCCCCTGTGAAGATCGAAGGAGGGAAGGAAATGTCACAAAGCTACTGCGAAAATATTAGCACAAAAATCTTGTCCTGCTAAGATGATTAATTAAATTTTGACTCTCTAATGATAGAGATGGCTCAAGGAAGGGCAATTATGGTGGGAAAATTAATGGACATAAGTTTAACCACAAACAACAGTAAAACGATTATTTGCCTGGGGAGGTGGTGGGAGCAGGTATGATAGTGGCATTTAAGGGGCATCTAGACAATTATATGAATAGGGTGAGAATGGAAGGATACGGACTCGTAAGTGCATACGGTTTTAGTTTAGGCAGGTACCATGGTCAGTCCAGGCTTGGAGGGCCGAAGGGCCTGTTCCTGTGCTGTATTGTTATTTGTTCTTTTTCTTTGAAGCATGTTTGGCAACGCCAACCCCCCCTGCTGCCTCTGCCTCTGTAGCAGGGTCCTCCCCACTCTTGGCACCTTTCCCGCCCATACAATGTCCGAAACGATTGTGTCCACTTTCCAAAAAGGCCTTTAGTATAACATTAAAATTGCTAAGTCACCAGGGCCAGAAGCTCTACATTTCAGACTCCAGAAGGAGAATAGTGATGAATAACAGATACATTAACTATAATTATCCAAATTTCTTTAGAAACAAGAATTGCTCTAATGGACTGGAGGGTAACAAATGTTACAGTGCTTTTGAAAAAGGTTGATAAGAATAAGCCAGTTGACTACTGGCCAGTTAGTCTTTGATTGGTATTAATAACACTGCTGGAGACCAGAATAATTTGATGGCATTTGAGAACACTACAAAGGTACAAGCTCATCAGTGACAATGCAATAGATTTGCAAATTTAATCAAGGAATTTTTTGATGTAATTACCAAATGTATGGAGAAAATTATAAAATAACAATAGATATGATATATTTGGGTTTTCTGAAAGCCTTACTAATGTGAAACAGATTAGTTCTAAAGATTAAGACATATTGTAGTGGAGCTAAAATGTCAGCATGGATAGATCAACAGGTGAGGTTTAAAATGCACTGTGTAGAAAGAAACAAATGTTTCCTGGATTGACAAGAAATGAGCTCTAGACTTAGGATCACTCTTCCTTAAATAACTCTAATTGAATTCAACATCGGTATAGGAGAAATACAGTCACAAAATGTTGACAATGCTAAATTAAGAGTCATAGCAAACTGAAGGAGCATGCAAAAGGACAAGACCAATTAATAAATGTTGATAAATGTAAAGCTGGAGATTTCAGAGGATTGAGGTGGAATATCTACCTTTAAATGATAACATTCTCAATACATAGGGATGAAGTGATCTTGGGATACAACAACACTGGTTTTCCAGTGTAGGATTAAAGATGGAAATGGCACTAACAAGGAGATTGTCTTGAAATATCGAGTAGCAAATAACAACGCAAAGAAAGAATGATGAACCTGTACTAGAAAGCAATCCAGCCCCAGAAAACTGAATGCAGTTTTGCCTTTCATTACAGAAAATTTATTTGAAACATGGCAGTATTGGATATATGATGAGAGTTGAAAAACTAAGCTTCATACATGTGAGCTGAGAATGCTAAATGAGAATCTGGAGGAAGCATCCAAAATTCTGATGACTAGAGAGGCGAATAATAAAAGTTTGTTTTGACTACCTACTGCATTAATGTCAAGGGGCACAAATTTAGAACGAAAACCAGAGGCTTTGGGATGGTAGGGAGGGCTGGGGGATAGTTACTGGAAATTGGTCACATATAGAGTTATTTGCATATTGGTGTAGACTTTATTAATTAACAATTTTAAAAGCTCATATCAGACATGCAGACCTTAACAACCTAATTCTTAGCATGTTCCTCTATTGCAGGAACCCATTGCTGGGCATCTGAACCCATCTGCTGTCACAGGCGGCACTTTCCATCACAACTTGCTGGTTCCTGGGATGTGACATGTTGTTTGGTTCCACCCAGAAAGAGCTATTATAGTTGAAAGTCTGTCAGTGTGTGCAAACTAGGAGATGTGGGTGTGAGCAAGTGTTTAAGGATGAAGCATATAAATGTCAGGTATAAGCCTTGATTGATTGATTGAGATTGGCCACGATCTACCTGCCTCGTTGCGCCTGACTCAGGATGTAACGAGGCTGGTAACTCTCGTGAGAGGCCTCTCACGAGATTTACCAGTCACATCATGCCTTCCGAGATCAAACAGGATCTCGCAAGGTGTCTTGATATGAATCCTGCCTACAATGGGCTGGGCCTAAACTTCATTATATAGGTCTGTAGTCAGGCTCACTGAACATGCTCTCTTGCCGGAGTTACCCAAAGCGCGGGATCTAACCCCTGTATCTTGACCCCGAGTGAGTGCCTTTTAGCACTGGTCTCCACCAACGTAGACCAGACGTACTGGCACTTGGGGCCTCTGGGTGGTTGGGCTCTGGGTAGGGTGGCACCCTGGCACTGCCACCTGGGAATCTTGGCATTGGCACCCGAGCGCCACCCCGGCATTGTCAGGCTGCATAGATGGCTCTTCCAGGTTGGCAGGGGCATTGCCAGGGTTCCAGGCTTGCCGTGCCAAAGTGCCTGGGTGGTATCATGCTTGCACTGGGGATCAGGCTTGTTCTTATGAGGTGGGGTGTGGGGGGCTAGAGGATCCCCTCATTAGTAAGTTGGGGTATTGGGGGAGGCCCAGAGGCTATGGTAGGGGGTTTAGGTGGTCATAGGTGCAGGAAATGGGACTATGTCCAGCCCTGAAACAAAACATTTAATAGCGGGGTCGTTCTTGATGCTGCAAGCGTCGGGAAATACCTGGTTAAACATGCCTAATATGGGACTCTGTTTCATTTCCATTAAATCGTGCCCATTATTGGTAGATGAATGATAAATTGAGGAGTGTCCAATTTGGTAGGATATGTAATTTGAAGTGATGTCACTGAATTTCTTAAAGCATTCGATCCAAATTCAATGTCAACATTTTGTCGTTGTATTTCGTCTATGCTGATGTTGAATTCAATTTTAGGTATTTAAGAAAAAGTGGTCCTAATACTGGGGCTCATCACTTGTCAATCATGGGAACATTAGTTTCTTTCTACTGTTATGGGCCAGAGTTTAGAGAACCCCAAAGTGTATCATGGAGTTCACCTGACCCACAACCATTGTGGTATGGGGAGCACACAGCCCACTCTCCAGGTGTGGTACAGCAGAAATGGAAAAGTATTTTTTAAAGCAAAACAATGTTTATTCTATGAACTCAAGTTAACCTTTTTAAAACATACAGTGAACATCTTAGCAACCATTAATTCAAATACAACCCCCAAAGACTACAACACTAAGTAAACCTTTAAGCTTTCCTTTTTAACATCCATACGACTTAAAAACAAAACCTTTATCAGAAGCATATCAGGTTAAAGTCACTACTGAAAACATTTATAATTCTGAATTCACCAAATGATCGAGAGATAGTCTTTTGATGGCAGAGAGAACAGCAATACACCTGCTTGGTCTGTCTTCAGCTCCAACACTGAAAACGAAACTAAAACACACCCTGCAGCCTGCTCAAAAACAAAAGTAAAAAGCTGACAGACAGCCCAGCTCCACCCACTCTCTGACATCACTGCAGTAATAAACACCCATTTCTTAAAGGTACTCTCACTACAGATATTTATATACACACCCATTTATAAACACCCATTTCTTAAAGGTACTCTCACATGACACAATGCTTTTTAACCTTCATCTGCCGATCTATCCATGCTGACATTTTAGCTCTCCTCCAATGTGTCTTAATCTTTTCAACTAATCTGTTTCACATTGCGAAGGCTTTCAGAAAATCCAAATGTATCATATCTACTGTATTTGTTTTGCCCATACATTTGGTAAGTACATCAAAGGATTCCTAGATTAAATTAATCAACCATGACCTGCCCTTTACGTATATGTGCAATGTCACTGATGAGCTTGTACCTTTCCAGTGTTCTCATCCCAATAGACTCCTTATAAAGGAGCTGCAATTTAATATATTTATTTTTTTAAAACAACCTAATTTTCTTGGGGGATCTCAGTCACAATCCTAGACCCCCAGGTGGAGCCCACATGTACCATCTGGCAGTTGTAATTCCAGCAAGGAATTGCAGAGTCCCTGTGAGGCCTGAATACCGAAGCACCTCGTAGTGGAAGTCTGCTCTGCCAACCCCACCCTTGCTGTGTCGCGGGCTTTGCCTGGGTTTGGGAAGAGTCTCCACTCTTCATATGGTCTCCTGAAACCCCAATAAAAGATCAGGGCCTAGCTTAATTTCTGAGTGGTGTCTAATTTCTGTGACACTCCTCCAAGAATTATGGTGTGGGAGGGCCAGAAGGGTCATACGCTTTCAATTCCTTTTGTCCCTTGAGTTATTGTGTGCTGTTTAGAAATAGTTTGACTGCAAATTATGACGAGGTGGTACTGCATCATTTGATACTGGCTTGCCACTTATCACATGCAATACTTTTGTCAGTTTTAAACAGTAACATTAGAAGTAGCAATTAGATTGCTGCTTGATTGCTTGCATAAAGCCATTGTTTAGTATAATTAAAGGTGTCTAGGGCAAATACATTACATTAATGTTGATAAATAAATATGAACATGGACCAGTTCAAGACAATCACTCAACATCAAAAAGCAAAGTAACATTCTGGTCTTAAAATTTTCTTCCAACATTTTTCTTTCATTTCCAGACAATATTGAAGAAAAAAAACTTGGCTAACTGATCGGTGACCCTGCTGAAACCTCTAGCCTCTAACATTTCTCTATTTCTATCAATGCTACGATAGCTGTGAACTTCCTTCTCTTGTTTATTGTAAACGCCACGCATATGTCCTGGTATACCGTGTCTTCTCCCGGAATCTGAAGTGCTGGAACCAACACTTGTCACACAGTCTCTTGTAACTCACTGATTTTCTGAGAAATATAGAACTCTTTTCCTTTTTCAGTCTCTCTGACTTCCTTTAATTTCCAGAACAGATTAAAATCCAATTACATAATCACTACTTTAAGATTTTCCTTGGGCTAAATGTAATGTTTCTGACGCAGATCCTGCCCACCGTTTCGAGGGCCTATGGGAGACCCATGTCATGTTGGGGGAGGCCTGTTGTGTTATGCTGCTTCGGATAACACAGGCTGCTACTTGATGCAGTTTTAACTAAAGGATGCTCCAGACTCTGAAATGAGTTCAACGTGTTTATTGAACTATTAACACAGTTCTCAAATGAGTTCGACTCTCTGCTAATCTAACTGTAGTAACTCAGTCTACCTGAGTACCAGCTTGCTCTAAGCCATACGCTGGGGTGTGATGCTGCTGATCAATCCTGTCTAACTCTCTAGATGTCTGTCTGTGGAAAGAGGCAGGGTGTGAGGACCTCATCCCTTTTATAGTGTTTATGTCATGCCCCCTTGTGGTGATGCCACGACCTCTGAGTGTCCTGACTGCCCATTGGTTGTTTCCTATTCTGAGTGTTCATTGGTTGCATGTTTTCATATCATGACATCTCCCCCTTTTTTTTTAGATGTATATACATGTGAATGTGCCTGTCTAATCTGACTGAGGAATACAGAACAGACCAAACAAAACAAATGCTCATAAGTCCAGTCTCTGAGGCTTGCGTCTGATCCTCGTCGACCGCCAGAGAGGTGGTGGAGGGGATGACGGTATCTTGACAGGCGAGTGGGAGGCACGACTGGTGGCCTCGTGGCTCGAGGAGTCTTGAGGTGGCAATTCGACATGTGGAAATGGGGGAAAAGTGGTTGTGGGCAAGCAACTTTTTGCAGTGCCCTTCGATTCCTTCGCACAATGGAGCCATCAGCCATACGTATGACATGGCATCTGGGCGCGACCTGTCGAACAACGACAGCTGGAGCAAACCACCCACCATCCGATATCTTGATCCTGACCGTGTCTACCGGGGATAGCACGTCCAGATCGGTGGCACGTGCGTTATAGCCCTGCTTCTGGCTGTTGCGAAGCTGCTGCATGTTCTGCAGCACCGGGAGGTGATCAAGGTTGGGCAGGTGTATGGCTGGAAGCATCGTCCGCAGGTCCCTGTTCATCAGGCGCTGAGCTGGCGACATGCCAGTGAACAAGGGAGTCGCCCGGTACGCAAGTAGTGCAAGGTGTATGTCAGAAGCGGAGTCCGAGGCCTTGCGGATGAGCTGCTTAACCATGTGCACCCCTTTTTCGACTTTGCCATTGGACTGCGGATAGTGTGGACTGGAGGTGACATGCCTGAAATTGTAGCTCTTGGAAAACGTGGACCATTCTCGACTGTGGGAGCACGGGCCATTGTCGCTCATGACGGTGTTCGGGATGCCATGCCATGAGAATGTCTCTTTACACGCTTTGATGATGGTCCGTGAGGTGAGGTCTGGCAGCTTCAGCACCTCAGGATAGTTTGAAAAGTAATCGATGATTAAGATATAGTCGCGACCATTCGCGTGGAATAGGTCAATGCCAACCTTGGACCACGGAGAGGTCTCTAGGTCATGTGGTTGGAGCGTCTCCTCGTTCTGCGCTGGTTGGAACCTCTGACAGGTTTCACAGTTCAGGACCATGTCTGTGATGTCCTGGTTGATGCTGGGCCAGTAGTCAGCTTGCTGGGCCCTGCGTCTGCACTTTTCTATGCCCAGGTGTCCCTCATGATCTGCCGCAGCACCATGCTCTCGAGATGTAGTGGGATGACTATCCTGTCCAGCTTGAGCAGGATGCCGTCGATCAGCGTCAGGTCGTCCTTGACATTGTAGAATTGAGGGCATTGCCCTTTCTGCCAGCCATTATTGAGGTTGTGGATGACTCGCTGCAACAGGGGGTCTTTGGCCGTCACTTCTCGGATGAGAACGATCTTCTCATCTGTTGCCGGGAGAGTGCTTGCACACAGTTGTACTTGAATTCAATGTGCTGGATGATCTCCAGTGGTTCACTCGGTGAGTTGACAGAGCGGGACAATGCATCGGCGATGATGAGCTCCTTGCCAGGTGTGTAAACCAAACTGAAATCATACCTCCGGAGTATGAGCAGAATTCTCTGCAAACGAGGCGTCATGTCATTCAGGTCCTTTTGGATGATGTGGACCAGAGGCCTATGATCCGTCTCAACAGTAAATGTTGGCAAGCCGTAGACATAATCATGAAATTTGAGGATGCCGGTGAGAAGACCTAAGCATTCCTTCTCAATTTGCGCATATCTGGTCTCAGTGGGTGTCATTGCGCGTGACGCGTATGCTACTGGTACCCAGAATTACGTGTCGTCTCTTTGAAGCAACACCACCCCAATGCCATCCTGACTCGCATCTGTGGATATCTTGGTCTCTCGGTCTGGGTCAAAGAATGCAAGGATGGGTGCAGTGGTGAGCTTGGCTTTCAGCTCCAGCCACTCTGTTCGGTGCTCCGCCTTCCACTCAAAGGCAGTTGATTTTTTCACCAGCTTGCATAGGTCCATGGTGTGTGTGGCCAAATTCGGGATGAACTTGTCAAGGAAATTGACCATTTCCAGGAAGCGCAGTACTGCCTTCTTGTCCTCGGGGACTTAGGGGCTGGTTTAGCACACTGGGATAAATCGCTGGCTTTTAAAGCAGACCAAGGCAGGCCCGTACCAGCCTCCCTGAACAGGCAGTGGAATGTGGCGACTAGGGGCTTTTCACAGTAACTTCATTTGAAGCCTACTTGTGACAATAAGCAATTTTTTCTTTTTCTTTTTTTCATTGCCTCGATGGCTTTAATTTTGTCTGTGTCCGGGCGCACACCTTGTTGCAAAATCTGATCGCCCAGGAACTTCAGCGTAGATGTCCCAAAACAGCACTTGGATCTGTTTAGCTTGAGGCCATGTTCACGTATGCGTCGGAATGCTTTCTTGAGTCACGACACATGTTCCTCTGGATTTGTGGACCAGATTATGATATCGTCAATGTAGACACGAACCCCTTCTATTCCCTCCATCATTTGTTCTATGATGCGATGGAAAATCTCTGATGCCGAGATGATGCCAAATGGCATTCGGTTGTAGCAGAATCTGCCAAAAGGCGTGTTGAAGGTGCAGAGCCTTCTGCTGGATTCTTCAAGTTGGATTTGCCAAAATCCTTGGGATGCGTCTAATTTTGTGAAGAAGCGCGCGTGTGCCATCTCACTTGTGATTTCTTCCCTCTTCGGGATGGGATAATGTTCCCGCATAATGTTTTTGTTTAGATCCCTGTGGTCAATGCAGATGCGTAGGTCCCCCGAAGCTTCTTTACGCACACCATCGAGCTGACCCAGTCGGTTGGTTCAGTGACCTTTGAGATGATGCCTTTTTATTGTAGACTCGTGAGCTCTGCCTTCAGGCACTTTCTCAGTGGAACAGGGACACATCGTGGTGCATGGACCACTGGCTTGGCAGTAGAATCTTGTACTCGTACGGCAGCGTGCCCATCCCGTTAAATACATCTGGGTACTGGGTTGGATGTCGTCGATGCTGGCCTGAAGATCCGAATGGGACGGCGTTGTGGTGTAGACCCTTTGAATGAGGTTCAGTTGCTTGCAGGCGTGCGCACCTAGCAGGGCCGCCCTGTCTGGTTGAACAATCTCGAAGCGTAAGCTTGCTTGTGTATGTTGGCTGGACACCTGCAGATGGCAGGACCCCAGTGCCTTGATTGTGTTTCCATTGTAGTCCAGGAGTTTGCAGGCAGCTGGAAGGATTGTGGGGGGCTTCTTGATTCTTTTGAAGTCCACCTGCGAAATCAGGTTGGCGGAGGCACCTGTGTCCAGTTTGAACTGGATGGGGCAGTGGTTGACCTTCATCACTGAATGCCATTCGTCCTCGGAATCCACGGCCAGGATTGATTGGACTCGCGATGTGTCCGGTGTGGCGTATTCGCACTTCGTAATAATGCCCACTCGGTAAGTGTTGTCCAGGTAATTATCATTTGGATCCGTCGCACTGCATTCGGTGTTGCACACTTCTGATGCGCCGCTGTCGGAATTGGGAGCTCTGGCTCCTGACTGCTGGTGCAGATCTGCACAGGACTGCATAGTGGTTCGGTTTCCCACAGTTTAAACAGCGTTTGCCTCTTGCAGAGCAGTTTTTTAAAAAATGGGCGGTGCCGCAGTTCGCACACATCATGACGTCGGCGTCATGTCGCTCAGTGCGTCGTTGCGCATGCACGGTGTGGTTCTCGGACGTCTGCACCTGCGCAGTGCGCTTTTCGGCAGCTTTGTATTCCCGATCGCATTGCGCATGCGTCGGGCCCCAGGAAGAGCACGTGAAATGGCCGCTTTCGTCAATGTGGAGGCGCTGCATCCGGGAGATGGCCTGAACACTCTCCACCTGGTGGGAGGCTTGTTTTTCACTTTCTGCTGTTTTTTACTGTGAATAGCGATTTTTAGAGTGCTCCTGCACAGTACACGTTTCAATCGCGACTGCCTGGGTCATGTGCTTGATTTTCAACAATTGCTCTCGCAGAGGATCAGAGTGGATTCCAAAAACGATTTGATCTCTGATCATGGAGTCAGTGATATCACCGAAGTTGCAGGATTGTGCTAGCAGTCTAAGGTTAGTTAGATAGGAGTTGAAGGATTAGTCTTTGCCTTGCACCCTCTTTGCTCTGCACCCGCAACCCCCCCAACCCCGCTGCCCCTGCAGTGGGGCAGCACCTCGAATGAGTGCACTGAGTGGTGCTAATACCTGGTGAGCCACTGGCTGCGCTGGGCCACGCACGTCCCATTGATTGTCCCATTGGGTTTGCTGGGGCCTGCGGGTCCTTAAGGGAATGGCCTGGGGTGGGGGGGAGGGGCACGCAAACGGCTTGTGGTACTCCGCGCATTTACGGATCACGGTGGGCAGTTGGTGGAGTCCGCAGCCAGGTGGCTGCCTTGTAGACTGCGGCAGTGGAGGATCCATGCCTAGACACCCGGTCCTGGGGGATACCCTGAGCCCATGGCCCATCTCCTGGTCTTCCCCCCACTACTCCACCCGGCCCTGGCAGATGTTAACCCAGCCAACAGCACAACTGGCAGCCCGTGCTTGCCACTTTGGAAACATGTCTTACCTCCTCTCTCACCCTCAGCAGCCACAGTGCCCGGATCCCATTTTTAATACCAGAAGTGAACCGTGTTGGCGTCACTTCTGCCTGGCATCGCGGGGGGCCGGAGACTACCTGGTCGGGACGGTTGACGATATGCTAATGGGCGCTATTGTACTATTTGCATAACCACGCCGGTGCAGGGCGTGGAACGCATTCATACCGCCATCAAGGCGCCAGAGCATGGCGTTCTGTTGGACGCCCGGCGCTGAACCCGATTTTCGGCTGCGCCCGATTCTCCACCCAATTGTAACTCTGGCGTTGCTGCACAGAGAAACCCGCACATTGGTTTACCCTGAATCTACTTCCTGTGCTATATGCTTAGGGTTCTGTAACCAATTGTGAAGAGTATTAAAATGAACGTTGGAACCCTTTCTGAATTTTTTTCTCCTTCCTGCCTTGTGCTTTGCTCTTTGCCCTGATAGTTTGCTATCAATGGTATTTTTTTTAGGATGTTCAAAAAAGGCAAGATAAAGAATGTTAGTCCTTTGCACTTTACCAAAAAAAGCAATTTGGATTAAAATGGGATTAACTTTTGACAGAAGAACGAATGGTGAAGGCAAAGGGGTTACAATGACAAATAGTTCTTATTTATTTATTTGTGCTTCACTAATGTTAGCAGAAGTATGCCAGACTATTTAAAGAGAACGATAAGTGTGCATTCATCTGTAGATACTACCTTATGCAGTGATACTTCGCTTCATAATCAATTCACAGTGAAGTCAGCTTTTGCAACACTAATTATTACTGCAATGTAAATGAGGTAAGATTTCAAATAAAGGGACAGAATGTTTAGTTAAGCCTTGCCAACTCCATCTCCTTCTGATTGCATTCAGTAGACAGACTAGTTTATTGGTATTTCTTTACATTGCATAAATCATTAATTTTTCTCAAAGGTCCCAAACAACACAATAGATTATCCATTATTGGCAAGATGAGCTCTTACAGTATGTGTGGGTCGCAATGAATTAAGTACTTCAGCTTTGGAATGAGCAGACAACTGAATGCAAGCAATCAAACTTATTTTTGTCTTATGACAAAACATCACTGGTAGGCATAATGCACTATAATTAATTCCAAAAAGTAATGATAAAACAGTACAAAAAAGAAATAGCTTCACAAAAATGCATTGAGCGGCTCCACAAGTAATCAAGGACATAATGTCCTCTAGAAGAATCAGTTTCAGTCTTTTGCCCTCAGATTTTTATAAATAAGAAGCTTTAAAGTGGTGTAGTAGAAAACAAAGGGTAATTGTTTTTTCCCAGATGTTGCTTTTGCACAACAAGCAGGATACAATTTTCCCACAGAGCTGATGAGCCCAATCAGTGAAATGATTAAAAATTGATTTTGTCCCTGTAATTACAGTATGTAAAGTACTTAGCCTGGATTGCAAAGGAAGTGATTTTCTAATTACGTATGTACTCTGGTGTCTAATGATTGTTTTTTTCAAGGTAATGAAGAGAGAGCCCTAACGACTCCTTGGTGTTCTGTTATTTGCAAAGTCCATTGTTTGGGTAAGCAAGAGCAGAGAAAGTGCTCAAATGTAATGCACAGCACTAAGGACATGCAGATGAACTTATTTTGAATAACTTTAAGAGATGCATCAAAATGCCTCATGCAGTGAATACTATCTTTTTCATGATTAATTCTCTGAATTTTATCTTTTCAATTTGTATTAGCCTTGTGAGCTCAGAAGTAGTGAAGTAACATTATGAGACACGACGAATGGCATTGGGAGGGGCACAATGCACCATTGATGCTTATACTACAATGCTTTGAAGGCAGTTCGACAGCGGCTTAAGTTTTTCCATTGCTTCCTTCACCCCTTGAGAAACGCATTTAAAGTTTCTGAACGAATTATGAGAACGCACTGCTTTCATTTTTATAATGGGTAGAAAGTTGCAATGTACAAGATTTCTTGTAACACCAAAGGGTATAATCTTTTACCTCACGTTGTGCTCAAAATTTATACCATTTAAAAATTGGATGCCAATCAAAAGCAATATAGCTCGCAAATTATTTCTCCAGTGAATTACAAATGATGCTTGATTAATAAATCTGATATGTTGTTGGGCTTGTACTTCAAGTGATATGAGCTGGCAGGTCTATGAGCCCTATTGCTATCATTGTTATTGTATATTTTGGAGCTATGCAGAGATGACACTCATTTCGATGTGCATCGCAATTTTTATTCACAGTGCTTTCAAATGTGTGCTCAATGCTCACACCTCTGATGTACCAGCCTCCGTATCAGCATCCCCGAACAGGCGCCGGAATGTGGCGACTAGGGGCTTTTCACAGTAACTTCATTTGAAGCCTACTTGCGACAATAAGTGATTTTCATTTTCATGTCTCGCAACTACTACAGTTTGTTTCTTTTTCTCTGAATCCACACCCAGGCTTAACTAATCAAGCAGAGTAAGCATCGATAGTAAACCAACTCATAATCAAGCACTGCAATTGTGATCTCCACAAAGGGGAGTATTTGTGTTTCTCTCCTATTATGAGTGGTAATTTCAAAACTTGATCAGCTGATAATTCACATCAAGCCGAAACGTAAAATATTATTCCTTGTCACTTGTTAAGTGGTCACGACCTCTATTCTAAACACCTTCAATTTTTAGAAATCTAAGAATTTCTCAAACTTAATGAGTGTTGAAGAGCAAACAATTAAGTTCCTAACAACAGCTTGCACTTAGGTTGTGCATATAATGTTGGAAAATGTGCCAAGGTACTTTATGGAGCACAATCAGACAAAAGTTGTCACAACCAAAGAAGATATTGGGATGGATGATGAATGGTCCAGCAAACAGAATGAAAGTTGCACAATATGCCAGAGTTGCCAGAGAGTTTTAAGGTGCGGGATGGTGATAACAATAGGTAAGGGTGAGGCTATGGAGCATTTGGAACACAGAAATGCGAATTTTAAAATCAGGAGGTTGGTGAACCAGGGTCTAGTGTAAGTCAGCAAACCCAGGGCTGATGGATGGTTCTAGGTTAGGACACAGGCAGCAGAGTTTTGGATGCTTTCAAGTTTATGGAGTTTGGTTGATGGGAGACTGACTAAGACAGCATTGGAAGAGTTGAGTCTCAAAGTAACAAAGGCGTGGATGTGATTTTCAGCAACAGATGGGCTGAGGCAGGGCAAAGATGAGCCATATCATGGAGGTGGAAGTATGCAGTTTTTAAGATTATGAGGATGCGTAGCCAGAAATTTAGTTTGGGGTCAAATTGGAAGCTTCCGAATAGTCTGGAATAATGTGAGACAGTGGTCAAGCCAGAAGATGGAAAAGGTTGCAACGGAAAGGAGTTTGTAGCAAGGGTTGGAGGTAAAATCCTAAAGGAAGTTGCAAAAAGTTTTTCAACTAAACTAATGTTATTTAAATAAGTTAAATTTGATGTAAATCTGGGATAAATTTATTTAATGTTGCGTATAAGAGCTTCTGGTGCCCAATTAGAAGAATGATAGGAATGACAAGACCTATTTAGCTGGATGAGTTGTGTAACTGATCATATCTTCACAATACCCATTTGCTTCACCAACATACACTGACGTTTGTACTAGAGATTCCCCACTGGGAACAAGTTTTGCCTGTCTCGGCCTGACATCATGGGTGACTGAGGTCCCATTCTGACAGGCACATCTTGGCAGATCTCTGTGTTCATAGAGATTCCAGTAATCAAGGCTGATTCACCTTCTAATGGAGGATAGTGATCATATAAAAGGGGCATACGAACTGAGGACAAAGTTGAACTTTATTGAATAAATAATAAACATTAAAAAATCCTGGCCTTACCTCTGGTTATAGCATGCCAGCTCAAAGGTTTCCTTGCACTTCAAATGCCAGCTGAGCCTTCTGCTTTTGGCTCCAAATATTATAACACCTCTCCGACGCTATGTTAGTTCTCTGCTATTGCAGTCAGCATTGTATAATATTTTAGATTTTCGTCCGTGGTTTTGTAAATATTAATTAAAACTGAAGTCTTTGGCATTATTCTTGTCATCATGCCTCAAATTCCTTTGTATCACACAATAGGTATGAAAGAGAACACATCATTTTTATACGGTAAAATTCCTTTTCATAGTTGTTGTCAGTGCCTTTAGCAGAGTGATGATTAATGGGATCTAATAATACTACAGTACTGTATCCCTGTAACAGCTTTAGCTAAATGTGCTCCAACAACCTATTCAAATTTCACAAATATGTTCTAATAGTTTCTTATGACATTTGGAAATGGTGCACTGGATGATTTTATTAGATCTAAAGGAGGTAGACCAGGTTGTATTAACAGTTTTCTAAATTTAAAATAAAGACTTTGGGTCCACTTTTTGTTTCCATTTTCCCTCGGATTATGGATAAGACCAAAAATGCACCGTTCCTTATTGTTAGCACACCAAGTCTTGTTTTCTGGATTTTCACAAGAAAGGCTGTGAAACATTCCCACAGATTCTTCAAAATGTGTTTTAACAAAAGGAAGTGCATTTTTCTTCATTAAATTGATTGCATGGAATATTCTAAAGCCAGTCAAGATCATTGTGGGGTTAGGCAATGATTTCAAGTTGCCTGTCCCTTTAAGAACATCTCATGTCACCCATCATATGACATTCACATGTTCTGTAAAGCACACTGATACTGTCATCACTTTCTCTTTACTTGGCAACTCCCTTGAGCAGGGGATAAGTTTTCTGCACAAGGCACGAGTTTCCTGATGGGAAAGAAAAATAAATCAACAAGATTTTTTATACCTGGGGTGGGGGGTGGGGGGTGGGGGGGGGGGGGGGGGCAGTGGGCGGGGGTGGGGGGGGGGGGAGGGGCGGGTTGTAAAGCTGGCTGGGAGCGGCATTTCTCAATCTTTGTCATTCATAGTCACACCAGGTACTCTAGTGTCTGCATAACCCATCTTTCCGTCGGGTTATTCACCCTGGGGTAACACGGACTGCAACTGGATGCAGTTGTAAAGGAAAGTAGACACCAAACTTAGACGTTAGTTCAATACATTATATTGAACCTCTGGAGCAGTGCACACAGCTTACTGTGGGTTGACACTCTACTAATCTACGTGTGCTAACTATAATTAACGAGACCAGACTTGCTCTGAGCCACATGTAGAAGGTGCTAACTGATATATACACCCTGTCACTACAGTTGTCACCAGTGGAAAGAGGCAGAGTGCTGATGCCTCGTGTGTTTTATAGTGGGAAACCCCCTTCTAGTGTTCTGCCTGGTGATTGGTTGTGTTCTGTCCTGTGTGTTGGTTGGCTATACTGGGTGTCTGTCACTGCCTGTCTGTATCTCATTATGTGCATGAGTGCATATCATGACATCCCCCTTTTTAAAAAAAAAATGTGTTGGTTGCTTAGAGCATATGCAACTGTATGTACATGTATAGCTATTTACATTAAATGGCGAGTGAATGAATATGTACATTAAAGGTGTCTAGCATGCAGATACAGAACAATATTTACAAGATAAATGTCTATAAGTCCAATCTTTGGGGCTGCCGTCAGATCCTTGTCGACCGCCTGAGAGGTGGAGGTGGGGACGACGGCGCCTTGACAAGCGGGATTGCTTTTTAATGCGGTCAAAATCAGCTTGAGAAATTAGATTGGCTGAAGCACCAGTGTCCAGCTTGAACTGGATGCTGCATTGGTTAACGTGCATGACTGTACGCCATTCGTCCGCAGAATCCACATTGAGGATAGATAGGCGTCTTGCTGAATTTGAGGAGGCATATTCACATGTAGTGATGATGCCCACACTATATGGGGACTCCAGGCAGTCATCCTCTGGATTCGTAGTGCTACCAGGATCAGAATCCAGTAGACATTGCTGTACACATCGAACCCGTTTGCGTTGGAAATGGGACGGCTAACCCTTGACCGGTGGTGCAGACCTGCACAAGGCTGCATAATGTCCATGCTTCCCACAATTTAAACATCGCCTGCCTTTTGCAGGGCATTGCTGCTTTAAGTGGGTGGTGCCGCAGTTCGGGCACGTCATGACATTGACATTGTTACGCTCCGTGCGTCGTCGCACATGCGCAGTGCGGTCAGCCGATGTTCGCACTTACGTAGTTTGGTCTTCGGCCGCTTCGTTCTCCCGTTCATGGTGCACATGCGTGGGACCCCGGGAAAAGCGCGCAAAATGACCGCCTTCATCGATACTGAGGCGCCGCATCTGGGCGATGGCCTGTACACTCTCTGCCTCGTGGGAGGCAAGTTGTTCCTGTTCTGCCAATTTCAATCTGGAGTGCCAATTTCTCGCCTGTTCATGCACTTTACACGTCTCGATTGCGACTGGCAGGGTCATGTGTTTAATTTTGAGGAGCTGCTCCCGCAAAGAGTCAGAGTGGACCCCAAACACGATCTGATCCCTGATGATGGAATCAGCGGTGTCACCGTAGTTGCGGGACTGCGCTAATATACGGAGATGAGTTATAAAGGATTGGAAAGGTTCATCCTTACTCTGAAGGTGGTGCTGGAAGACATAGCGCTCAAAGCTCTTGTTTGTTTTGACTTCACAGTGACTGTCGAATTTAGCTAAAACGATCACTGATCGGTCTTGTCCTCACCGTTGGCAAAAGTGAGCGAGTTCAAAATTTGGCTTGGTCCCCCGCAGTTGATAGGAGCAGCGTGATTTTCCTGTCATTGGCCACATCCTCGAGGCCCGAGGCCTCAATGTAGAGAAGGAACCTTTGCTTGAAGACCCGCCAGTTGGCGCCGAGATTGAATGGAGGGGCCTGGATCTTCTCCATGACGCTGGAAGGCACATCACTGGTCGTCACTGAATCATTCGAGGCAAACCACTTAGATAAAGTAGACTACTGGTACCATGTCGTGTTATTCACCCTGGGGTAACACGGACTGCAACTGGATGCAGTTGTACTGTAAAGTAGACACCAAACTTTGACGTTAGTTCAATACGTTTTATTGAACTTCTGGAGCAGTGTACACAGCTTGCTGTGGGTTGACACTCTACTAATCTAAGTATGCTAACCATAACTAACTAGGCCAGACTAGCTCTGAGCCACGTGTAGAAGATGCTAACTGATTGATATATACACCCTGACTGTCACTACAGTTGGCACCAGTGGAAAGAGGCAGAGTGCTGATGCCTCGTGTGTTTTATAGTGGGAAACCCCCTTCTAGTGTTCTGCCTGGTGATTGATTGTGTTCTGTCCTGTGTGTTGATTGGCTGTACTGGGTGTCTGTCACTGCCTGCCTGTATCTCATTATGTGCATGAGTGCATATCATGACACTTTTCACTTTGAATTCTGACATAGATTTCGATAAACAGCATGTACTTAATTCCCTCAATTGCTAAGTCTGTAAAAGAATGACTGTGATGTCTTCTCTAGTCAAATAGCTTGCCAATACACTCAGCTCACAAATGGAGGTTAGCCACTTAGATTTGGTGCTGCATGGTAACCAGAACTCATAGGACATTATCTGATTGACAGTCAATGTCTTCAGGAAAGGAAAAAAGGTGAAGAAATTTGGCGAACAGAAAGCATCAGCTCGCATGCCTCAGAAAGGTAACAGAATCCAATAAGCGGGAGTAATGAGCCCAATTGCAGCGCTCCTTCTGCCACCCTTGCTGATATCAACTAATTCAGCACAGACTGGCAAGCAAACTTGGAAGCTTCTGGTCTGTATGGCACAGTCTCAGAATACCTTTACCAACTGAGCATTCAAGGGAGCTAAGCCAATGCTTTTTTTTTTCAATTTCTCATCATTCATTGACAGAATTCACACTGCAAAGTTAGCTTTTAGAGCTGATATCCAGAACTCAGGAACTCATTAAAAGTTATCCCTCGTTGTCTTATTTCAAGTACTAATTTTTTACTTATCATTTCTATTTATATGACATGCATTGTTGTCAGGGGACCTGCTTCCAGATTTCACCAGTGCCCACGTTGCTAGCTCGCCTCACGAGGAACTGCTTGCTGCCCCAGCCAACTTGGTGGAGGTTGGTATCTCACTTTTGGGGGAAATCTAAAATCCTGAGTGCATGTTCCCACACTCTTTCACTGCACTACAACACAACGCTGAGCAGCTCCATCCCTGTGCTGTCTTCTTCCTGCTGTCATTTCTTTTTTCATTCCCAGTTCCATGGAGAATCATTTTGGAGCAATGGAATAGTCAAAAAGATTGAGCTGAATTTCTGATGCATTCTCCCAGTGGGAAGATATCACCATAAAAGGATTGCAAATGATCCGTTCAGCATCTCTTGCAATTTGTCACTGAGCAGGCAAAGATAGCTCGGGACCAAATATGCATCCCGCACACAGCTCTTCTAATTCCAGTGTTGTTGAGGTGTTCCATGAAAGTTAATTTGCAAAGTTTTTATGCAATTGTAGTGCACAGGATATGATACCTTGGGAGCATGTAGGCATTGCAAGTGTGGGATTTCTGCTGCCAACAACAGCTCTTAAAGAGCAGCCGCCTACCCTTATAAGTTAGAATTGTTATTACACATCTGGGAAAAATTGGGCATAAATGGGCCCCACCCACTGATCAGGTGTTGAAGATATTCCTGTAGGAGGTCCACCAGCAAAAAGTTTAATTTGAGGAGAGTGCTACTCACCAAAAGCAGCAGGATTGTAGGCGACACAGCACAATAGTGTTATTACCCGTGAGCTGCAATTGGGAATAGGTAAGCGAGAAATGTTTTGACCTATGCAAGGCTTCTAAGGTATGTGTGCATTTATGCAACAACATTCATGCAGCAGCATGTTAAAAGATTGTCAAATTCACACTATAAACTCTGTGATCACCAACAAAGCTGTTCTTGTGCTGGAGTTGGTGTGCAAGTCTTGTGGCAGAAGTGTGCAAATTTGATTGTTGATGGCAACAAGAATCAAAGCCTGCATCAGTAGGTTTCCACCGGTTGAAACTTGCCACCATGATCGTGTAGACATGAGAATCAGAATAAGGATTTGCTGCATGGAACACCTAAGGTAAACTCCCAGTTGTCATCCCTCTGTGAATCCAATTCCTCTGCTCTGGAACAATCAGATAAGAAGATATGTCTATAGAAATACCCACACAAGGATGGTAAAGAACTGTAATAACTACAGCTGTACAGATGGTCAACAACAAAAGATGCATTACGGTATTAGGCAGCTACAAACAAAGTTCTAACAATCTTGAGTTGTTACAGGACCAAAACAGTGCAGAAACATCAGTTGCTCAGAAATAATTAACAAACAGTAATTTTCATTCCTGATCTAGGACTCAGCTGAAGGGAACAGATCTCCTGAGCAGTGCACAATTTAAAGAGGGAGTAATATACCCAGTTTGCTGATGATACAACGCTAAGTGAAATTGTAAGCTTTGAGGAGGATACAAAGAGGTCTCGCCAGTTTAAGGGATTAGGAAACAAGGTAGCAGATAGCCTATAATGTGGGGAGGTCTGAAGTACTCATGTATAGTAATTTTAAAAAGCAGAATGTTTTTAAAAGATGTGAAACTTCCAAATGTGGATGAGAGGCTTGCATGTACTCATGTAAGGAACATAAAGTTAACAAGCAATTAGGATGGCAAATGGCATGTTGGCCTTTATTGCAAGTGATTAGAGTACAAGATAAGGAAATCTTGCTACAATTGGCTCAGGCTTTGGTGAGACCACACCTGGAGTAGTGTGTGCATTTTTGGACTCTGCATTTAAGGAGGATATACTTGTATCTGAGGCAGTTCTGCAAGTGTTCAATTAGGTTGGTTCCTGGGATGAGAGGATTGTCTTCTGATGTGAGACGAATAAATTGGGTCAATATTCTCTGGAGGTTAGAAGTCGGAGAGGTAAATTAATTGAAACATACGAGATTTAGAAGGTGGTTGACATTTTAGACAGTGAGAAGTTGTTTCCCCTGACTGGGAATGCAGAACATGAGGCTCGATCTCAGGAAACTATCCTTTAGGACTGAGATGAGGAGAGATTTCTTCACTCAGTTTGTGGATCGTTGGGATTGTCTATTCCAAAGGTTGTGGATCCTCCATCATTAAATATATTTAGTGCTGTGATAGACAGATTTTAGTTCTCTCGGAGAATCAAGAGATATTGGGAATGGGTGGAAAAGTGGAGTGTAGGCAGACGAACTGTCATGATCTTACTCAACAATGGAGCAGACCCAAGAGGATGCATATTCTATTCCTGCTCCTATGTTTTTATATTCTTGAATTAGCTGATTAATTTCCATTCTGAGCTCCTCACCATGTTGCCACCCGGGGTGGGATTCTCCAATCTGCCAGTCACGTTTACCGGTGCAGTGCTCCCCCACCAGCAGCGGGATTCTCCGTTCCCACAATCGGCCAATGGGGTTTTCCATTGTGGCCACCTCATGCTGTCGGGAAACCTATGGGTGTGGATGCACTGCCGGTGGACCGGAGGATCCCGCTGATGGAGAATTCCGCTGCCTATCTATCTGAGATGCTGGATCCACTGTGATGTATGTATCAGTATTTGTGGAGAGCACATGGGTCATATGACAGTCTGTTATCAGGGCACTGGTACCCCTCTGAGAATTCCTGTTCAGGTGACTGTTACCTGAACTCTGGTCCACCTCAATTTCTCCATTAGCCAGCAGCCTGTACTGCCATCACTGTTGAACCTCATCACAGTCAGCGTACCCATGACTACAGCTCCACTCCAGTCCTTGACAGGAGGAAAGGTCATGCTCCCCTACCATCCTGTCTAAGCTGAAATCAGGAGTGACCACATGCTTTTGCTTATGCACATCCCTTGATAAAATTATCGCAGAAATCTTTGAGGCCCAAATGCATGTCCCATCAAGCCGATTGTTATTCGAGAATATAATATTTGGTGAAAATGATCTGATTCAATGGGCGTGATTAAGCAGACAGAAGTTAAAGCTCTCTGAACGGTATGTTTAGCGGAGTGTTTCTTTGAGCCTGCAGTGCTGAAGAACATCCGTCATTCCCGCTATTCAATTACATTTTGCCGTATTTCTGGCTGAGACCACACTTAGAGGGATTTCGAGGCTCCTCGCAGGTCCAGGCCCCATTTTGTCCAGCAACCCCGATCTCTCTCCAATCGCCCCCGCCCTCGGGCGAGATCCAGATTGTGCCGGGAATAACGAGTCAGGTGATTCTCGAGTGGTCTGGCGCCCGGCGCAGAGCCCGATGTGGGGCTTTCGCACAATTCACCTGTAGCACCCACATCCATGTCGGGTTCAGTGGGGTAGTTGAATCGCACCCAATAATTCTCAAACATTTTTGGACTGAACACAAGTAAAAACTCATTGTGTTTCATGCCACTCTAGATAAGTCCAAATAATTTATCTCCCTTTCTGTCTTCACTTTTAATTTTTATTCTCTATTCCTTTGTGCCATTCCTATTTTTATTCACTTCAGTTTTTTCCCCCCCTTTGTCTGTCACAGTCCATTTTTTTTCTCCTTTTACATTTCTCTGTCTCTTTTCTCCTGTTTCTTCCATCTTTCATTTTATATGGCAGCCCTAATCTTCTCCAACTGCACTGATGCTCATACTACTCTCACCATTCTGCCTCTTCACGTGCTTTTTCATTTACTTTTATTCCACAACAATGGAGTTTCTATATTCAAAGTAACAAATGATGGAGCCAGCTGGGCTGAGCAATAGAATTCCAAAAAGTGCAGATAGAGCAGTGTTCAACAAGAGCACAGTGAGTAAGGGGAGTAGAACTTTAATCAGAGGAGGAACAACTGGGCTTTAATAAGAGTGGGGAGTGAACCTTTCAAAAGATTTGCGGGGGGGGGGATTGTATCTTTAATAAGAGCCGGGGCTGGAGGACTTTAGTAAGAGGAGGGTGAATGGACCTTCAATATGAAGGGGGTCAGGAAAGGCTGGATTTTAATAAAGGGGAGCCAGAACAGGGAGATTATGAACTGTATATTTGAATGTTAACCTTCAATAAATCACAATACATTTACAACAGAAACTCTTTCGTCATTGAGTTCAAATCATAAGCAAAAAAGGCCAAACAATCATCTTCTGATATGTTTAGTATTCCTTCCACTGCATTGTGTCTCAAGTGGCATAAAGTAGAGACTCATGGAACCAGTGTCAGAAATCTGTTTGTCAGAAGATTCATTTTGCATTATCCGATGGATTGTACAGTATGCAGCACTTTATTCTAAATTGACGCCTTGAACTATTATGTGGTCTGCACTCCAAAGAATGGGGTAAGCTGCTAAAAATTTCTGACTGAGCTGTTAGAATGTGTGGCAAACGTTCAAACACTGCCCTGAATAATCTTTTTTTTTTAAGATGTGTGAACAAATGGTGTTCCCACCACTTGTTAATTAAAGTTTTAAAACAAACTCTGCATCTTGATTGATATCTCTCATATTATACCGCACTAATTAAAATTGGAATCTGGGCTGGCAAATACTTTAAAACTATATGCGTGGTGTTAAATAAATAAAAGTGTGTGAAATACTTGGATCCAGTGGGAAAATTTTCAGTCTGTGGTTATGTTATAGATACGACATGACATCATGCTAAAGTGTCTGTGATGGGAGGATAGTTTCCAGAAAAATACTCTTCTTAGCGTGGAATGTATTTTTTCTTTCTGATCTGTTGTCCAGCATTCTGGAGTTAAGGAAATTAGTCCCGCTTGACTGATTTATTCATTTGTACATAAAGAAGCTTTATCCACATGATGTGTCTGAAGTTAGGTAGGGTTCAAGCCAGGAACATTTTACTATCACAGAGGAATTAATTTCAGATCAATGTGTTTCCCTGTTTTAAATACTCATTTTGTTCTCCTGGTGGAGGGGGCATGCAGACCATATGCTCTCAAGCTTCCTTCAATGCTGTTGTTGAGGCAGCTGCTGGAATGTGCATTGCAAAGTCTCAAAGTAATCTGCTGTCCAATTATCTGAAACGTCCTGCAATGACTTGCCTGTTCTCTGCCCAGTTCCTCTTTATGTCAGTGCTGCCAAGGCCAGAAACCCTTTATGTGGATGTTCAACCTAGCAGTATCCTAATCTTCTCTCTCATTGTCAATCTTAGAGCACAAATTGAAACTAAAATCCTTTCAAATGCTCAGATATCTCAGTCTCCATTTGGGGCAGTGTCTTCTTTAGTATGACCAGACACTTGATAAACTATACATAGATGCTGCATAGTTGTGCCAGCAGTACATTCAACTCCCCTGCTGAACAGAGTGAAATAGCAAGGAATGATTTTTATAACACTGCTGACAGTTTTTTCAAAGATTTAAAAGGCAGGAATATTAAATGCCATGACACTGACAGCGCCCTTTGACAGATACATTTGACAATTCTTCTTAACACATCTTTGACGGATCCTCTCAACGGGTCCCCTTGACATATTTGGCAGGTCCGCTTGACAGTTGATTTTGACAGTTTTGACAGTTGATTTTGACAGGTCTGTTGACAGTTGTTTTTGACAGGTCTGTTGACAATTGCTTTTGACAGGTCTGTTGACAGTTCCAATAGGATGTTAATTAATTTATGCATTTTTTAATGCAATTGTACTACATGGCACCTTACCTCCCCAAACGGGCAACCAACTTCCTGGGACCATATACAAAGGGATACCATACCTCTCCAAAGGCTATGCAAACAAATCCATAAATTTCAGACTTGCTCTTACCAGGTTTAAAATGCACATTTCATATTTAAACCTCCTGGGATACAAAAATATGATTTTGGTGGAGGCAGCTGAAGATTTGATTGGTCAAATGCCTCTGTGAGCTGTTAATTTGTCAAAAGCCCCCATTCCCGCCGCTGCAAAAATGGGAAATACCATATTCGCATGCCTGAGACGAACCTTGCCAGTGCATTTGAGGTCAGGAGAGATTCTTTAATATTGATGATGAATGCCAGCGACACAATGGATGCATCTTGTGTATTTGGCAATTGGAGGTAATATGGCACGAGGCATCATTTTAGCATTTTTATATATGTGCCTAGGGAGAGTAGGGAGTTGCAAGATGGAGACTAGATTAGGGGTAAAATATTCAACTCGATATTTTTCAACAGTCTAGTTGGTTTTATTTTAACTCCCAGGTTTCAGATAAAGAATAAGATCCTCAGCGCAGGCAGGCGAGAGCTTAATGAATGGTCGAAATGTGGGTTCCGGTGATATAATTAACACCCCTTTGTAATCATAACCTAGGGCTGTGTGATTGACACTGATTGCTGGACCCACTAGAGAAAGTTGTTGTTTGGAAGAATGGGGGTCAGAAGAGGATAAGGAAAGATTATTTTAAGTTTCTGACTGTACCCATGTAAGCTCGGATGAGCCTGACAAATCACTGGCACAACCCTCTCACCACACTCCAGAATACCATTACAAAGTTTGACCAGTACAGGCAGAAGCCTCACTTAAACAGGGGAAGTGATGCCCATTCCATCCATGCCACCCCACTCCACCCCCCCCCCCCCCCCAAACCTCCTCCACCATTGACACTCTATAGTTGGGCCCCAAGTTAAAATCAGCGATGTTGGCTGGAATTCTCCGGTCGTACACTGATGGTAGGATTCTCCGTTCCCACCGGCCGCGCACCTCCACTTGCGGGTTTCCCGGTGGCGTGGGGGACTTGACCGCGGCGGGAGCAGAAAATCTTGCAGCGAACGGTGAGGAAAACGTGGCTGGGTGGCCGGCGAATCCCACCCGTTTTCACACAGCAATTTATACAGCCTTAGGTGCTGTCTTCTAGCCTTCATGATAGCGTTGGATTTAATTCTTAATAGCCATAAATTATTGCCACAATGTTCTTTTTGCTAACATCCTAAGAAATAAAACATTCAAGTTTTTGGTGGGCAGTTACAACAGTGTGGCCCTAAGCTGGACAGACCGGGAACATCCCAAGATTGCCTCTGGTCTGTGCTGGATCACCAGCCCAGCGTTACGCTTGAGGAATTAAATCATCCAGGGATCGTGTTCCAACCACAATCCAGTGATCCATGCTGGATGTACACCAGGTCTGGAGAGAATTAACATTGAATGTGATGAACAAAAAATGATTAACTGCAGGGTTCATATACAAATTGGGAAGAAAGGAAAATCCAAGCATTGGGATGGATCATTACAGTTACCAATCTGACAGCCAGCTTTATTAATTTTCCTGGGCCAATATCAGGCAGGCTAAGAATTGAGTCTATCAATCCCTGTGTGCACATGCTAGCAAAATCTTATTGCAATAAAGTTTCTGGGCTAGCACCACCAAATTAGCATCTGTCTCAATAAATTCCAATAGTGACCAAAATTAGGGTTACGATTGCAGGCACAAATGTATTAAAAAATCTACGGGGGCCATTTCCCCCAGAAACAAAAATGATGTGCCCCTCCATGGCCCCTGTAGAATCCGACGGGCAAGAAACATTCATAGGACGCATGGTAGGATACAAACAAATAGATTGATTTCAATACACTACTAAACTCCCAGGCCCCGAAGGGTTACCCTCCCCAACCTGCTCTCAGGCCGGGGTTTTTATACTGTGGAGCCATCCCTGTTAAGAGGGAAGCTCCGTCCCCAATTACCGGGGGAGGTCATACTCATTATGAGTTAATGGGAACTGGATGGTGCATACACCCATAATTCCCAGGTGGTCATCCCCCCCCCCCCCACCCACCTCCTCCACCAACACCTTCTGCAAAATGGCCATATTTAAATATTTTTTAAATTGCCTTTTGATCTGTGAGGATTCAAGGGATTTTCTCTAGCCTTGAACATAGGGTGGAGTCCACTTCTATCAGTGTGTTTGTGGTGATATAGGTTGCACACCCATGGATGCAACTCTAGGTTCCCACCGGAAAATGAGAACGCAGGAACTCCAGACTTCTAAAATCGTCACTTCTAGGTGCTGGTCAGCTGACAATAATCGGAGCAGACAGATGCTCCACCCTCATTAATCCATCATCGAATCCCTGATTTAAGGCTCGGTTTATCCAGGTCCTGCGGGAGCTTGCTGATATTTCCACTAATCTTCCAGTGGATTGAGTCAGAATGCTCATAGATTTTCAGGCCCGATAATTGCATTCTTGTACTTTGTATTTTCTATTTATCGACAGGATATAACAAAGGCAAATGCACCATTATGCATTTTACTTGGAAAGTACAAATGTACATTTGCTTGTAATGTTTCTCATGTTTCGTTAAGCAATATAAACTCTGGTCAGTCATTTCTTTCCTGATTATTGGATGTTGCAGGTTTGACACTGAATTTTCAAAGTTTTTTGTGGAATATTTTCACAAGAGGCAATGCATTATAAAATGCAACTGTTCTCATTCAAACTAATAATAAACCTATATATGTCCCCAGTGTTTTGTTCCCCTCTACGGCAGCTTTCAATTCAATTTCAAAATGGAAAGAAAGACTCCCAACAACTTGTGTGTTCAATTTCCTTGGTGTGACTGTTACAGTCTTCAGAATGTTCAATCGCGTTGTGCATGTTTACTACTCTCAATCAGTCCACGTGGGCGACATTGTCTTTTGCCTGTTTAATCAGAGAAATATTTTTATTTGCTCGCATTAGAATTTGCGAGCTGGTGTTTGTACTGCCGAAAGTAGCTTTAATAATGATCCTGCTAATTTTCTGCATGGCGCTGTGAAAATGGTCAGCAATTGAGACACCGTTTTATTCTTTGCCAGCTTATGAGCTAAACAAGGATTTATTTTGCCATGAAATGCAAATATTAGTAACTGCTGAATCGGAAAGTGGCCATTTTGATCCTTGGATTACCTTTGTCCCTAATTTAATGATTCCAGTTAAATTGCCATCGTCAGCATCTTTCCATCTATAAATGATGATGGGCATGCAGCAAACAATCCATTTCAGATGGGCTGTCTTCATGTGACCCACCTTGGCTGATAGCCAAAGAGGCCAGTCCTTGAGAGACAGGTTCTGCCACAAAAAAGCTACCAGGCGTTGTTGTGGGTTGTTGTTTTCTACATTTGCATTGGTTGCCAAGCCACTGGAGCTGCAGGTTATCATGGTGGTATATGTCAGCCCCAAGTTGGTGTCACCATTTTCTTTCACCATCAACTAGCGATTGCCAGGTGCCATAATCAATGTTTAGGGTCTTCATGCCATGCTTGCAAGCATCCTTGAAGTGGAGCTTCGGGAGTCCTACTGCTTGTCTGGGTCAGGTTACCTCATCATGCAGAAAGTCCTTCTGCATGCGACTGTTTTCCATCCACCAGATGTGCCCAGTCAAGGAAGCCCACCTCTGTTTGATTTGTGCTAACAAACCTGGGATTTCTGCTTGTGAGAGGGCTGCCACAGTCGTGCTTCTGTCCTGTCAGTACACACCCATAATATGCCACAGACCACAGAGAATCAAAATTGTTGAGCCTCTTTTCTTGATAGCTGTAAGTCATCCACGTTTCACAGCCACGTGCTCAGAACACAGGCATTATAGAATCATAGAATCTGCAGTGCAGAAGGAGGCGATTTGGCCCATTGAGTCTGCACTGGTCCTTGGAAAGAGCACCCCATTTAAGCCCACACCTCCACCCTATCCCCGTAACCCAGTAACCGTAACCCCACCCAATCTTTTTGCACGCTAAGGGCAATTTATCATGGCCAATTCACCTAGCCTGTACATCTTTGGACTGTGGGAGGAAACCGGAGCACCTAGAGGAATCCCACGCAGACACGGGGAGAACGTGCAGACTCCGCACAGACAGTGACCCAAGCCGGGAATTGAACCTGGGACCCTGGAGCTGTGAAGCAACTGTGCAAACCACTGTGCTACCGTGCTGCCTCAGCTTGGTTCTAAGGGGCTTGATGTTATTTCATGTGTGTTCTGTGAGTGGGACAAAGGTGGTAGCAGCTTTCCTTATGCGTGTATAAAATTCTGCACTTGGGAGCAGATTGTCACCATGGACCTGAGATAGTGGAATTTGCTAACTACTGCTACAGGGGTGTTGTTTAGTGTGATGAGGGGTGAAGATGCAATACCTTGTCCCATGACCACTGTTTTCTTGATGCTTATGGCAGAGAACAAGTTATTGTCAAGGGAGAGAGAGTCCATGAGTCTTTGTAGCTGAGTTTCTGTGTGTGTGACTACTACAGCATCAGCAAAGAGGAGTTCTCTGATTGGATAGAACGGGCGGAATTCTCTAATCTGCGCCTACGTCCCTTGGTGGGGATGGGGATAGGGAGTGTTTCCCACTGCAGAGTCAGATAGGAAACTACACAATCTCTTCCATCCCCGATGTTATTAATTATGCATTTGGGAATTTGTGCCATCTACCATGGTGGGGCAGACTTGATGGCATGCCTCCTGCCATCATATCTGGGTGCCCTATTTAAAAGGCATCCAACATCACCGACCCACCATTGTAGAAAGAAGATGGATCTCAAGGAACATTCTGAGGCTGGAAGGTGGATTTCCTCGAAGGCACCAAAGCTGGAATATCCATCTGATGGATGCTGTCCCCACCCAGTGCTATAGTAGTCCAGGGTTGCCAAACTCTGGAGGCAGCACTAGGCCTTTTTCAGTAAGTCCAGACTTTTGAATGCCACGTTCATCGAGACGTGTTCTGGGCTGGTGTGTTTTCCCGCTGTCAGCGCGGAGAATCAGATGTGTGGGGAAGATTATTTTTGGGGCCTTCATCTGCATCCCATTAAGCAGGATGCAAATCATTTTTATGCAGGCCTTCAGTGGGATTCCTGGGGCGAGATTCTCCGACCCCCCGCCAGGTTGGAGAATCGCCGGGGGCTGGCGTGAATCCCGCCCCCGCCGGTTGCCGAATTCTCCGGCACCGGAGATTCAGCGGGGGCGGGAATCGCACCGCGCCGGTTGGCGGGCTCCCCCCACCCCGCGATTCTCCAGCCCGGATGGGCCGAAGTCCCGCTGCTAGAATGCCTGTCCCGCCGGCGTGGATTAAACCACCTCTCTTACCGGCGGGACAAGGCGGCGCGGGTGGGCTCCGGGGTCCTGGGGGGCGTGATCTGGCCCCGAGGGGTGCCCCCATGGTGGCCTGGCCCGCGATCGGGGCCCACCGATCCGTGGGCGGGCCTGTGCCGTGGGGGCACTCTTTTCCTTCCGCCTTCGCCACGGTCTCCACCATGGCGGAGGCGGAAGAGACCCGCTCCACTGCGCATGCGCGGGGATGCCGTGAGCGGCCGCTGAAGCTCCCGCGCATGCGCCGCCCGGCAATGTCATTTCCGCGCCAGCTGGCGGGGCACCAAAAGCCTTTCCCGCCAGCTGACAGGGCGGAAATCAGTCCGGCGGGGACCTAGCCCCTCAAGGTTATGGCTCGGCCGCTCATGATGCGGAGGATTCCGCACCTTTGGGGCGGCGTGATGCCGGACTGATCTGCGCCGTTTTTGGCGCCGGTCGGCGGACATCGGCCGATTACGGAGAATTTTGCCGCCTGTCGTAATTTCACACCAGTGTGAAACTGATTTTTTTGGCCACCGCCCAATTCTACCAACCACCCCACCATTGATCCCACCGGCAGGGGCATGGGAGAATTCCGCTCTATGTTTATTTCACTTTGCTTTCAATCTTGGCAGTTTGTAGAACTTAGCAATCTGACCCGGTGTATGGATAAATTCCTTCCATTTCTGCAGGGAAGGTGAAGATTAGGATCATAGTGTAAAACTGCTGACAGGGTGGGTGCGAGTCCTGTTTCACTCCATTTGTCACTGAAACTGTCAGAAGGGGATCTATCAAACTGTACAGTACAGTGCATGTTGTCATGCAGGAAGAGATGAGACTGAGGAGCTTTGGTGAACAGCCAATTTTCCCCAATGTCATGGGGAGTCCTGCTCTGCTGATGAATTTCTTAGTGATATCTGCAGAAGTAAGGGAAATATGTATATCCAGTCCCCTACTCTTCTCTTGGAACTGGTATTTGGAGAAGATCATGCTTGCAGTAGATCTTCCACCACGGGAACCGCAGTTTGATTGTGGGTACACTTTATCTACAAGTAGATGGAGTCCTTTAAGTGTGACCCTAGCAAAGGCCTTCCCCGTGACACCAAGAATGAGATGCAGTTGTTGCAGTCTCTTTTGTCGCCGTGACCATTTTTTATCACACACCTCCTGTGGGAAAGTGCCTACTTTCCAGCAGAGAAACAGAAGGTCAGAAAGGTGTGGCAATCGAGAGGTTGGTCAATTGGTCCTTGTTCGTACAGAACTTGAGTATTTCCGAGAAAGAGACAGACCATCAAGACTTTCAATTTTGCACTAATCAGGACAGATGCAAGCATGCCAAATTTCAAAGTAAGCAACAATACATAGTATATGAGGAAATGGTGCTGATTGGTTGGCAAGTCAGCTCTGATTGGTTGAGATGCTACCGTGGTGAATGTACCAGGAAACTATTGTTCCCCATGCTTTTGTTTAATTCAAAAAGAGGCACAATGCTTGGACATGAACATTTTGCCTGCAGGGAACAGATCCCTGCATATGAATCCATGTAGCTTCTAGCAAGCAATAACAAGCTACATTTCAAGCCTGACTGATTTTACATTGGTTGTTACTGTAATTCTTGGTACAGTCGGAATTGTTCTTCAAGTGCTGTCCAGTCACAAAATTACATCTAAATATAAACATTATGGGCGGAATCAAGTGTCAGGCTTTGACTGAAAATTGGTGTGTAGCTGTCCAGCTGCACAGAACAGTTTTTAATCCAAATCTTGAGCCTCTCTGAAGAAGAAAAAATGATTGGATAGGGTTTTTTCAGTCAGTCTGGCGGGGCTGGTCCTGATAGAGCTGGCAGAGCTGACTCCATAAAGATCTGGACGCCATCTTTAAAGGGCACCCCGAGCAGAACTGAACATCAACTCCCCGCCCCACAATCATCGTATCTGTCCCTCCACCTCTCTCCACAATCACCGGGTTCTCTCTAGCCCCCCTCCGCCCAACACCCACTATCATTGGAATATCTCTTTTCCAACCCCTCCCCCACACCGCAAAGTCTCCCATTACCCCTCGGGTCGGCAAGTCCCCCCATTGATGGCCACACTGCTCCACCACCCCCCCCCCCCCCTCCCCGGCCATACACAATGGAAATCCCCCCATGTGGCTCACCAGAGGGTCTGCTCTGGCACAGACCCAGGCACAGGTTCCCGCTGCTATTTCAGCATGCCAGGTTTGCATAATGCCAACTGGTGCCAGGGAACCGTGTCAGAGTCAGTGCCAGGGCACCACCCGGGGATGTCCCTTTCCCCTGGGGACTATACTTACTTTAGTAATCCCGAAGAGATTCTCTTGGCTGAATTTCGTTTTTAAAAAGCCGTTGTAAACTTCAGTGATGTCACGTCGGCGATGTCAGAATATTCAGTGAGGAGGATCATGTGGTGGGAAC
This sequence comes from Scyliorhinus torazame, assembly GCF_047496885.1. NCBI lineage: Eukaryota > Metazoa > Chordata > Chondrichthyes > Carcharhiniformes > Scyliorhinidae > Scyliorhinus > Scyliorhinus torazame. The sequence continues at coordinate 56,370,507 of NC_092716.1, read as the reverse complement.
CTGGCGAATAGTAGTCAAATTGATTTAAATCCATTAAAATGAGGTTCTTGCCCTTTGTGGACGTGAACCTCATGATGTCACTGGCGAGAGATGTGAAAAATCGGGAAACGCGATCTCTCCGGAGAGAATCATGGGCGGGATTCTCCGACCCCCCCGCCGGTTGACAAACCCCCCCCACCCCCCCACCCCCACCCCCACCCCCGGCGATTCTCCGGGCCCCGATGGGCCGCCCATTATTGGCCAGTCCCGTGTGTTACGTCTGGTCCCACACAGCGGGACCTGGCAGGTAAGTCGGCAGGGGTGGTCTTCGGGGGCGAGGGGGGATCTGACCCCGGGGGGGGGGCCCATGGTGGCCTGGCCCGCGATCGGGGCCCACCGAACTGCAGGCGGGCTTGTTCCGAGGGGGCACTTCTTCCTTCCGCGCCGGGCCCCTATCGGGCTCCGCCATATTGCCCGGGGGCTGGCGCATGCGTGAGAATATGCCGACCTGTCCGCGCATGCGCGGAATCACGCCGGCGGTTCCGCGCATGCGTGATCTCGCGGCGGCCCTTCAGTGCCGGCCGGAGCGGCGCCAACGCCACCGTCGTCCACCTAGCCCCCTAGACAAGTGAGAATTCCTCACCTTGCTGGGGACCGTTGACGCCGGAGTCGTTGGCGCCGGTTTGCCTGCCGGCGTGGGAACTTAGTCCCCAGAAGGGAGGATCCCGGCCCATGTTTCCCAAATCTCTCCGGATTTTTCACCCATGTTGCCATTCTTTCTGAGGGCAAACGTGGGCTTAAAATTGCCCCCAAAGTTGTGCAGTTTCCAAACATGAACTGATTGAGTATAGTCAGTACTCTGCCTGTTGTGGTCAATTGTTTTAGCAACAGGAAAATGTGCTGGTATTTAGCAACATTACTTGTGCAAGGGATGCTGATGCATGGCAGGCCATCATGTTTAGAACTGTGAAACCTCCGGGGGTGCACCTTCTCTCTGAGAGAGATGGTGAGCAGGGGAGAATTGACTAGCAGGAAGGTCGGGAATGTTGGGGAGAGTCAACAAGTGGAATGCTCGATGAGCGGGAAAGGCTGTGAGTAGTAGGGTTGGGGAGAGGGACAGTGAGCAAGACAGGGTTGGCAGGGGAGGTGGGAGGCATAAGGATTGACGAGCAGGATGGAGGGCCACATTAAAGTGTATTTTTCTTGGCGGGAGCTGGGGCCTGGAATGGTGTGAGGCCTGAGCACAAGAGCACCAGTGAGCAGGGGGTTGGTTCAGGCCTGGGAGATGCTCTTTGAGGTCAGGGAGGGAGGCCCTTTCTTACAGCACTCCACCAATCCAGGGAATTGCTCCCCTGGCACTTTGGATCCAACTGGAGCTGCCTGAGGCCTTGTGTGTCCGGGGGTGGCTTCACTGATTCACCAGACTATTCTGATGACCACAAACAAGTAAATTAAGTGATAAACCGAGGTGCAAAATAAAAGGGGCAGCCCCTTAAAAGTGAACTGCCTTCAACAAAAACAATTCAGAAATGAAACTTAAAACATCAAAATAAATCATTGAGTCACCAGACGTGGCATGTTTTGTGGCCTTGTTACAGCAATGAACGAGGAGCTAATTGGGGTTATTGAGTATCATAATGAGGGGTCATTACTTTATTTGGAGGGGGTTTTGCTATGGTGAGGAGTTACTTGGTATGGGGGCATTGGGGGTGGCGGTGGTGAAATTGATTGTTTGTTTCCAATTAAAGGCCTGTGTTAGACAGAGAACAGAAATGACAGCTGAATAATAAAAGCACTTTGCTGAATTTAGGATTAAGGCGAGGTTGTCAGGACCTTGGTGTATCTACCAGTGACGACCTGCAATAAATTTTGGTTCGGAATTCAAAGCATTTTAATGCAGTAATAATTATAAAAACTGATTGCACATTTTAGTTAACTAACAGAAAAAGAGCTCTGCAATTTAGAAAACATGAATCAAAGTGGAACTGGAAATCTTGGAGTAGAATCCTAATTAGAATTGTGAGAAAATATTTTCAAGGTCATTGAGGAAAACACAATGTTGATTGTCATGCACTGTTGCTCATCAAATTAACCCTATGGTGATTCGTAACCATGGTAAATTTATGTAGATGAACACACTTCAAAACATAAATGTTCTTAAATGTTTTTATACTGCAAATTAGCAATTGTTCAGAGGTTAAATACCTGACTATCAAACTCATACCATTTTTACTGTGAACAATTTGTTGTGCAGATCCAATAAGATTTACTTCACCAAAAATTTAGATTCTGTCATAATTGTTTGGATACCTTCCGTCATTAGGAAGTTAGAACCTGTATTTATATAGGGTGCAATCCTCCCAAAACATGACTGTCATTTTGGGTGAGTTTAGCGGGGTGATTCTGCCGACATTTTGGGTGGGATCCAGACCTGGATTCACCCACACTTAGGACACGATCTACCGGCTGGAACCGGGGCGAGATGCGGCCGGTAGATCCCAGAAGAGGCCTACCCTGGGATTCCCGACGGCTGTTACACAATGTGCGGGACTCAGTCTCACGCTGCTCAGTAAGTTTAAGAACCCATTTAGCCATGATTCTGTTGGATCAAATGGCCACTCGGGTTCTACCGGCCTCGCTGAGGAGACCCCAGCCAGGCACCATTCAGCTCTCCTCCCACAAATGGGGACCAGGCGGTATGGTACCTGGGCAGTCTCCCAGGTGATAGGAGGCTCCTGTAGTCAGCCTCTGGGCAGGGTGGCACCCTGGCACTGGAACCTTTGCAATGTCAGCCTGAAACCCTGGCTATGCCACTTGGGCACCTTGGCAGTGCCACTTGGATACCAGTCTAGCAGTGCCAAGGTGTCAGTCTGGCATTTTGCGAGCGCCGGAGATCAGGCTCGGGATTTTCCAGTCCGTGTGAGGTGGACTGCAGGGGGGCCCGAGGACTCCCTTCTAGCTGAGTTGGGGGGTGGTCCAGGGGTTGCGTCGGGGGGTCGGGAGATCAGGGACACCATTTAAAAATGACATCCCGATCTCTTTCTGCACTGAGGAGCTCCGCTTGCCGGAGTTCTTTAGTGCAGGAAATGACAGTGACTGCGGCCACAGAGGGCATTTCCCTGCCGGGGCATTAAAAAGAACAGAGTGCCATTAGATGGTGGGATTGTTGTGGCGCCGGAGATGACCCTGCTATTCTCGCTCAGAGCGGACTCTTTCTTTAGTTAGATTGGGCCCTTTGCATTTTTTGCGGGCTTGGGAAGTCCCCCCCCCCCCCCCCCCGCTCCCCAACTTATGGGCAATATGCCCCCCCAGCAGATATGGGAATCCCACCCCGCCCCAAGTGAGCACACCCAGCTATGGAATCGCTGAGAGCCTGCCCCCACCTTTAGGGCTCCCCTTTCAGGATCCACCCCCTTTCAGAACCCTCCCTTCACCCCTCCTCAAACCTTCACTACATCCCTTCATACCCCTCTTTATCCTCCCTGCCCTTCATAACCCCCTTCACCCCCCTTTCATGGGCATGGCCCTTCAAAGGCCCCAGCCTTTGGCAGTGCCAACCTGACATCCTGACACTTGGGCCAGGTTGGCACTGCCCGGCTGCCAGGGCACTGCCCTGTCCTCATGCCCAACCATCTGGCGGGCTTTGTTTGTCTCCGATACGCTCAGAATGCCCATCACTCCTAGTCTCTGCTTGTGAAGACCAGTACTAATCGGCTCCCGGGTGTGGTTTTGCTGGTGCTGGCAGTGGGGGAGACTGTGGCCTCAATCAGGCTAGACATATTTAAATAAGCCTGGTGGTTCATTTAAATATGATCTTCTGGGTCGGGAGACTTGCGCATGGTTTTGCCCCTGGTGCAAAGTCCGATTTTATTCTCTCCCACAATGGGATCGGCGCCGGGAGTAATAGGGTGCGAAAATGTCACCCAGAGTATCTTAACACATCTCTCAGAACAATCCCAACACTTCACGAATAAACAAAGACTTGCACTTATTAAATATAAAATGTCTTTAATATGAAATCAATTTCCAAAGCATTTCATAGAGAAGTAATCAAATAAATGGATACTGAGGCAATATGGAAATGTTCTGAGAGGTGAACGAAAGCTTGGGAAAAGAGGTGTGTTTAAGCAGGTTTTAAAGGAGGATTGGGAGTTGGAGATTTCAAGGGTTTCAGGTCGGGAAGTCCAGAAAGTTGAGTTTTGGCTGCAAAGATCGCAGCTGATAAGGTTATGGTGAAAAGGGAAGAACAGGCCACAATCAGTGGTTCAGAGTACTTTGGGGAGTTAAACATGAGATAGATTCATAGATGCACTGTAAATTCTATGAATCTATGAATCTATAAGTCCTTAAACCGAAGGCACTAAGGGATTGGGATCTGTGGATCAATGAAGATGGTAGTGTTGCTAACTTTGCCTTAGTTTAATTGCTCTGTTTTATCACCTTTGCGCTTGAGTCGCCAGGTATCGGTATGATACCACCACGTGGTTCAAGTCCAAGCAATGATCAATAATGCAATACACCGCTTAGTAAGATTTAAATCAAAGCACATTTATTATACACAGTAATCACTACTCATGTACAAATTCTACGTCTAAGCTACTTCTGCAGCTAACAGGCCAATACTTAACTTGGAACTGGCCCACCAGGTCAGGGAAACGAATGGCCTTTCGTTCAGGTTCTGAGCCTGCGGGATTCGAAGTTGGTACAGATTGGTAGCTAGGAGCGCCTATCTCGTAGCGAGCGTTGAAGTAAGACTTACAGTTTTGAGCGGCTGTTGAAGAGTGACGAGAGCTGGAAGCGAGCCGAAGAAGAAGAGCTGCAAGCGGTGGAAGAGAGCGCCTTGAACTTGGGGCTCAATTCTTATAGTCCCCAGGGGCTTCCCGCCTTTCGGGGCGGACCCTGTACCTGGTCCCAAGTGATTGGACTTTGTCCCAATCACTTGGTTCGATTCTCTCCAATGCTGGAGCGGTTCCCTGATCGATGGGCGGTCTTGAGGTGGTCGTTCACCTCCTTTTGTGTAGGCTTCTGCTGGCGCCGAAGAGTCTGGTTTTGCTTTATGTGTCTAAATGTTGCTTATTGTTCCCGGGGATTGTTCATTAGTATGCAGATGGCTGGTGTTTTGCTATGCTGATGGTTGCTGGTATCGATAGTGTCTGGCCTTTCCAGAGGTAAATACATAGCCAACCTGCAGCTGCTCATTTTTGTCCTGTTGGCTGACTTTCCCATCAGCCTTTGCCGTTCGCAATTTTGAGTCGGGAGTTGGCCATTTTAAATGGCTACAATCCCTCCTTGTGATGCTAACGCGAAGCGTGAAGGATCACATAACTATGTTGCTTTCCATTCCCTGACCTGGGGGGGGGACACTTCCTTCATGGCCTCTGCACTGACCATAGCTATGCAAAAAAATTTTAGCTAACAATTCTAAGAGCGCTATGTCAAACAGAGACATGCATTACAAAACAATAAACTGGGAACCTCTAACTATTCTTAATACACTACACTCACTTAAATATTTCATTATCCTAACTTCCTCAACCATACAAACAAAATCATAGCAGTTTATGCATCAGTCTTCCTGGCTTGGCAGCCAAGCTCAAGATCGTACAATTTGCTCATGAACAGTTCTTTACATTTCTTTATTTACAATAAACGCAAGTGAATGCTCTTCATTATAGTTCGCGGGGGTCGGGGTTCTGGTCGTATCCGAAAATATGGGATCTGATCCTATATACCGGGGTGCGAGAGCGGTAGGCTCTCCTTCTCCATTTCCATAGACGCATAGTCTGCACTATGCAGCAGGGTATCGCTAATACCAGTAAGGTTTCTATTACATAGGACAGGGAGTACCAGGTTATAAACCTGTCACATCAAGATGATGTGATGTCGCTGGTGACTGGGCTCTGGGTATTGCGGGGAAGTGAAACATTAACGGCTGGGGGGGCTTGAAGTCATGGGGTTCGCGTTCACACGCAACCAAATGTCCATAAAGATGATGCTGATCCATGTGAAGGAAGTCCTCATGGCTCTTCTCTTTCCTTTTCTTTCTTCTCTTCTCCGGTCCTGGAGCTTCTGGAGTTCTGCGGAAACAAGCATAGTGTCTGTAACTATCTTTGTTTAATATCTCGTACGATAGTGTGTCTGTCCTTTAGTGCCAATTACTCCCTTTATAATTGGTCACTATGTGTGACTCCCTCATTTTTCTTTTTCAAAAACCGAATTTTAGGACAAGAGACATTTCCCAATAATTAACCAGTGCGAGCCGTCTCGCAGACTGCGCAATTTACCATCCAAATGTTTCAGGATGTAAATAGCATGTGGTTGGCAACCTAAAGGTTACCTAAAACAAAACAAAACTTTTTGAACTGAAAGTGCCAAAATGAGGTGCGTATGGGCCGCGACGGGTAAGAGTTGGATGGAGTCCCCGGGTAGGACGGCTACCAATGCCGTGTCTCTCCTACCCGAGCGTAGTTGACCAGAGGGGGGGTTCCCAGGCAGGGCAGGTCCCAAGCCATTTCTCCACTGCCTGAGCAACCGACAAGAACGGGCAAGAAATGTAGTCATCGTGGTGGGGCTGCCGTAGTGGTTCTACCTTCGAACCAGAATGGCAGTTACGAACGGGCGTCTGGTACATTAACCAGTCTCTGCAGACAAGCTAGTTCCGCTGAACTAGTGTCCGGCAATAGTGAGTCTCTGTAGGCAAGTCCTCAGAGGTTTCTGCTGAAAAGGCGTGCGGACAAGTTCTCAGAGGTTTCGGCAGAATAGGCGTGGGGCAGTGAAAATTTTTTTTTCCTGTCTGACAAACAACATTTAACAAACGTACGAACAACATAAAACATTCTGCAGGTTCCATCAGAAAGGACATCACTTCTCCCAAGCGGTCCCTTTTAAAACATCATCTGGACACCTCAGTTCTCGGTTGCGAACAGGGTCGCAAAGGGGTTCTCGGTTTGGGAGTCAGACCCAAGGTCGTCACCTTCTCCCAGGTGCCAAACTCTTGAGTGGATTAGGGCTGATAGGGCTGCTTGGTGTGAGGTGGGGCCGCTCTCGTCGTTGCGGATGAGTCGGAACGAGTTATCTCGGTGCCAGTAATTGGTGTCTAGCTGTGTGGGGACAAAATCGGGGTCGTCAGTGTAGTTCGGTGGTCGGTGGTGGGGTTTGTTTAGAAAAGTGATCAGGAAGGGATCACTTGGATCGTAGTTGGAATCGCTGGGTGTGGGTCCTGTTGCATGGGGATAGTAGTGGTGTGGAGAGATAATTTCGCATTCATGGGGGGTTCCGGGGTACTGTACGTTGTCGGCTAAATAGGTGTGCGTCTTTGTCCTTTTAACAGTGATGTCCCGTCCCTGCAAGAGAAGGGTCCATCTCGCTGCTCTAATCTGGCTTACTGTACCGTCCTTGAGTCGACCGTCCAGTAAAAGTTGGGTGGGGGTGTGTTCGGTGAGAATTGTGATGGGGTTCAGTCCGGTAATGTATGAAAAATACTGCACTGCCCAGAATACTGCGAGCAGGTGCCTCTCACAGGCTGAAAATCCCTGCTCCACAGCATCTAAAAGTCTGGAGGCGTAAGCTACGGGCCTTAACTGGTCGTGCCGTTCCTGGAGGAGCACGGCTAAAAGGGTGCGGTCTGTGGTCGCTACCTCTATGGCGTAAGGGGAAAGCGGGTCTGGAACTTGTAGTGCGGGGGCTGCTATGAGTGCCTGTTTTAAAGAGACCACAGCATCCGTATGCTGCGGAAGCCATTCCCAGGGGGCTCCTTTCTTTAGGAGGTCTGAGAGGGGTGCTGCCTTGCTGGCGAAACCGTCAATGTGGTTTCGGCAGTAGCCAACCAGTCCTAAAAATGACCGTAGGGCTGAAACGTTCTGGAGAAGGGGCAATTTAGCGATCGAGTCAATCCTTTTATGCTCGATCTCGCGTTTACCATGTGTGATAATTGTTCCCAAATATATCACCTTTTCTTCCAAAATCTGGGCCTTTTTGGGGTTGACTTTACAACCGATTGAGTGTAAGAGTTCCAGGAGTTCGGACAGAAGTTCAATGTGCTCTTCCGTGGTGTCTGTCTGCAGTAGTAGGTCGTCTACGTAGTGTACCAGACATTCAAGGCGAGAGAATTTGGCTAAACCATTTGCCAGCTGTCGGTGGAAAATGGAGGGGGTGTCGTGGAAGCCTTGTGGCAGGCATGTCCACGCGTACTGCTGTGCTTTAAAGGTGAAGGCAAATTTGTACTGGCACGCCTTTGCCAATGGAATGGACCAGAATCCATTACTGCCGTCCAAAACTGTAAAGAATCGGGAATTGAGTCCCTGCTTGAGCATGGTCTCGGGACTTGTTGCTACTGTGGGGGCTGCTGCGGGGGTGATTTTGTCGAGTTCCCGGTAATCGATGGTCAGTCGCCATGATCCATCGGGCGTTCTCACTGGCCAAACCGGGGCATTATTAGTGGAGGCTACTGATCTAAGTACGCCCTGCTCTAATAAGCTTTCTATTACCTTGGAGATTTCTCCCTCAGCCTCTTGGGGAAATCCATACTGTTTTTGGGTCTAGGGTCAGGTCCTTTTATTTGTACGGAGCCAGTCATCCGTCCACAGTCGTGCTTGTGGGTCGTGAATGCTGCCCTGTTCTTTTGCAGAACTGCCCTAACCTGCTTGTCCGTACTAAGCGTGGTCGGGTTGAACCAAAATTCGCCTACTGCGCTAATTTTGTTCACGTGCTCTCCTATGTTGAGCGTTGCGGGGGCTCTTGCGGATTTTGCCATCTTCCAGACACACTGGTTGACTGGATCAAATGAAAGATTATGGGAATTCATGAAATCGATTCCCAGAATGTGTTCTGCTGTGTGGGGCAGCTGCAACTACCGGTCATCCGGACCTATCCCAAAGGGTGTCGCAGACCCAATTGGGGGAGCCCATACACCGTCAGTCCGTTCCGGTCAAGTCCGTCTGATCTGAACGGGCGCTAACGCTATGAATGGGCTCTGTCTTTTTCTTACTCAGAGTGCCCGTCTGCTGGGCTCTCTGTGACTTTTTAGGGGCATTGCACTCTCTTGCGAAGTGTCCCAACTGTCCGCAGTTGTAACACTCCTGTGACTTGGGTGGGGGGCTGTTCTTTCCCTCATTCACCCATGCGGGGTTCTGGTGGGTTTTTACTGCCTGCATATCTGCTCCGGCCTGCTTTTCCTCGGTATTTTTAACTGCGGGTTTACTTTGTATAGATTGCTCCCAAGCGCGGGACAATCTTTTCACTACCCACTTCTCGTTATGGGCCTCCTCTGAGGGATCATAACTCGTGCAAGCTTTCTGTCCTGTTTCTGTGGCATGGGTGAGAAGGGTGCGGGTCCATTTGGCCATGTTGTCTGGGGACAAATGTGCACGGTCTAAGTCTCCAAAGACTGCTGCAAAGTGGATCCACAGGCGTCCAGCGAACGCTGTGGGGTGCTCGGATTTCTTTTGCCTACATTTGTTGAGGCCATCTACGGGATCACCCCGGTTATACCCGATCGCATCCAGGATTGCGGTATGCATTTCTGCAAGGTTGCCTCCTCGAACATTCTGTGGGTAGGGAAGGGCTGCTGCTACTAAAGGGTCTAAACTTAAACCTGTGAGCTTTACATGCTCTCGCACATTCAGGCCGTACATGGTCGCCTGATGTTTAACTGTGGCAAAGAAATGGTGGGGGTCTGAGGTGGGGCGGAACGGTGTGATCTTATCGCACGCATCCCGTAACTGGGTCACTGTTAAGGGGGTGGAGTATAGAAATTCCGCATCATCGAATGTGGCTGTGCGGTGGGTGGTTATAGGGTTCATTGGAACGTGAACTATCTGCTGTGTGAGGGGTTGGGGCGTTTTTCTCTTTTGTGGCTTTCCCTGTGTACATGTTCCTTGAACATATCTCTGCGCTGTTTCGTTCAATTCTTCCCAATCAGGGCCATCTTCCTGATCTAATTTGTCAACAAAAGTTTCCTGGAAACCTTTCTGAACAGAAAGCAGCGATTGCAGCTCTGCAATCTGCTTCCGGCACTTTGCGTGATCTAGCGTGCTTTGTCTTTGTTCTGTGGAGGCAGCATGGAGTGCTCTTAATGCTGCCTTGAGGTCACTACACTGTTTCTGTAATGCCTCTATCTGTTTTTCCGTTTCTTCTCGTACCAGGACTGCACGTTGTGTGTCCTGATAGGCCTTTTCGTATTGAGACTGGAAGCTGCTTAAGTGCGCCAGACAAGACTGGTGAGCCCTTTTGGCGTCATCCACCTCTCCATCTTTTGCTTCCAACTTCCTTCTCAATTCTAAATTCTCCTTTTCTACCTCGCTTACATCGACCTTACTCATTCGATGTATGCCCTCTACTACTTTCCGGAGCATCCTAATGACCTCCTCTGTGCCTCGCAATTGTGCCAAGCAGGACACGATTGCTATCGGCTTGCGAGCTTTCCCTAAGCTCTTTTTGTGGATCTCGCTCAGGTTCTGCCACCAAGTACGTCCTATACTCCCGGGACCTGATTCCTCATTGTCACAGAAATCATTCCAAAGGGGCCATCCTTTCCCTTTGAGATATTTCCTGATCTCTTCCTCCCAAATGGGACATTGTCCCACTCTACTGCTGCTGGTCGCTGCGACCGCAAATTCCTCTGGGTTCATTAGGCGCTGCATTGCCTGCATTGCCATCTTTCCTGTCCGAATGCTGCTCTCCAAATTTGAGACTGGGGAATTAATCCGAATGCTGCTCTTCAAATTTGGGACATGGGTATTAAGGCGGTGCTGTAAATATGGGTACGACTTTCGCTACTTTCCGATGTACAAACATCCGACAGTTTTGTCGCAACAAAAAATCTATCAGTTTTACCTTATCACCCTGTTAGTTACGGATGCATACACACACTTCTGAATTATGAGTATTGATCAGAACTGCTTGAACACTTGTGGTTTTCTGTTTCCAATTGGATCTCTGATTCAAATTCTTGGGTTCTCCCGGGGTGGTTTTCCACTTCTAGATCGGGTCCCGTCAGGATGTCGCCAAATAATGTTTCTAACTTTGCCTTAGTTTAATTGCTCTGTTTTATCACCTTTGCTCTCGAGTCGCCAAGTATCTTTATGATACCGCCACGTGGTTCAAGTCCAAGTAATGATCAATAATCCAATACACCGCTTAGTAAGATTTAAATCAAAGCACATTTATGATACACAGTAATCACTACTCATGTACAAATTCTACATCTAAGCTACTTCTGCAGCTAACAGGCCAATACTTAACTTGGAACTGGCCCACCAGGTCAGGGAAACGAATGGCCTTTTGTTCGGGTTCTGAGCCTGCGGGATTCGAAGTTGGTACAGATTGGTAGCTAGGAGCGCCTATCTTGTAGCGAGCGTTGAAGTAAGACTTACAGTTTTGAGCGGCTGTTGAAGAGTGACGAGAGCTGGAAGAGAGCTGGAAGCGAGCCGAAGAAGAAGAGCTGCAAGCGGTGGAAGAGAGAGCGCCTTGAGCTCGGGGCTCAATTCTTATAGTTCCCAGGGGCTTCCCGCCTTTCGGGGCGGACCCTGTGCCTAGTCCCAAGTGATTGGACTTTGTCCCAATCACTTGGTTCGATTTCGCCAATGCTGGAGTGGTTCCCTGATCGATGGGCGGTCTTGAGGTGGTCGTTCACCTCCTTTTGTGTAGGTTTCTGCTGGCGCCAAAGAGTCTGGTTTTGCTTTATGTGTCTAAATGTTGCTCATTGTTCCCGGGGATTGCTCATTAGTATGCAGATGGCTGGCGTTTTGTTATGCTGATGGTTGCTGGTATCGATCTTGTCTGGCCTTTTGAGAGGTAAATACACGGCCAACCTGCAGCTGCTCGTTTTTGTCCTGTTGGCTGACTTTCCCGTTCGCCATTTTGAGTTGGGAGTTGGCCATTTTAAGTGGCTACAGTAGTGATGGTGAATGTGACTTACTGTGGGATAAGATATGGGTAGCGGTATTCTGATGAGCTGAAACTTACAAAGTGTGAAATTTGGGTGGCTGAATTGGAGGGTATTGAATAAGTCAAATTTTGACATTACAAAGGCATGGATGAAGGTTTATGCAACACATGGACTGAGATTGGAGCGAAGGTGCTATAGGTGCAAGTGGTCTTCGTGATATGAGCTTGTAAATTCAGTTTGAGGTTGAGACGTTGTCAGCCTTCTGGTTCAGCCTGGTGACCAGAGAACAGTCACTGTAATTACTGAGAATATTTGTTACTGGGGAGAGATTTCATGGCAAGGGCTGAAGGCAATGGTGTCAGCCTTTTTAATTATTTGTGAAATTATGGCTCTTTCGAGGTTGGATGTGAGACCTAGAACAGTCGAGGAGTTGAGATAGTGGAGGAATCACGTGGAATCTGACTCCGGGGCAAGACTTTCCCTCTGTACTTCTGAACCACGCCATCCGGCTCAAATGGAGTCAGTAGCAAGCACTGTGTGGGAAACAGTCACATGTGACTTTCCTCCAGGGTGGTCAATTAATTGTCAATTAACCCACATTAAGCTCTCACTTCCACCCTATCCCCATAACTCAATAACCCCTCCTAACCTTTTTGGACACTAAGGGCAATTTAGCATGGTCAATCCACCTAACCTACACATTTTTGGACTGTGGGAGGAAACCGGAGCACCCAGAGGAAACCCACGCAGACACGGGGAGAATGTGCAGACTCCGCACAGACAGTGACCCAGCGGGGAATCGAACCTGGGACCCTGGCGCTGTGAAGCCACAGTGCTATCCACTTGTGCTACCTTGCTGCCCGTGGTTTTGATTGGTTTAATAGTTCACCCACTTTATGCTTCAGGGCGCCAGTCCCATCCCATCTCCAGGAAAATAGAATGGGAATGGAATGAATCCGAGCACTATTTTTAACACCTTCTCCAAGCTGGATCCTGGGAGGGGGAGGGGAGGTTGAAAAATCGAACCCTTGTTCTTTAGATCATGTTTCCAAGGGTCAGCATACAGAGGGGGAAGGGATGGGGGGCAAAGGTGGCTCCAAAGGGAACTCTGAAGGTCATGCTAAGGAAGGGCAGCCCTATCATCTGGACTATATAGGGTTGGGTGGTTCACAAGGAGGTTGAAGAGGAAAAGGAAGGATAATGTACTTTGATCAGTGTAACAGAGATGCGTGACAATGGTTTAGATCATTTTTCCGCCATAGAAATCGGGGGCGTCATTCTCCGACCCCCCGCCGGGTCGGAGAATGGCCGTTGGCCGCCGTGAATCCCGCCCCCGCCCCCGCCGAAGTCTCCGGTACCGGAGATTGGGCGGGGGCGGGAATCAGGCCGCGCCGGTTGGCGGGACCCCCTGTTCAATTCTCCGGCCTGGATGGGCCGAAGTCCCGCCCAGAAATTGCCTGTCCCGCCGGCGTGAATCAAACCTGGTATTTACCGGCGGGACCAGGCGGCGTGGGCGGGCTCCGGGGTCCTGGGGGGGGGGCATGGGGCGATCTGACCCCGGGGGGTGCCCCCACGGGCCCACCGATCCGCGGGCGGGCCTGTGCCGTGGGGGCACTCTTTCCCTTCCGCCTCCGCTACGGCCTCCACCATGGCGGAGGCGGAAGAGACTCTCCCCACTGCGCATGCGCGGGAAACCTTCAGCGGCCGCTGATGCTCCCGCGCATGCACCGGGAAACTGTCAGCGGCTGCTGACGCTCCCGCGCATGCACCGCATATCCGCGCCAGCTGGCGGGGCAACAAACACCATTTCCACCAACTGGCGGGGCGGAAATCCCTCCGGCATCGGCATAGCCCCTCAATGTTGGGGCTAGGCCGCCAAAGATGCAGAGCATTCCGCACCTTTGGGCCGGCGCGATGCCCGTCTGATTGGCGCCGTCTTTGGCGCCAGTCGGCGGACATCGCGCCGTTGGGGGAGAATTTCGCCCCTGATTGCAGCAATTGAAATACTGAGTGTAATAACCCTTATGAGACCCATGGGGGTGACCCAATTGATCTCCCTGTGGGGTTCATGGAATACGAGCTCTCCCGCTGAAGGCTGGAGGCCTAACTGCTGAGGCTCGTGAATCTTACAGTTGAAAGCCGGCCCAGATTGGGATTGGCATGATGGGTAGTTCTGGCTCGGACCTGTGTGCTGTATGCTGCACTGCGGCCTTTACTTTTGTTTCCCACATAAACCTTTATTTGTGTAATCTTCTCAGGACTCCTGAAGATTTTATACTGAGTTGGGGAGAAATGGACTCTGATTTGTGAGGTGATTTGTGAGGTGAAAGGACATATTGGCACTGGAGGGAGTGCAGAGGAGATTCACTAGGTTGATCCCAGAGTTGAGGGGATTAGATTATGACGAGAGGTTGTGTAGACTGGGACTGTACTCATTGGAGTTTAGAAGGATGCGGGGGGATCTTATTGAGACATATAAAATTATGAAGGGAATAGATAGGATAGATGCGGGCAGGTTGTTTCCACTGGCCGGGGAAAGCAGAACTAGGGGGCATAGCCTCAAAATAAGGGGAGGTAGATGTAGGACGGAGTGTAGGAGGAACTTCTTCACCCAAAGGGTTGTGAATCTCTGGAATTCCTTGCCCAGTGAAGCAGTTGAGGCTCTTTCTTTAAACGTTTTTAAGAAAAAGATAGATGCCTTTCTAAAGAATAAAGGGATTCGGGGATATGGTGTACGGGCCGGAGAGTGGAGCTGAGTCCACAAAGATCAGCCATGATCTCATTAAATGGCGGAGCAGGCTCGAGGGGCCAGATGGCCTACTCCTGTTCCTAGTTCTTATGGTCTTATGTGTCATGTATAAGGACGTGGTTTGATATGCAGTTACTCTTATGTAAGCAAGCATGGGAAACACTTTACAAACCCAACCATGGAAAAATTGCTGAACTTGCTTGAAGATAAGAAAAATCTGGTACGATTTACCAGATATAATCCATCATAAATAGATTACAGTGGCATCAGCTGCAAGAATACAGATAGTCTCATTTCAGTTCTTGTTTGGAATTTATTTTTGATGACAGCTACTTGTGGCAATAAGATCTCCCTTTTGAGACCAGCATGTGGATTGGTTGGGGGATGGTGGTGTTGGAGTAGGGGAGGGAACATGAGTGTTAGAATATTTTCACTTATCAGCAGCATTGCAGGCTTCACCCCTAACATTATGAAACTGGTGCTACAGTCTGTTTTAAAAAAAATCTGCACAACCTAACGTCATTGATTTAAAGAGTGAAGCCACCATTAAAACAATTACTTCAATGATTATTACCTTCAGATTGTTCTTGAAATGCTCCGGAATAATTTTATTTCGGAAATAATGGTTCAGTCATCTAATCTTAAGCAGAAAGTACGAATGAAATTTCCATTTATAACTTCAGGGTGTCTCAAAGTGTTTCAGAGCCATTCGAAGTGTAGTCACTGTTATGATGTGCGGAACTCCTTAATGCACAATCTCATGGGTTATTACTTTGTTTGGTAAATAGATTTGCCCTTAACTGCACATCCTATTTACTGCAGGTCATTAGATGCTTAAAAGCTCTGCTTGAGGCACTGTATTGTGTTTGATTGTTGGCTCACATGTTTTTCTGTGATTAGACAACCACGGCACTTTGAAAACTGACAAAACTATTTGGAGCAGGCTGCTTGTTCAAATGACAGAGCAACATTGAAAATATAAAAATGACAAATAATTTGAGAGCCTGATAACCTGAAAACAGGAGTAATTCAACTGTCTTCTAACAGTGCATTTGTGCTTCCATGTATTTGACATCAGACAGGCCTTGGTCATCAATGGGGTCACCGAGGTTCACACAACTTTCAACCTCTGACCACTTGTATTACAGGCACCACATGGACAACCTCGAGTTGAATGTATGCCCCTCTATCTTGGAAGCTTGTCACTCTGTGTTCTTCCTCATGTTCATCATCTAAGGTTTTTGATAGGGTTCTGGTGGGCTGCTAAGGCAGTAGGTCCTGCTGCAAATAGGAGAGGATACCACAGGTGTTTGAGTTTTGGCCCATTTTCTGGCTCAGGATTTCCTCTTTGCGTTTTCTCTCGGCCTCTGATATGTGCTTGCTTTCAAAGGAAGCTGCAATTTTTTTTATTTGATTACGTCAGGTGTAGCGATTCTGGGCGACCTTCTCCTAGGTTTTAAAGTTGGTATCAAAACTCCTTAGTGATACCTTCAGAATGTCCTTGTAGTGCTTCCTTTAACTGCCAGATTTGAGTTCTCATGGAAGGTTAATTTTGGTAAGCGAGTGCCAGGCATTCTGGGTACATGACTAGCCCGATTCAGTTGTGATTGTCTCAATGTAATGTGGACGCTTCTGGGAAAAAGTGATCAACATGAGTGGTGCTCGACTATGGCATAATACAAGTGCTTTTAAAATAGATCACATGACAGTGAACCAGGAGGCTCTCGGAGGATTGGAATGTGAGAGCGCAAAAGCAAAACTCAGTGCGGAACCAACGCTCTTTGTGCTTGATGCATTGGGACGGATTTCAACATTTTTTGACAAATATTGGAGCTTCGGAACAATGGTGCAATTATTTTGTGAGCCAGTCACATCTCATCAACCGATCATGTTTACAAGCTGTAATCCTGGGAGTAGTGGGTAAAGTAACCAGGAGGGCCTACCTTGGTGTGATGGTCACCAACTCAAATACCAAAATGCAATGCTGCCACTGACAGGCCCTCACATATCAAGAATGTTCACTTGTGTGAGATATAGGGAATGTTGCTAAAGATTCTGGCAATCAATAGAACAAGATATACTTTTTCCATCTGATGTCACAGGTTAATCGCTTCAGAGGTAGGTGAAAATCTTTTACATTTTACATTTACCTCTCAGCAGACCCCACCCCCTTCCCAATGCCAGGTCCCTTGATCAGGCACTGAATGCCTGTCAATGCCTGTCAATGATCAATGGCCCCCACCCATCCACTCTGCAACCCCTGAACCGCCCCACCTCTCTCCCCCCCCCCACTTCCCCCAGCCCCCAGCCAACCCCTATCAATCCAAATCAGAATCCACCTTTTAGGCTGCGATCGGTTGAATATCAGCAAGGGCGGGGTGGGGCGATGTGGCCCTTAAGTGGGTATTCATTGCCCACTTAAGGCCTCAATTGGCATCAAGGTGGAAGGCTGTCCACAAGTCTTCCTGCCCTGAACTTAATCAGGCCAAGACAGGAAGGCAGTGAGGTCTTCACCATGCACCCATTAGACCGATTAAATGCCTCAATTCAAATTTACTTTGGGGCATGGTATTAAATTTTGCTCAATATCTCTATTTCCTTCTCCACAGATGCTGCCTGACCTGCTGAGTATTTCCAGCATTGTCTGTTTTCAGATTTCTAACATTTGAAGAAAAAAACAAATGCTGATTGAAATGTTCACTTCATCCTGAAACCTACCTGGCTGTCTGCCATACTGCTATTTCCTGGGGTCACAATGGGGATGATGACAATAGGCTCTGGAAAGCAGCAGTGCCAGCCCTAATGTCCTCTTGTTTTTTTAAAATAAATTTAGAGTGGCCAATTATTTTTCTTTTCCAATTAAGGGTCAATTTAGCGTGGCCAATCCACCTAACCAGCACACCTTTGGGTTGTGGGGGTGAAACCCATGCAGATATGGGGAGAATGTGCAAACTCCTCACTAAAAGTGACTCAGCTAATGTCCTCTTGTAACAGGAGAGCGCTTTGTGCTAGTATCCTTGCAATCCATTATGGACACAACACTTGCTAACTGAAGTTTCCAATCAAAATCAAGGACTTTGGTGGACATGCATTCTGACCTTTGGAGCCATCCTACCCTTTTAATGTCCATTGCTGGCTCTTCTGCTGCAGGAGAATTCCTGCCAAATTATCCTCAATGAACTGGTGGGTTGTCTCTTGGTGGTGGTGACTGGTAACCAGGGAAATGGGTGAAGGTTAGGCTGGGTTGAGAGAGGGTGAGGGGATGCCTCACCGTGATAGAACTCCATCTTGCCTGTGAAGTATGGTTCACCTTTTGAGTTCACCTATGAAGTTTTTGTCACTTTAAACGTGGGTCCATGGTTTATAGTTCTTTAGTTAATACATCCATAGTTAATTGTGAGAAATATTGTTTGAGGGCTGAGAGGGTTAAATGTAATGTAACAGAGAAGTGCATATTTTTGTTATGCTTATAGAGAAGTTGCGGGCTTGTACTTGCTGACTGTATAAAATACTATATTAATCTTTAAGCACAACTGTCCAGTTATTGGCTCGCGATACAATTTATCTTTGTTTAAAAGTGTTACAGGTTGATTGATTCTTCTTTGTTGTACCTTTTAACTACAGCATGGCGGGTGATTTGAAGTGATTGATGTACAAAGTTTTGTTTTCCAAATAAAAGCTGTCCTTCACGTTTGATGAAAGGTTTCTATTGTCGAATTGAGGGTGCTGTGTCAGGAAACCATAAAGTTCTGAAACATATTCAAAAATAAGGCAATTGTACCACGGCTTAAGCTTTATTTTCACTCCCTCACAAAAAAACCTAATGACTTTATCGTGATCAGTAGCTAAAAAATATGGTTGATATTAATAAGCAACCAACAAAATGGTTATTTTTTTAGGGCTGGTTTTATGACGTTATTATTTGATGCGAGGCTGCCTTACATTTCTTGAAGTATTGCAATACACTGTTGTCCTGTGTGGGTAAAACTTGGTGGTAAAGGAAATGTGGTTGCGACCAAGTGAACTTTAATCACTGTCTCAGTTTTTTTTCAGAGACCTCAAAACTTGCTTGGTTAGATCGTCACACGGTGCAAGTGGCCGGTTATTGGGAAGGGGCTCCGACAAATGTTTGTCGAGCATTTAATAGTTCTGCTGCCTCAGCACACTTTTTGCAGGCAGTTTTCACACAGCTGTGTTGCTGAAAAGAATCAGCGCTGCAGCAGAAATGTTTTAGTGCTGTACGTACAGAGGGCCTTACTGTCACATGTTTTACAGAGTAGTGTGGTGTTGCTCTTCCACAAGTATTTTTTTGTAACCCTTGCGCATGGTACTCTGTAGGTGGCTTCAAATCTATTTATGGGAGTATGACTGTAGTGTAGAGATGTAGGTTTAGAAGTGATATTAAATAATGAAGTCACTAAAAGCAGCCGCTGTTTGTTCTTTTGTAATTGCCATGTACTCCATGACCTTGTAGTTTATTTCCAAACATTAAGAGATATTTATTCTGGTGTATTTTTAAACAGTGGTTGTTTTTCTTCTCTTCAGAAAATGAGCACAGATGGTGATTGATTTTTCAAGTGCTAACATCCCTGCTTGAGAAAATGTTCCCACCTTCTTTGTGCTAAGCAAGTCAGGCAAACTAACATGATGATGCGATCATCAGTTTCATGCAGACATAGTGAATTGATTGACAGGGAGGATTTCTGCATAAACCACCCTGTCTCCTGATGTTTTCCCTTTCTTCTCTCCTCTGCTCTGTATGTATCTGGCTGCATGTAGCAGCTAGGGGATGGAAGGAATGTTTGGAGACAAGTCCTCGCTCTGCTGTTTGACCTAAATCTGGGATTTACAACCTAACTCTAACTAATATCAGTGCAAATTTGCAATAGCTCCACTGAGCCATTCCTAAAGCCGAGGAAGCTCGATGATGTCATTGACTAACTAGCCATTCTCAGGCCATTGCTTCTGTTTGCGTGACTAAATACATACAATTAAAGCCTTGCACTCTTCATTCTGTATGAAGTCATTGTTATCCAGAGTTCAAGTACTCAGATAATGGCATAGAAGAAAACAGACCTATCATCAGCCTTTAGCCACAGTAAGCTGCTTTATGGAAATCAACTCCCTTTTATTTAATACACACGTTGGGAAGAATTATGGTTTGTTCTTTTGCGGGCACATGCCAAATTCTTTCTGAAAATGGTGCCGTGTTTAACTTCGGATAATTGCACAAAATTGTAACAGTTTACAGGGAAAACGGGTTGGCCGTCAACTGGTTCCTTTCATTTTCCATAATTTGCAACGGATGACCTGTTCTTGCAAGAGGAATAGGTTGGAAAGAAAGGAAACCTGTTAATACCAAAAATGATTTTAAGGCCAAATGTCAAGATGATCCACCATGTTGTTACCATAACACATTCCTCGGGAGTCATGAGTTTTGGCGGTTTTAATGAGATTCATTAGAAAGGGAATGTTCCATAGGATGGGATTAACTGGGAAAGTGAAAAAAATAGACCTGGGAGGCAAGTCTAGTTCTATTACATTAAAAGTAATGTTAAACTGTTGAATAGTTTGGACTTAATTTCATCTTAAAAGGATGGTTTTGTGATATTTCTGTGGCAAGGCACAAAAACATTATTATGTAATTCGTAGTGATCAAACTAGCAGATTTAATAATAATGTGCACTAATCACACATAAGATTCTAGGCAGCACTAAGCCCCTGCAGGGACTTAAATCTGTAACCACATAGCATGAGGTGAACATTAACCACCGAGCCACTGAGCTATGCTTCTTTTAAGAAATCAAAAGAATTTCATGTGTCAATTGCTGGGGATTGAAAGTTACCACAGAGCTTTTTATTTGCATGAGCTGAGTGTTCTTTCCCCCACAAAACTAAATCATAGTGCTAGGTGGAAATTTGTCAAGGAATAATAGTATTCAAAATTCTCAGCGTCTTTGGTCATAGTGGCCACCATTAACTTTGTGGAAGAAATCTTGTAAAATTGTAAAGGATGTTGAATACATATGTGAGAGAAAGTACAATCTTTGAAGACTTAAGTTGTAAAATATATATTCAATCGGTAGAGATCTTTTTTCAGTGCCATTTGTCACTGTTTGAGGAAGGACTAACCCTTGTGCTGGTACATTTCGCACCAAAGTTACTGACTTTGAAAATCCCGTATTATTTTATGTCTCTTACAGTTATCCATCACATTTATTTCCCTGGCAGATCTTATTATTGTGATGTCCTCGACCCATCTTCATGAAAGCTTCTACACAGCAGAATGTCAGCAAATTCATTTGCGTTTTAGACATTCGTGGAAAAGTGAATAACATTTTTTGTCAATATAACCGGGTTAAATTACAGGGGGCTGGCTTGGAGGAGCTCTGACCCACAGCCACACCCATCAGCATGAGCTTGTACCCCAGTGCTCGCAAACCAGACCCCAAGCTAAGGGTTCATAGCCTCACTGCCTTGTGGGTGTCTTGGGAAAGAAGGCGTCTAAGGGAGTAAACCCAAACATAAGACCTCAAGTCGAGTCCCATCAGCTGTAACCTGTCATCTATCAGGCAGCTTTCTGGCAATTCCTGCAACAGAGCTGGTGACAAACCATTTTGGTTTCATCCTTTCCTTTGGATCATCCTAGTGACGCCAAAAGTGAGGCCCAGATGCTAGAGGCTGGATTCTCCGTTCCGCCACGCCAGATTTCTGGTTCAGCACGCTGGCGGGATGCTCCTCGTCGCCGGCTGGTTAATGGGATAGCCCACGCCGCCAGGAAACCCCCAAGCTGCTGGCAAAATGGAGCATCCCGACGGCGGAGTATCCAGCCCTGGGTCTTTGAGCACATTTTTGACCTTAAAGTATAAGTTCTCCACATATTGATTTTAGTGGATAACAATGATACATCATTTTATGCCAGACATCTTAAAAAAAGCCAATATTTTCTTCTTTGTTTGGGAAAGGTGTTAAATGTCCTTTTTGCATCGATTTTGCTAGACACTCAACAAAAGTGGGTGAGAGTAACCTTGCTGTGTGTGATTTCATGTAACACATATTCATTATCAGAAATGACTGAAAACTGGCCAATTATGATGCATTTGTGATAATGCTGTTTTCACACTTGCCAAATAGCAAATCCACATTCAGTCGTACAAAGGATGAGCAAGTTGTTAATGCAGGCTTAGTGTGTAAAATATTCTATCAAAATAATGCCACAGAATGTTCTGGAACTTTGATTCCCTGACCAGGAAATCTTAGCGACAGTTTTGAAAAAAAAAGCTTGAATGAGCAGTTTGGGCAGGGGAATAATGTACTGTAGTGAGAAAGAGCCTGATACATCTGGTATTGTCCAGGTCAACTCAAACTCCGTGACTGTGAAGACTTGGAGATGGTCTGGAAAATGTACCATGACATGGAGAAGAACACGAACTGAGGCAAGGATAATACACCGTCCCATTAGGGGCTGATGATAATTCTTGAAACTTAAATTGTAGTTCTTACACAAGGAAATTAATGAATTATCCGGTTACAAATCAACCTCTCTTGTCATGTAGATGAAGGATGCATATGTGAAGGAGGTGAAGACTAATAGCTGTTGTTTATACACAGAATGGGTGGGCTGGGGGCAGTGGGAAAATAAAAAGAATTAATTTCTTAAACCTGAGGTCTGTGTGCCCACTTCTGGTTTTAATGAGGGTTGAGGAGCAGGGGACCAAAGTGCACTCAGGGGGTAAGGTTCAGTCACTAAAACTCTTTTGATGAGGTAAGAGGTGCTGATGCCAGAATTTTTTAATGGCATTTTTACTTTTAATCTATGGTGGCAATGCTGTCAGGTAAAAGGAAGCAATGTTGGCCAGCTCCCTGTGATAAGCTGTGTTTGATGTTTCACTGCTTGTGAGCAATCGCATTGTTTCATCCAGGTCCAATAAGCCAATCTCTACACAATGTGACCCCGGTAACCAGCTAACCTCCATCACCCTGCAATGTCTGACTCATCCCCACAGCTGTGATGTCTGGCTCACCCCCATGCCTACAGCACAAAGTCACTCCCATCCTGCCACACCTGAATAGCTCCCGCTCCCACAATATCTGACTCACACCCACATCCGTGATGTCTAATTTGTCCCCACCTCCCTGTAATGTCTAACACCCCCCCCAACCTTCGCAATGCTGACCCACCTCCACCTCTCGCGATTTCTAACTTGCTCCCACACTGTCTGCCTCACTCCAGAGTCCTGTGATGTCTGACTTGCCCCCAGCCCCTGTGAAATCTGATTAATCTCCACCTCCACAATCTCTGACTAAATAATAAATAATCTTTATTATTGTCAGAAGTAGGCTAACACGAACACTGCAATGAAGCCACCCCCGTGAAAATCCCCTAGTCGCCACACTCCGGCACCTGCTCAGGTACACAGAGGGAGAATTCTGAATGTCCAATTTACCTTGCCCTTACCCCACGATTTTTGACTTGCCCCACTTCTTCAACATCTGACTCACCCCCACAATCTCTGATTCTCCCCATCTCTGCAGTGTCTCCCCCATACCCTCCCTCCACCCCATAATTTCTGGCTCAGCAGACTTCACAATGTCTGACTTACCCCCACCCGGAATGTCTGACGCAACCCCACCACAGCAATGTTTGACCCTTTCGTTTTCCGACCCCCTGCAATGTGCAAACCAATGTCCGATTCTCCCCTCATGTTACAGCACCACCATGTCAGTTCCCCTCAGCCCACCATCTCTGACCAACCCGCACAATACCCTGTGATGTTCCCTCCACAATTTCCAACCTCCTCACAATGCCTGACCCCAATGATGTCTGACCACGCCTACCCAGCCTGCCATACCAGACTGAGCTGACTACTGCTCCCCAGCAGTTTCCCTCAGAGGGCAGCCAGTCAGTCAATCTGTGTGGTTATCTGGTGGTAAACCTGTTGGAAAAAATGGAAAAGATTCCTGTGGCTAATTTCTGCAGGACATACAGTAAATCCTTGCTTCCAGAATTCCTGTCTGAATATTCTTCCCCACCTCCCCATTCCCCCCCAGCTCACTTACCATCTTCAATTAATATCGAGACCAACACACTAAGACATTTAATGAATATTCAAGAGGAAAGTGCACTGGGGAGATTTTGCACCCATGTTTGGCATGATGGGTGATGCTGGTGCTAAATCCTGCAAGTGTCGGGAAATGAGACTCTTTCTGGAGAGACCTTATTTCCCGATTTTCCCCGCCTTCACCGGTTATGTAACGGAAAAGAGAGGGAACCATATTGAAATATATTTTACTACTATTAACCTTGGCACATAATTTCCCCTCACTGAATATTCAACAGCTTTACAAGAACGGGATTCAGTCGAGGGGTTAATGCCAGGGGTGACAATGTAACTATAGCTCCTGGGGCACTGGCATGTGTTGGCACTACCCTGGCACGTGTTGGCACTGCCAAGCTGTGCCGGGTAGGGCAGTCTGGGAGTGCCATTTGCGGGGGGGGGAGGGTTCCTTTTAAGTATGGTGAGGGATGGGGAAAGGGTTGATGGCTTTGAAGGGGTGGGGGGGGGGGGATTTATCAGTGAAGTTTGGAGAGGGGGAACTTGCCAATGAGGAGGAGTATTCCTGCGATCCTTGTGAGATTTGGAAGGCGGCAGGAGAGCCCCCAGCACCTTCACACTGGGGGGATTGGTGGGCGAGCCTCCAATACATTGGTGTTGCGGGGTGTCTTCCATATCCTGGGAGCCGGGGGCGGTGGGGGGGGGGGGGGGGGGGGGAGTTTAACCCTAGCGTTGATCGGGACACCCTTAAAGATGGGGGTCATGACCTCTGCCGACTCTATCTGACCCGCCCCGGTAGACTGATGGCGCAAGCCATTCCCACAGATCTTAGCGGCGGGGGGTCGGAGAATGGCCGTTGGCCGCCGTGAATCCCGCCCCCGCCGAAGTCTCCGCTCCCGGAGATTGGGCGGGGGCGGGAATCCAGCCGCGCCGGTTGGCGGGACCCCCCGCTGGATTCTCCGGCCCGGATGGGCCGAAGTCCCGCCCAGGAATTGCCTGTCCCGCCGGCGTAAATCAAACCTGGTATTTACCGGCGGGACCAGGCGGCGTGGGCGGGCTCCGGGGTCCTGGGGGGGGGGGGGGGCGCGGGGCGATCTGACCTCGGGGGGTGCCCCCACGGTGGCCTGGCCCGCGATCGGGGCCCACCGATCCGCGGGCGGGCCTGTGCCGTGGGGGCACTCTTTCCCTTCCGCCTCCGCTACGGCCTCCACCATGGCGGAGGCGGAAGAGACTCTCCCCACTGCGCATGCGCGGGAAACTGACAGCAGCCGCTGATGCTCCAGCGCATGCGCTGGGAAACTGACAGCGGCCGCTGACGCTCCCGCGCATGCGCCGCATTTCCGCGCCAGCTGGCGGGGCAACAAACGCCATTTCCGCCAGCTGGCGGGGCGGAAATCCCTCCGGCGTCGGCCTAGCCCCTCAATGTTGGGGCTAGGCCGCCAAAGATGCGGAGACTTCTGCACCTTTTTGCCGGCGCGATGCCCGTCTGATTGGCGCCGGCTTTGGCGCCAGTCGGCGGGCATCCCGCCGTTGGGGGAGAATTTTGCCCCTTGTTTGAAAACTTGGTAGTGCATCTAGAGAGATTCATGCTTGTTTTCAGTCAGAACCTGACACTGGCAAATTGTGGGAAAATTCTGCTCTACAGTTTTAATCTGGTGATTAGTAACATAGGTACAGGTAGTGAATTTTACTTATTATACATATGAGGACTGATGCAGGGTTTTGGTTAGAGAAATGTTCAAGTTTTAACAAGGGATGTCATGCAGTTTAACATATCAAATAAATCAAAACGTGGTGTATTTGTCATGGTGGCAAACGTAATGAACTGCAGGAAGCTATTTCCATGGCTCAAATCACCATGGTGAGATTTTCGACATCCAGCCTAATGTGAGCTGACATTATAGATCAGCCAGCATTGACAAAAACTGCCTGAATTTGCTTCCATTGGTTTCAAAGCAAACTCCAGTTGTTGCATACAACAAAAAAGGCAACATGTGACCAGGCGTTGGAACATTACAGCAACAACAACTTCTAATTATGTTGCGCATTAATGTAATAAAACTTCCCAAATTACTTCACAGAAATGTGATGAAACTAAATCTGTTACAAATCCAAATAAGGGTAAATCTTCCTGACCAAAGAGATAAGCTTTAAGTTGCATCTTAAGGAAAGGGAGGTAGAGTTGGAGATAGTTGGGGAGGAAATTCCAAACCTTAGGAACTTGGTAACCAATGATGGAATAATTAAAATGGGGCATACTCAAATGGTCAGAATTCGATGAGCACAGATTCACAGGGTTGTGGATCTAGTGCAGGTTTCAGAGGTGGGGAGGGATGGGATCATGGATAGATTTAAAAACCAGGTTGAGAGTTTTAAAATTGCGGGGCTGGATTCTCCGATTTGGGGCATATGTCTGGATGGTCCGTGGCGTTTTATGTGAGCAAAATCGGCGCGGCCCCACCACTGAACCTCCGACTGGTAAGGGTAGCAGCCGTGCCACGTAAACCGTACAGCCTTCCCGATATCAACGCGTGGAGAATTGCCAGGTCTGTGGCTGCTCATGCACCGCAATGACCTGCAGTGGTCACGCCGTACAACATGGCGTCGGCTGCATGCGGACCCGACCTTCCTGATAGTGCCCCCCCTGGACACCCCCCCCCCGCCACCCCAGGTCCACCCCCCACCATTCCACCCAGCCCTCGCCGAAGCCCCCCAAACAGCAGCACGGCTCCCGCCCGACTGTTGGTGGCGCTGGATACAGTCCGCAGCCGCCATGCTGGGTTCCCGACTGCTGAGATCACATGTCCCCCGTGTGGTCGGAAACTTTACCCATCGGGGGAGGGCCTTCAAGTATCATCCAGAGGCCATCCCAATGGCGTGTGGTGCGCTCCTCGATGACGGTGTTTTGGAGCATCCGTAAAAAGGGATTCCCCACCCGATCGCGAATTACAAGATCGGTGTCGGGAACGGAGAATCCCGCCCCAGATTTTTCTGGACTGAGAGTACAGTGTATAACTCTGCTGCCTCACAGTGTCAGGGACCCGGGCTCGATTTGATCTCAGGTTACTGTCTGTGCGGAGTTTGCACATTCTCCCCGTGCCTGTGTGGGTTTCCTCCAGGTGCTCCGGTTTCCTCCCACAGTCCAAGAATGTGCAGGTTAGGTGATGTTATTGGGTTACGGGGACAGGGCGGGGAGTGGGCCTGGGCGGGGTGCTCTTTAAGAGTGTAGACCCGATGGCCGAGTGGCCTCCTTCTACACTGTAGTGATTTTATGATTCAAATGTAGGTCAGAGAGAGGGATTTGATGCGTGTTACAACATGTGCAGCAGTGTTTTGGATGAGAGGGTAGAACATGGGAGATCGGCTTTGGAATCGTCAAATCTAGAGGTAGCAAAGGCATGAATGAGGGTTTTAGCAGCAGATGAACTGAGTTTGGGTGAAGTTGAACGAGGGTTACAGTGGTGGAAATAGACAGTCTTGTGGATTGAAAGTGACCTATTAAGTGCAACTTCCTTCTTTTGCTATCATTCACTTGGTCAAATAGATGTGGCTTTGATTTAATGAGGGTGTCATTTAATTTCTGTGGGGAAGTAAAATGGGTGGGCAGCTGATCAGCCATCCATTCTAAAGCCTGTCTGATCATCCTTGAACTTTGTAGTCACTGAATCGGGTGGGTTACGTAATGGGTGGCCATTCAGTTACCATCTGCTCTGCACCTCCATACGTTTCTGCTCAATGTTTCTACCATGCCAAATGCTAGAGAAAATCACATTAAAGACATTCACAACCTGATGTGAATCTTCCATTCAATTTCAAAATATAGTTGGTTCATTGTGCAACAAGGTGGAGTTGATGCAGAAGACCAGGTATGATAGGGTGCAGAGCTGGGCTGAGAAGTGGCAGATGGAGTTTAACCCTGAAAAGTGTGAGGTTGTCCATTTTGGAAGGACAAATATGAATGCGGAATACAGGGTTAACGGTAGAGTTCTTGGCGATGTGGAGGAGCAGAGAAATTTTGGGGTCTATGTTCATACATCTTTGAAAGTTGCCACTCAAGTGGATAGAGCTGTGAAGAAGGCCTATGGTGTGTTAGTGTTCATTAACAGAGGGATTGAATTTAAGAGCCATGAGATGATGATGCAGCTGTACAAAACTTGGGTAAGGCTGCATTTGGAGTACTGTGTACAGTTCTGGTCGCCTCATTTTAGGAAGGATGTGGAAGCTTTGGAAAAGGTGCAAAGGAGATTTACCAGGATGTTGCCTGGAATGGAGAGTAGGTCTTACGAGGAAAGGTTGAGGGTGCTAGGCCTTTTCTCATTAGAATGGAGAAGGATGAGGGGCGACTTGATAGAGGTTTATAAGATGATCAGGGGAATAGATAGAGTAGACAGTCAGAGACTTTTTCCCCGGGTGGAACAAACCATTACAAGGGGACATAAATTTAAGGTGAATGGTGGAAGATATAGGGGGATGTCAGAGGTAGGTTCTTTACCTAGAGAGTAGTGGGGGCATGGAATGCACTGCCTGTGGAAGTAGTTGAGTCGGAAACATTAGGGACCTTCAAGCAGCTATTGGATAGGTACATGGATTACGGTAAAATGATATAGTGTAGATTTAATTGTTCTTAAGGGCAGCACGGTAGCATTGTGGATAGCACAATTGCTTCACAGCTCCAGGGTCCCAGGTTCGATTCTGGCTTGGGTCACTGTCTGTGCGGAGTCTGCACATCCTCCCCGTATGTGCGTGGGTTTCCTCCGGGTGATCCGGTTTCCTCCCACAGTCCAAAGATGTGCAGGTTAGGAGGATTGGCCATGATAAATTGCCCTTAGTGTCCAAAATTGCCCTTAGTGTTGGGTGGAGGTGTTGACCTTGGGTAGGGTGCTCTTTCCAAGAGCTGGTGCAGACTCGGTGGGCTGAATGGCCTCCTTCTGCACTGTAAATTCAATGATAATCTATGATTAATCTAGGACAAAGGTTCGGCAAAACATCGTGGGCCGAAGGGCCTGTTCTGTGCTATATTTTTCTATGTTCCATGTTCTATGATCTTATTGAATGGTGGAGCAGCCTCAAATGGCCATTCCAGTATCTTTGTCTTACGTCTCTGTGTCCTTGATCTACCTTGTTATTCTTTCATTGTAAAACAAGTGTCATTTTCCTGATTTTCCATGGATTACTCCCGGTCCTCATTCAATTCCAGGCCTCTGCCATGATAATATTGTGCAGTATGCTGCTGAAATTTATACTTGATGTGGAGATGCCGGCGTTGGACTGGGGTGAGCACAGTACGAAGTCTTACAACACCAGGTTAAAGTCCAACAGGTTTGTTTCGATGTCACTAGCTTTCGGAGCGCTGCTCCTTCCTCAGGTGTATTGGCTATACTGTGCTGAATCAGTCACCCCAGAAGTATTTAAGTACTCTTCAAAAGTGTTAAAGAACATTAGCTATTTTTTCATCCTAGTTTTTCATCATATCCTCTGCAGCTTGGATGACAATGAGCTGTACAGGGTGGCACAGTGGCACAGTAATTAGCACTGCTGTCTCACAATGCCAGGGACCCAGGTTCAATTCCGTTCTTGGGTGACTACCTTTGTGGCGTTGCACTTTTTCCCTGTATCCGAGTGGATTTCCTGAGGGTGCTCCAGTTTCCCTCCACACTCCAAAGATGTGCAGGTTAGATGGATTGGACATGCTAAACTGCTCCTTAGTGTCCAAAGGTGTGCAGGTTAAATGGGGTTACAGGGATAAGGCAGAGAAGTGGGCCTACGTATGGTGCTCTTTCAGAGGGTTGGTGCAGACTCGATTGGCCAAATGACCTCCTTCTGGACTTGTATGGTTCTAAACGTTGACAACTTTTTAACGCTTTTTTTTCTGAGGTGTTATAGTTACATTGTATTCACAGTACAGAAACAGGCCATTCAGCCCAACATGGCCGTGCTCGTGTTTCTGTTTCAAACAAGCCTTCATCCATCCTTCCCCATCTAACTCCATCAGCATATCCTGCTATTCCTTTCTTCAGCATTGGCTCTTCTTGGGCATCACTGTATCATTGGGCAGCACGGTAGCACAATTGGCTAACACTGTGGCTTCATAGCGCTAGGGTCCCAGGTTCGATTCCCTGCTGGGTCACTGTCTGTGTGGAGTCTGCATGTTCTCCCCGTGTATGCGTGGGTTTCCTCCGGGTGCTCCGGTTTCCTCCCACAGTCCAAAGATGTGCAGATTAGGTGGATTGGCCATGCTAAACTTCCCTTAGTGTCCAAAAAGGGTAGGTGGGGTTATTGGGTTATGGGGATAGGGTGGAAGTGAGGGCTTAAGTGGGTCGGTGCAGACTCGATGGACTGAATGCCCTCCTTCTGCACTGTATGTTCTATGTTCTAGTTTCCCTTTAAATGCATCCATGTCATTCATCTTAGCTATTCTTTGTGGCACCAGGTTCCACAGTTCTCCCAAGTGTGATCTAACCAAGGTTCTGTGTGAGTTCAATGAAACTCGTCTGCTTTCTGCCCCTCTGGAAATTAACCCCAGTGTTTTGTGAGATTTTATGGATTTATGGATTCATTAACCTGGATCACTATTTTTCATGATTTGTGTATCCATACTTCTCAGGTCTCTCTCTTCCTCAACTCCATTTCTTGTTCAGCTGCTCCAGTTACTGATTTACAGTAGGTTTTCTCTCCATGGTATGATTCTGTGAGTTGCATACTTCCTACACTCTGTGCTGTTGGGTTATGCTTTAGCTCTGGTTGTACGATTAGATACTCCCCAGTACTTACAGTGCTTGCGCTGTTGAGTTGAAAGTTCAAACTGGGATACTTACCTCAGTAAGTGCTCTGTTGATATTTTTGAAAATGTATTTTCTTTATAATGGTTTCAGCTCAGTCTGACTTGCAGCTCAGACAGCAGTTTATTATTTGTACCACACCCCATCCCAAACCCTTCTGCAAGTATTTCTACACATTTTTCTCATTTGTTTATTGATATATTTTAATATGGAAGCTGGCCTCAAGAATCGGTAAAAGCAGAGGTAATGTCAGTTTTTCTGACCTGCCAGCCTTGTTCACCTGCTAACTCAAGGCTGCTTTCCCAGTATTACACAGAGGGAAATATGGCTCCAATCTACTATAATTGTAAAATGGATTCTGGCAGAGCATTTCAGTTATAATTGAATCCTGATAAATACATAATAATTGTACTAAAATGTCATGCTTGAACTAGAACTTTTATACAATGAGAGTGAATTATACTGACACATTGCAATTCTGTGCTTGGATGAAAATCATGCTTTGAACTGGCCCTCGCATACTCTGCTGCAGGTAGAGGTTACAGCAGTTACCTTCCACATGTCTTTGCCTGTCCTCTCTTGTTAGTGAGTGACCTAGGTCTCAGTTCCAAGAGCTATATGCAGACTTGCTATTAGCTGTTGTCATGGATAGCATGGATTAGAGAGGGAAGTGTCTATGCACAGCTCTATGCTACTGAAGGGAGTAAAGTGCACAGGAGGCCAAAAGCCTAAGATTATAGAACATGGACTATGATGTAGGACTGGACGCAGGGGCTCAGTGGTGAGGGAAAGGCTATGGGGTAAATCTGGAGCAATGACCAGGATTTTCAGTTTGGTGGGTTTAGCAACGGGAAGTCAGCAAACGTTGCCAAGTATTGAAGTGGTAAGGTTATGGATGGACGAATTTTGAACAAAGGGAAATTCATACAGAATGAAAATGGAGAGAAATGGCAATTGGTATACTGTCATTATGAACAAATATGTTGGACAACATTGCTGAGGTGGAAGTAAGTGGTTTTAGTGATAAAGCAGGATATGGAGAAACTGTGCTTATGGTCAAACCAGCCACTAAGGTTGAATACCATCTAGTTCAACTTGAGCGTAGAACTGAATCAAGGGCAATGGGTATGGAGCTTTTGACAGGAGCTGAATAAGGCAGCTTTGTTTTCCGGTATTCAGCTGGGGAAAGTTCTGACTAATTTACTGCTCGATATCAGACAATACAGAGATAATCATGGAATTGAGTTGGATGTTTTCGGTATATGTGTGGAAACTGATCTCATGCTTGCTGATGGGATTTGTTCTTGGATCTCCACTGGTTATGCCTTTCTAAGTAGCATTGTCTGATATGTTTGTATAGTGTTTATGAAACAGCTTGGTGGCATGGTTCACTGATGTGATTTTATTTAATTTTTGCCCATGGTGCGTTTCTGGTCTCAGCTGTGCCAGTAGGGAATAGCTGAAGGGAGACTAAGTACTTCTCCATTGGGACCGAAGGAGAAGATTGGTGTTTGTGTCACCTGCGTCCATGCCACACACCAGAACCTCTGAACAGCTGGCACATGACTGGTGTTTGCAGAAGCTTGGGCACAATCTGCTTGCCCGCGCTTTCAATCGGGCACCCAAAAGGAGGGAAAAGATCAGAAAAATAGGTGAAACAAGGAAATGAAACAAAAGGACCCTTCGGTAAAAATATTCTGATTTTGACTTTCAGAGACATATTTCTATGGAATTGGCAAGTGAATGTGATACAATAAATTTTCAAGGGTTAGTAAAGTCAGTAGCAAGGGGTCACAGTTTTAAGGAACTTTTTTACACAGCAAGTTAGTCTGATCTGGAATGCACTGCCTGAATGGTTGATGGAAACAGATTCGATAATCTTTGAAAGGCAAATTAGATAACTACTTGAAGCAGAAAAAAAATGCAAGGGCAGTGGAATGGGACTGATTCGATAGCTCTTTGGATACCTACACCACGTGGACTGCAGCTGTTCACGAAGGCAGCTTACCACTGCCTTCTCAAGGGCAACTGGGGGGATGGACAATAAATGCTGGCCTAGCCAGGGAAGCTCACCACCTATGAATGAATTTAAAAAATAGTCAGCACAGGGACAATGGCCAAATGGCCTCTTTATGTGCTGCAAATTCGATGATTCTCTGAAGTAAAAATGAGGACCAACTGTGTTGCTGAAATTGAAATCTACACTGGTACTGTACAGCGCTGGCATGCAGAAATTACATCAACTTTACAACTTACTGCTACATCTCTGATTGGCACACCTCATGCCATGAAAGTAATGTGAATAAGACTGTATCAGGATGAATGCTTGAATGATCGCCCTCTTATCCATTTATTGTACATTGAGAGGCTTATATGAAGAGATTGCATAATCCTATTTACAGTAAGAAGTTTTCCGAAAAGACCCTTTCCGAACATTAACCTTTAACAATGAGCTCTGTTACATGTATAACATCAAGGCATGCATTTAATAAAACTTCATTCAAGAGAGTTTGGGATCCTTAATGACATTTTAGATGCAATTTCAATATTTTGTGGTATATTTTGAAATGTTTAGTCGCTTGTTGGCAGAAGAAAACATGTTAATTACGAAGATGATAAATTAAGTGAATCTTCCACTTTGCTAAAAAAAAAAATCTGGTTCATTCATCATCATCAAGGTATTATGGATAAGTTCAGCAAGTTAATGCGGGAAATCACAAGGGATGTAACTCCCCCATCTTGCATTCGCCATAGAGCACCCTCACATCCTTCTTCTGCCATTACTCCAGTCAAATGTACACTCTCCCATGGGTACAGGAGAAAGTTTTCTGTTACTTATTCTATATTCGTCTTCAACCTACACATTTGAGAATTATTTATTCAGTTGGGTTTCGAGTTCCGATTCAATTGCAGGAAGATCTTTCCTAATGGTGGCATAATGGTTATGTTACTGGATTTGTCGAGGCCTAGAATAATGATCTGGAGACATGGGTTCAAATCGCACCATGTCAGCGAGGGAATTTAAATTCAGTTACGAAAATAAATCTGGATTAGAAAGCTAGTACCGGTAATGATGGCCAGAATGTCGTAAAAACATTCATTTGATTCCCGAAACTCCTTCAAGCAACAAATCTGCCTCTTTGCCTGGTCTGACTCCAGACCCACAGAAATGTGGTCGACTTAATTGCCCTCTGAAATACCCCAGCAAGCCATTCATTAAAGGCAATTAGAAATGGATAATAAATGCTGTTATTAGCATTACTTTCTGAGATTGAATAAAAAAAATTAAAAAGCAACAATTACCATCAGGTCATGACTCTGCAATTGTGCCAGAAGGTTAGAAAAAAATGAAACTCCGATGACTCAAAGAGCTGATCAGGTTAAGACTGGCTGAAGCTGTCTGCTTTCGGGGTTAAGTACAAGACAAATGATAGGTCGATCCACATATCTCTCCTTTCTCTTACAGCCATTCTGCTTGTTTAAGAATATAAGAGGTACGAACAGCAGCAGGCCACTTTGCCCCTCAAACCTGTTCTGCCATTCAATAAAACTATGGCTAATCTGATTGCGGGCTCACCTCCCCTTTCCTGCCTTTCACTTTTCTTCCTTTGAGCCATAACCTTTGACTCCCTTGAGGATCAAAAAGGCTGTCATCTCAACCTCAAACATATTCAATGGCCCAGCCTCCACTGCTCCCCTGGGTAGAAGATCCCAAAGACTTACGACCTCTGAGAGAAGAAATATAGATATAGATTGTAAATAGTTGACGCCCACTATGTGGCATCTCACTATTTACAGTTTGTCAACCTGAAAAACTGACCCAATTATCCCAACTTCCTATTTCCTGATAGTTAAGTAATCCTCTATCCTTGCTAATATGTCACCCCCAAAAGCAAGGGTGGAATTTTCCCCCAAAATGGCAAAGTGTCAGGTTCTGACTAAAAGCGACGTGTTTCTCTCCAGACACTCGGTCAAAATAAAATCTGGGGGCGTGGTTTCCGCCGTCACTCTGGCAAGACGGCGCTTTATAGAGCCAGCAGGGCCCGGCTCCACAGAGGTCGGAGCGCCATCTTCAAAGGGCACCCTGATCTGTGAAAAAAATAAACTTCTCCCCCCACCCCCCCCAACCCCCCCCCAAGCCAAGGAGGACCCGCCCCACAAACTTCAGGGCAACATCCCTCACCATGGGGCACGCTTTTTCCCCCTCTTTCCCACCCCCATGCTGTTGTCAGCGTGTGTCCCATTCTACACCCCCCCTCCCACCACACAAAAGGGGAACCTCCCTCCCCCAATGGAGGAGGGTTACCCCCTGGCAATGCCTCCTGTCAGGGGGTACTCCTCGGGTGCCAAGAGGTAATTCCCAACCTTGGCCCTCAACCCTGGTGCCTCCACAAACCTCCGCACCCTTGGCATGGTCATCACGATTGGTTTTCATTTTTGACAACCAGTAGTGAGTCGCGCCAATGTGGCATCATACGACCAGGGGAGGGGCATTCCACAGGCCAGATGCTATGGTTTAAATCCATTTAACTATATTTAAATTGATGTGTAGACTACCAAATTAGGTTCACATCCTTTCTGGGTGTCAACCTGATTACATCACTGGCGGAAGACCTCAGACCAAGATCTCACCGGAACAAATCCCGTTATGGCCCTCTCGTGAAATTTATTGGTGGGATTTACCCCCGCGGCTAATAAGCCCGTTAAAATCTGCCCCATGAGTCCTTGGGCACAATCTATCAGCCTCGTTGCGCCCGACTTGGGACGCAGCGAGGCCGTTAAATCTCGCGAGAGGCCGCTCGCGAGATTTACGACTCTCATTACGCCTCGCGAGATCTGACGAGGGTGGGATCCAGATTTGAGTATTCAAGTGAGTAGTTAGTTTCACCTGAATATGTCTTCACTGGAGTTAGCTAAGAACAGCCTCTCCTCGGAGACCCTGACCGGATGCCGTTTAGCACTGATTTCCACAAACATGGACCAGGTGTACCGATACTTGGGTGGGTATCCCACATGATTGGGCTCTGGGCAGGATGGTACACTGCCACTTCCAATTCCACCTTGGTGCCACCCTGACAATACCAGGGTGCCCAGGTGCCACTACCAGGCTGGCAGCAGCACTGCCAGTGTGCCAAGCTGGCACTGCCAAGGTCCTAGTTGGCATCTTACCCATGCTGGGGATCAGGCCTGAGGGTGAACCGCTCTTATGAGGTGGGCTGCGGCACGGGGGTTGTCTGGAGGCCACGGTGGAGTGGGTTCATAGGCGCTCCGATCTCTTCCTGCACCGATGTGCTGCACTCGTTAGTGCAGGAAATGAGTATAAGTGCGGCCTCCGCAGAGCGTTCCTCGCCAAGGCCCAAAAAAGAAGCAGAGTCTGGTTTAATAGCGGGCCTGTCTTCAGCACTGCAACTGCCGGGAAACACCCTGGTAAAAGTGCCTAAAACGGGACTCTGTTTCTTTTTATTAAGTCTGCCCTTATCTTCTCCAGTAACCTTTTATATGGAAATTTGCAAAATGCCTTTTGAAAATCCAAATATACTACTTATTCCCCTTCATCCAACCTCCTTGTTGCATGCTCAAAGAATCTAATAAATTTCCCTTTCACAAAAACCTGTTGATTCTGTTTACTATGATTTTCTAAATGTCTTGCGATTACCACTATAATGATGGATTCTAGCATTTTTCCAATGACCAATGATAGACTAACTGATCTCTGGGGCGCGAGTCTCCGAGTACGGCGCCAGGTCGGAGATTCGCCGCAACCACGCCATGACACCCCGATGCCGGCGCGCGATTCTCCGAGGTGCGGAGAATCGGCGCCATTTTCACCGGCGCGTTTGACGCGGCGCTGCCCGTGGGTTGCTGGAATCGGCGGGGCCGCCGATTCTCCGGCCTGGATGGGCCGAGTGGCCGCGCGGAAAAAGCAGAGTCCCGCCGGCGCCATTCATCCCTGGTCGCTGCCGGCGGGAACTCTGCGCGAAGGGTCGGGGGGCGGCATGTGTCGCTCCTTCACCGGGGGGGCCTCCGATGGGGTCTGGCCTGCGATCGGGGCCCACTAATCGGCGGGCCGGCCTCTCTCCCACCCCCCCGGGCCTACTTTGTTGCGTGGCCGGCCCCTGAACCCCTACGCCCTGTTCCGTCGGGGCCGGCTGCTGACGAAGTCCCACGCGCATGCGCAGGTTGGCGCGGTGCCCATTTGGCGCTGGGAAGGGAGGCTGGAGCAGTGTGAACCGCTCCAGCGCCGTGCTGGTCCCCTGTGGGGGACAGAATCAGTTGTCCCCGTGCCCGTTTCGCGCTGCCGTGAAACGCGACGGCATTCACGACGGCGCGAACACAGTGTCTCCATTTTGGAGAATCGCCCCCATAGTTTCCTGCTTTCTGCCCCCCTCCTTTCTTGAATGCATGCCACCAGGTCCATGGGACTTGCCAGCCCTAAGTCCTATTGATTTACCTAGTACTTATTTCCTAGTGATAGTGATTGTTTCACATTCCCCCTCCTTTTTGCTTCTTGACTTTCTTGGGATATTTTTGTGTCATCTACTGGGAAGACAGATACAAAGAATTTGTTCAATTATTTTGTCATTTCCTTGTTTTGTACTATTAATTCCGTAGCCTCAAAAGGACCAATGATTACTTTAGCTATACTCTTTCTTAATTCACTTGTAGAAGCTCTTACTGTCTGCTTTTAAATTTCTTGTTATCTTCCATTCATATTCTAATTTCTCCCTCTTTATTCTTCTAGTCATCTGTTTTTGGTTTCTAAAATGCTTCCAATCTGTCGGCCTCCCACGAATCCTCACAGCATTGTCCACCTTTTTCTTTTGCTTTGACACTATTTTTATATAACTATAGTTAGTTTATCCTTTTGTTTTTCTCAATGAAGTATATTTTTGAGAGTTATGAAATAATTCTTCAAATGTCTGCCACTAGTTATCTGCCATTTTACCTTTTAAAATAGTTTCCCAGTCCATAGTAGCCATCCTCATTCCTTTGTAGTTGCATTTATTTAAATTTAAGAAATTAGTTTCAGACCCACGTTTCTCACTCTAAAAGTAAATGTGAAACTCCATTTTATTATACTCACTCTTGCCGACAGAATCCTTCATATATGGATAATTAATTAATCCTATATCTTAACTTATTACCAGGTGAAAAATAGCTTGCTCCCGGGTTAGTTCCAGAATATATTGGACGCGATTCAACGACCGCGTAGCACCTGGCATGGATCCTGGTGCAATAAGTGAATCGCATGAGTGCCCCAAATCAAGCCCCGTGCCAGGCACTGGGTCAATCAGGAGTCACCCGACTCTTCGCCCAGCGAGTCCTGTATCTTGCCTTCGCTGGGCGTGATCCAGATCTGCATATTTAAATGATCCATGAGGCTCATTTAAATACACAGACACCACATGCGCCCAGTGCCCAGGAACCACTGGCTGTGCCTTCGAGACCTTGCCAGGGCACCGTTTGGCACTGATGTCCACAAACATGGACCAGGCATGACGGCACCTTGGGTGGTCTCGCAGGCCAATTGAGATCCCTGGGTGGTTGGGGACAGGGCAGGATGGTACCCTGGCACTCCCTTTGGCACCCTGGCAGTGCCAGGTTGGCACTGTTAGGTTTCCAGGTTGGCACTGTCATGGGTCGGGCTGGAGCGGGCTTTGCCTATTGCAGGGGGTGTGAGGGAGGTTCCAGGAGCCTCAACAAGGTTGGGGGTTGAAGGGGGGGGGGGTCAATAAATGGGGGGGGGGCCTTAAAGGGGGGAGTGCAGAGATTGGAGCTGCCGGTCAAAATAGCACCCCGATCTGCGAAGCACCATTCCTATGAAATCGACTAAGTGTGGCCTCTGCGGGGGGGAAGCATCCCAGGGTCCAAAAAAACCAGTAAACTGCCGGTGAATAGCGAGGTGAATCTTGGTGCTACAGCCGCTGAGAAATACCTCAGCAAACGCGCCGAAAAGCGGACTTTATCTTTCCGTCACTGAATTGTGCCCATTGTTAGAAGAAACTGTCCCCAGTGTACTTTATGAACTGATCCTCAAAGCTACCTTTGCCAATTTGATTTGTCTAATCTATACGATGATTTAGAACCTGTCACAATTATTGCAATTGCTTTCTTACAAGCCCCGATTATTTATGGATATATACTCTTTTCTTATAGTCTAGCTACTGTTAGGGGGCCTTCTGCTGGGGGAACAATAACAGCCCAGAGCAATCCTGAAGGTAACAGCTTAATTTTAATACTTCAATTAAACATTCGCTACTTGATGGTACAAGACTTCAGTGGCGCAGGCAGTTCAATAATTGTCAGAAAGAGTGTTGTGGAAAAATTCAAAACGTGTTTTTCTCTTGTCGCACCAGGTTCAGTAAAACTTACATTATTTCCTAGGAAAGGAACAATTGTTTTCTCTGAAGAGGATTATATTTGTTTTTAATCCATGGTCTTGAGGAATTCATCTTCAATCCACTCTGACATTTTCTAGATGATCAGTTGTCATGGTATCAAGGAAGGGACCGGGGTGAAGAGCCACAGAACTGATTTAAACCCTTGATATAAATGTGCAGCAATGTTATACTTTTACCAGTACATCTGTAATGTCGGCCATGATTAATATGGTGATTTGGATTAGTATGGAAACAGTGAATATATTGCGTTGACTGGAAAAGATATAGTTCGAGTACAATAGATGGGTCGTTTTTTGTACAGTGTGTGCAGGAGGGTTTCGTGAAACAATATGTTGACAGGCCAACAAGAGGCGAGGCCACGTTGGATTTGGTTTTGGGTAATGAACCAGGCCAGGTGTTGGATTTGGAGGTAGGAGAGCACTTTGGGGACAGTGACCACAATTCGGTGACGTTTACGTTAATGATGGAAAGGGATAAGTATACACCGCAGGGCAAGAGTTATAGCTGGGGGAAGGGCAATTATGATGCCATTAGACGTGACTTGGGGGGGATAAGGTGGAGAAGTAGGCTGCAAGTGTTGGGCACACTGGATAAGTGGGGCTTGTTCAAGGATCAGCTACTGCGTGTTCTTGATAAGTATGTACCGGTCAGACAGGGAGGAAGGCGTTGAGCGAGGGAACCGTGGTTTACCAAGGAAGTGGAATCTCTTGTTAAGAGGAAGAAGGAGGCCTATGTGAAGATGAGGTGTGAAGTTTCGGTTGGGGCGATGGATAGTTACAAGGTAGCGAGGAAGGATCTAAAGAGAGAGCTAAGACGAGCAAGGAGGGGAGATGAGAAGTATTTGGCAGGAAGGATCAAGGAAAACCCAAAAGCTTTCTATAGGTATGTCAGGAATAAGCGAATGACTAGGGAAAGAGTAGGACCAGTCAAGGACAGGGATGGGAAATTGTGTGTGGAGTCTGAAGAGATAGGCGAGATACTAAATGAATGTTTTTCGTCAGTATTCACACAGGAAAAAGATAATGTTGTGGAGGAGAATGCTGAGCCCCAGGCTAATAGAATAGATGGCATTGAGGTACGTAGGGAAGAGGTGTTGGCAATTCTGGACAGGCTGAAAATAGATAAGTCCCCGGGACCTGATGGGATTTATCCTAGGATTCTCTGGGAGGCCAGGGAAGAGATTGCTGGACCTTTGGCTTTGATTTTTATGTCATCATTGGCTACAGGAATAGTGCCAGAGGACTGGAGGACAGCAAATGTGGTCCCTTTGTTCAAAAAGGGGAGCAGAGACAATCCCGGCAACTATAGACCGGTGAGCCTCACGTCTGTAGTGGGTAAAGTCTTGGAGGGGATTATAAGAGACAAGATTTATAATCATCTAGATAGGAATAATATGATCAGGGATAGTCAGCATGGCTTTGTGAAGGGTAGGTCATGCCTCACAAACCTTATTGAGTTCTTTGAGAAGGTGACTGAACAGGTAGATGAGGGTAGAGCAGTTGATGTGGTGTATATGGATTTCAGCAAAGCGTTTGATAAGGTTCCCCACGGTAGGCTATTGCAAAAAATACGGAGGCTGGGGATTGAGGGTGATTTAGAGATGTGGATCAGAAATTGGCTAGCTGAAAGAAGACAGAGGGTGGTGGTTGATGGGAAATGTTCAGAATGGAGTACAGTCACAAGTGGAGTACCACGAGGATCTGTTCTGGGGCCGTTGCTGTTTGTCATTTTTATCAATGACCTAGAGGAAGGCGCAGAACGGCGGGTGAGTAGATTTGCAGACGATACTAAAGTCGGTGGTGTTGTCGATAGTGTGGAAGGATGTAGCAGGCTACAGAGGGATATAGATAAGCTGCAGAGCTGGGCTGAGAGGTGGCAAATGGAGTTTAATGTAGAGAAGTGTGAGGTGATTCACTTTGGAAGGAATAACAGGAATGCGGAATATTTGGCTAATGGTAAAGTTCTTGAAAGTGTGGATGAGCAGAGGGATCTAGGTGTCCATGTACATAGATCCCTGAAAGTTGCCACCCAGGTTGATATGGTTGTGAAGAAGGCCTATGGAGTGTTGGCCTTTATTGGTAGAGGGATTGAGTTCCGGAGTCGGGAGGTCATGTTGCAGCTGTACAGAACTCTGGTACGGCCGCATTTGGAGTATTGCGTACAGTTCTGGTCACCGCATTATAGGAAGGACGTGGAGGCTTTGGAGTGGGTGCAGAGGAGATTTACCAGGATGTTGCCTGGTATGGAGGGAAAATCTTATGAGGAAAGGCTGATGGACTTGAGGTTGTTTTCATTGGAGAGAAGAAGGTTAAGAGGAGTCTTAATAGAGGCATACAAAATGATCAGGGGGTTGGATAGGGTGGACAGTGAGAGCCTTCTCACGCGGATGGATATGGCTGGCACGAGGGGACATAACTTTAAACTGAGGGGTAATAGATATAGGACAGAGGTCAGAGGTAGGTTCTTTACGCAAAGAGTAGTGAGGCCGTGGAATGCCCTACCTGCTACAGTAGTGAACTCGCCAACATTGAGGGCATTTAAAAGTTTATTGGATAAACATATGGATGATAATGGCATACTGTAGGTTAGATGGCTTTTGTTTCGGTGCAATATCGTGGGCCGAAGGGCCTGTACTGCGCTGTATTGTTCTATGTTCTATGTTCTATTTCTTTTGAAGATTGTAGAATTTTTGGATGCATTTATGCGGTGGTTAGGGTGAACAATGTCGGTGCTGAGCAATTGTTAAATTCTTTCCATTGTTGTTATTCTGTATTATCGGTAAGTTTTTACTGCTCATGTGTGACATTGGGTAGATTTAAAGTAAGGCTGCTTGCACTTCCCCCCAACATATGCCTCACCTACATCCTCGGGAGGGGAACCACTAACAGAACAAGGCAATACTTTTTCACTCACGACAACAACCATCCTTACCAACTCTCTGAATATTTCAGCATATGTTTAGACTTTTCGTCATTGTTGGTAGTGCAAGGATAGCTGGCAAGACAGTGGATTGGCGACCCCAAATCTATCAAAGCACAGTCATGTTTATTCTCAACTCTGTATGTTGTTTGCAAGGCACACAGGGGGCGGGATTCTCCGATATCGGCTCGATGTCCGCCGACCGGTTCCAAAAACGGCACGAATCAGTCCGGCATCGCGCCACCCCAAAGGTGCGGAAGTCTCCGCATCTTGAGCTGCCGAGCCCTCACCTTGAGGGGCTAGGCCCGTGCCGGACTGATTTCCGCCCTGCCAGCTGGCAGGAAAGGCCTTTGGTGCCCCGCCAGCTGGCGCGAAACTGACTTTGCCGGGCAGCGCATGCGCGGGAGCGTCAGCAGCCGCTCACGGCATCCCCGCGCATGCGCAGTGGAGGGGGTCTCTTCCGCCTCCGCCATGGTGGAGACCATGGCGAAGGCGGAAGGAAAAGAGTGCCGCCACGGCACAGGCCCGCCCGCGGATCGGTGGGCCCCGATCGCGGGCCAGGCCACCGTGGGGGCACCCCCCCGGGGCCAGATCACCCCGCGCCCCCCCCCCCCAGAACCCCGGAGCCCGCCCCCGCCGTCGTCCCAAAGGTGGTTCAATCCACGCCGGCTGGCGTGGGTTGACAGCGACGGGACTTCGGCCCATCGCGGGCCGGAGAATCGCCGGGCGGGGCCCGCCAACCGGTGCGGCGCGATTCCTGACCCCGCCGAATATCCGGTGCCGGAGAATTCAGCAACCGGCGGGGGCGGGATTCACGCCAGCCCCCGGCGATTCTCCGACCTGGCGGAGGGTCAGACAATCCCGCCCAGGGTCTGCAAAATGGAATGTATGGAAAAAACAGTCTAGGGTGTCAAACTTAAAGTGATGTGCAAACTTTAAGGTAAATGTTTGCATATGAGGGCAGACCTTGCTGCAGTGTTTCAAATGTTCAATTTTAAAAAATATATTTTAAATTCAGGCCAGATCGCCCTGCACCCCCCCCCAGGACCCCGGAGCCCGCCTGCGCCGCCTTATCCCGCAAGTATGAGAGGTGGTTTGATTCTCACCGGCGGGACAGGCATTCCAGCAGCGCGACTTCGGCCCATCGCGGGTCGGAGAATCGCCGGGGGGGGGGGGGGGGTCCCGTCAACCGGCGCGGCGTGATTCCCACCCCCGCCGAATATCCGGTGCTGGAGAATTCGGCAACCGACGGGGGAGGGATTCACGCCAGCCCCCGGCGATTCTCCGACCTGGCGGGGGGTCGGAGAATCCCGCCCATTTAGAGGGGTGAAGTGCAAAGCAAAATTTCAATGACAGCAGTCACAATATGGCGGCATGGGGCGGGACCACAGAGACTGGACTTATGAACATTTGTTCTGTTTGCTATGTTCTGTGTTCTCGCATGTGACAGCTGTGTTCACATGTACATATGTTCACATCCACTGCATGTACATATGTTAATATTGGCCTATTCTTGTAAATACGTTCACATATGTCATCCAAACATTAAAAAAAGGGGAGATGTCGTGATATGCAGACACACACATAATGATATACAGACAAGCAGCTAATGGACTCAGAGAACAGGACATGACCAATAAGCAGGCAGGACACTCAGGGGTGGGATCTGACTCTCAAAGACACGAGGCACTGACACTCCACCTCTTTCCACTGCTGAACATCTCGAGACCAGTAAGAAGTCTTACAACACCAGGTTAAAGTCCAACAGGTTTGTTTCGATATCACTAGCTTTCGGAGCGCTGCTCCTTCCTCAGCATTCACCTGAGGAAGGAGCAGTGCTCCGAAAGCTAGTGATATCGAAACAAACCTGTTGGGCTTTAACCTGGTGTTGTAAGACTTCTTACTGTGCTCACCCCAGTCCAACGCCGGCATCTCCACATCACAACATCTCGAGAATCAGTCAAGGGTGTTGTTACAATCTCACACCTCCACCACGTGGCTAAGAGCTAGTCTGGTTCAGTCAGACAGAGTAACCACACTTAAGTTAGCAGAGAGTCGAACTCACAGAGAACTGTGCTAACTGTGCTATTAGTTCAATAAACCTGATTGAACTAACTTCAAGGTGTGGAGTATCTTTCTGATCTAAGTTGCATTCAGTTGCAGCCAGTGTTAGACCAGTGTACCTAACACGACACCTTGGATCAGGTCACATTTGGAAGTATTGTGCCCAGTTACTGAGGCACAAAGGTGATGTGAAAGCACTGCCGATTTTGCAGAAAGGAGCTATGAGTTGTCAGAAAAAGCTGAAGGAAACTTGTGTTCGTCCATCTTAAAAGTAGATGACATA
This sequence comes from Scyliorhinus torazame, assembly GCF_047496885.1. NCBI lineage: Eukaryota > Metazoa > Chordata > Chondrichthyes > Carcharhiniformes > Scyliorhinidae > Scyliorhinus > Scyliorhinus torazame. Next base: position 56,326,389 of record NC_092716.1, on the reverse strand, counting down.
GTGGGAACCCCATTAGAGTATATATATATACATATATAAATACCAAAGAAAAGACAAATCTAATTGTGGTAACCCGCCCTACATCAGTGCTCTAACAGTCTGCAAATCATTCATTATATGATTATCACAAGTTAAACTGCCAGGATTTAGAACAAGGGACCACGGGTCAAACTGCTGAAAGAAAACTTTTGATAACATTGGGAATGGACATTTGGAATTTGGTACGGATGGCAAAGACAAAGCCCGGAAAAATAGTTGGATACCTTGATTAGGAAACTGTGGCCGAATTTTCCAAAAAAATGAGGAAGTGTCATTTTCGGCATGGATTTCCTGTCGGCCCTGGTGGCACAATCCAGACTGCAATTTACAGGCAAACTGGAAATTCATTTTTCCTCACATGAAAAATACTGCATGAAATTAGGCATGAAATGTCTGATTCGCCTGCCCCAGGGGCCATCTGAGCACTTCAGTCGCGGGGACGCTGCCTTTGAAGGGCTCCACAGCACTTGTTTTCATTCAAGCCAGGAGGTTGGCACCTAGGGAACCAGCTCCTAGATTTATGGAGGGGGGCCCTCTGCCATGTGCTGGATGCTGTGGAGGAGAGGCAGGTGACACTATACCCCAGGCTGGCAGGAGGCCCCCCAGAAAGGTGACGAAACCAGCCTGGGACATGATGGCAGCACTGATCAATGCTTGCAGGATGACCAAGAGGATGGGTGTGCAATCAAGGAAAAAGATGAATGACCTACTGTGATCAGTAAGGGTAAGTGCTCACGGTCTCCTCTCTGCACTCCACCCTTTTGTCTATCCCCAGAACATCACCTGGATCCTACATGCCGCAACCTTGCAGGGCCCCAGCATCCAACCTCCCAACAGCATCCTCAACCGTGGGCCACACGGTAGCGCTGTGGTTAGCATTGTTGCTTCACAGTGCCAGGGTCCCAGGTTCGATTCCCACTTGGGCCATTGTCTGTGCAGAGTCTGCAGGTTCTCCCTGTGTCTGGGTGCTCCAGTTTCCTCCCACAAGTCCCAAAAGCTGTGTTGTTAGGTAATTTGGACATTCTGAATTCTCCCTCCGTGTACCCGAACAGGTGCCGGAATGTGGTGATTAGGGGCTTTTCACAGTAACTTCATTACAGTAAGCCTACTTGTGACAATAAAGATTTTTTTAAAAATTGAAATAAAAAATCCTCCCACCCCCAGCACTACTCATTCGAACCCCTCCCTGTTTACCAGGTATCATCAACCTTTGACCTGCCAGATATCCATCTCACATCTCCCCATTTGTGATCTTGCAGGAGACGATCGCCCACAACCACCGTGAGCGAGAGAAAACGGGCGGTGGAATGCCTGAGCTGAGGATCCTGACTCTGTACGAAGAGAGGGCCATGGAGTTTGCAGGGGAGGAGCAGGAGCCAGCCAGGCAGGCTTAAGGGTCACTTTCCGGTGAGCACTGCACTGCTTCTGATGCATATCAGGAGGAGGCAGGAGTATCCAAGAGAACAGACAGTCGGAGGCCTGCTGGATCCCAGGACTCAGCTGTGCCCCAGGCAGGTGCTGTGCCTCTGGACACGTTCACCATCAGTTTCTGGAGGTGCAAAGGCAGATCCGGGAATACCAGGAGGGGTTGTCAGCGACGCTCATGTGCCTGCAAGGCTGAATGGGTGAGTCCCAAAGGCTCCTGTCGCAGGAGATGTTGACGACAATGTGTGGCACCTAGGCCAACCCTGGAAGGGTGGTATCTACAGTGGAAAGCGTGGGGTAAGAGGTCAGACCCCTGACTGGAGAATTCTGAAGCATGTCTCAGTAGCTGAGGACCATGGCTGAGGAGATGAACACCATGGTGCAGACAATGGAGGGCCTCCAGGATTGGCAGTGCCATATGATAAGGCTTCGGGAGCTCACTCCAGTTGCCTCTCCATCCCATGGAGTGACCCTGGGGCCCACAAGTACCCAGAGAGAGGAGGAACCGCTGAAGCACATCCCTGGTTCTTCCATCGAGGAGAATTTGGGAGTGACCAGCCCATCTGAATCCCCACTTTCTGATACTGGCACAACTCAGGCCCTCCAGGTCCTGGCCCTCCTGAGGACACCAGCAAAGGGCATGTCTGGAAACAGAGAGTGGAAGGTAGCAGGCCGCCACATCCTGTGAATACATCTATTCATAGTGGGAGGGTTCGCAAGTGTGAGTAATTGTCGAGGCACAGTGTGGACACGGGTGAAGTTAGGCACAGATAGTTGGGGGCCTTTATCACTTGTAAAGCCTGCACATGTCACTGTATTAAATTCTATTGGCCTTCACAGCCAAAGATCTCACTTTTGTTACCCCTCCTCCCAGTGGCATAGCGCTTTACGCCATCTGGACTACTGTCTTCTCTCCGTCCCTCAATGTCATGGCTCTCTCATATCTAATGTTTTATTAATTGTGAATGGACTCAGGCATAAATCAGTGAACCGTGGACCCAGCCCCTAATACTCCTCTAGAGCAAAGGGACAAAGGAATGGAATGTGGAACCTCACTCAGCCATGAGCCGGGGAGTCAGCATGCTGGCAGCAGACAGACAGAAGGCAGACATAAGCAATAGCTGAGGAGCATCACAGACCATTCCTCACTGCGAGTCATGATCACACTCCTGCATTGACCGGTCAGCAGGCACTTAAGGACTCCCCAAACCCAGCACCCTGATGACTAATATTTCTGCAACCCTCATCCTATGGTCGGGACGGTTCACGACAGATTGGTGAGGAGGGGACCATGTTGAGTTTCGCACAACATGCTGGTCCTCCAGCATGAAGTGGGAAGCAGTGAGGGCATCCTTAGCTCTCCTGCCCATGAGAACGCTTTCCCCCTTCTGGCCTCCATCCTCCGGCTCCTCATCAACCCCTACTCCCTCCAGGATTTCCTCCTCATCCGAGGAACCATGACACTCCATCAATAAGGTTGTTGCCCCGCTGCTGCCAGGTTACTTAGGGCACAGAAAACCACCACTGTCTGGGGACTGTACTGAAGGGCCCCACTGGAACTGTTGAGGCAGGGGAAGCACATTTTGAGGTGGCCGATGATCACTCTGTCACAGACAGGGTAACCCTGTGAGTCTCATTGTAGTGGGCCTCTGCTTCGGTCTCAGGCCTCTGCACTGGTGTCATCAGCCAAGATCTCAGGGGATGTCAATTGTCCTATACAAACCATTCCTGCAGCCTGGCTGTGACCCTCAAATTCCATGGATTTGCGATTGCCCAAGGATGTAGTTGTCATGCACGCTCCCGAGAAAATGTGCCCACACATGCACAAACCTCATCTGGTGGTCACAAATCAGCCGGACGTTGAGAGGTGGAACTCCTTCCTGTTGATGAAGGGGTTCCCTGATGCCACGGGGTGTGTAAAGCGACATGAGTGCAATTGATCACCCCCTGTAGCTGTGGCAGACCAGCTATGGTGCCGAGTCCTGCAGCCCTCTCGCCCTGCTGGGCCTGATCCAGCTCAAAATGAATGATGCACATAGTGTACTGTGACCTCTTGGATACACTGACTGCGAAATGCAACACAGGTCACCCATGCAGCCCTGGAATGAATCCATCGCATCGAAGTTGAGGCCTGCGATGACCTTCACGGCCACAGGTGGAGGGTGCCCCCCCTCTCCGCCTGGCGCCAAGTTGGAAAGAATGTGGCACAGGTATCCGGTGAGGGGGAATCTCTTATGGCACATGCTGTCCGACAGCTCCATGAAGGACACCCGGGTCCTGTACACCCCTGGTGTCCTTCTGAGCCTTTGAGCTCCCTGTTTGGCTGGTGCGGCCTCCGACCCCTGAGGCTGCTCTATGGCCCCCTGGTCTCCTGGCGCTGAGTCTTCCCTGGGTGCAGTTACTCATTTCTGCTGGATTCTGTGTTCCTCCAGCGCTGTGAGAAGAATAGCCAACTCCACTGAGAGCCACTCTCTGTCCTTCCATCCAACCCCTCTTCCCGCACTTGCAGACAAACCCTCCCCGCAGCCTACATCCTACTTATCTCTTCACAGGGATCCGTGGTGAAGGCTCCAGTGTATTGCTGGCAGCAGTCACTGCTCCTGATGATGCTGCCAGTATGGGAAAGCTTCTGGATGTTGAGTGGCTGGTAGGTCTTGGCGATGGGATTCCTGCTCTATTAGGAGGCCAAATATTGTCTCGATAAATTCTTTATTGCCTTCAAATTGCGACCTGCATCCTGGATAAAAGTAACTTGGGGTACCCACTTGTTCACCGACCGATGGGCAGGATGTCTGTCACCAACAAAGATTTATGGCACAGAGGAGACCATTTGGCCCCTCCTGTCTGTGCCAGCTTCAGGAGAGCTATCCAGTCTAATCCTACCTTTCAACTCTAGGTCCTCACCCCTGCATTTCAAATGCACATCCATATGTTTTTTTTTATATCTGTCAAGTGTTTCTGTCTCTACCACCCTTACAGGCCCCAACCACCCCCTGAGCAAAATAATTCCTCCTCAGCTCCTCTCTAATCTTTCTACCAATTAAATATATGCCCCTGGTTAGTTGGCCCCTCTACTGATGGAAATGTGTCCTTATTCACCCTGTCTAGGCACCTTATAATTTTATACAGTACAATTAAATCTCCCCTGAACATCTTCTGTTCCAAAGAAAAGAAGCCCAGCCTGCCCAGTCTTCTCTCATTGCTAAATTTCTCCATTTCTGGTGACGCATTCGTATCCACTTTAGCACAATCACACCTTTCCTACAATGTGATGGCTGTAGTTGTGGTCTAACTAGTGTGTTATACAGTTCTGGCATAACTCCTATGCTCTTATACTCTATGCTTCAGTAATTTTGTCAGCCTTCTTGACCACCTTGTCTACCTGTCCTGCAGGCTTCAGGGATGTGTTGATATATATTCCCAAGATCCATCTCCTGTACACTTGTCTGAATCTTACCATTTATTTTATATCCATTGCCATGTTTGTCCTTCCCATTTGCATTACCTCATATTTTTCCAGATTCAATTCTATTTGCAAGTTTCTGGCCGCTAGACCAGTTCACCAGTATATTCCTGCAGCTTTCTTCCCCACCATCAACCACACATATCATCAGAAAACTCCTTTATCATGCCTCTAAATCCAAGGCTGGAATTTACCAGCCGCTCCGTTGAAGTTTATGGTGTTTTGCATGGCTCGCCTGTCCTGTCGCTGGGGAACCTGTAGCTGGGGTCGACTTTGGCTGGACCAGAAGATCCCACTGACAGGAAAGTCTGGAGAATCCATCCTTCATCTAAAACATTGATAACCTATGAACAGCAGGGGACCCAGCAATGAGCCTTGCAGAATCCCACTGGAAACAGACTTCCCATCACAAAAACATCTGTTGACCATAATTTGGTTCTGCCTGCCACTGAGCAAACCTTGGGCCCATCTCATCACTTGCCCTTGGATTCCATGAGTGTTTGATTTTCTGACGAGTCTGCCCTGTGGGACCTTGCCAAAAGCCTTGCTAATATCCATGTAGACTACATCAAACACACTACCCTCATCGACCTTCCTTGTTACTTCCTCACAAAATTAATCAAATTGTTCAGACATAACATAACAAATCCATGCTGACTGCCTTGATTAATCTGTGCCTCCCTAAAAGATAATTTATACCATCCCTCGGAATTTTTTCAATAATTTTCCAACTGTCAAGATAACATTGACTTGCCTGTAATTATTTGTGCTTCCTCCCTTTTAAACTAAGCAGAATGTTAGTAGTCCTCTAATGCCCTAAAAATGATGATCAAAGGAGCTGTTACTTCTTCCCTTTCTTCCTCCCCACCCTGGGGCACGTTTCCTCCAGGCCCAGTGATTTATCTATTTCAAGGGCGTTAAACACTTTATTATTTCCTACCTCATTATGTTTATTCCATGAAATATTTCACACTCCTTCACCTTAACCACAATGTCTGCTTTGTCTCCCACTTTTGTAATGACAGACCTATAATATTCATTAAGAACCACCTCTTGTACCTTCGTACTGTTTTGAGTTCTAATTGGCCATTCCCTTTTCTCTTGCTCTTTATTTATTTATAAAGCACCTTGTGCAGGATTCTCCATTGGCGGGATCATCCGCTTCGCCGGCAGCACACTCACGTCCGCGTGCGGATTTCACGTCGGCGTAGAGATGGCCATAATGGAAAACCCCATTGGCCGGCTGCCCGGGGCAGAGGATCCCGCTGCTGGCTGGGGTGCGCCGCACCAGAAAACGGGTCTGGCGGGACAGACAATCCTGTCCCTTGTGTTTTGCTTGGTTTTATTTGCGAATATTTTTTCATGCCTTCTTTACTTTCGTAATTTCCTTGTTAATTTAATCTTTGCATTTTCTATGCACTTCCAGGCTTTCTGCAATACTGAGTTTTCGGCATAAGCGATGGAATTCTCCCAAGGACCTGCTGGCGGGTTCAATGGTGGGAAGAGGGGGAGAGCTTTGTGGGATTGCAAAAATTGGTTTCACACTGGTGTGGATTTCCCCTAACTTCCGCTGGTGCCTGCCATGGCAACTTGGGAATCCCGCTGGAGGCCGGCTTGAGATGAAGGCCCGACTGGAATCTTCCACCCATGCCTGATTCTCTGTGAATACTGCGGGAAAGCATGTCTGGAGCAATGTGGCATACAGATTTTGGACTGATGCCAACAATACTTGGGGCTGCCTCTGGAGTTTGGAATGGAGCCGTCAGCAACCATGGACCCCAATACACCAGAGCAGTGAGCTGGGGGTGTGGTGGGGGGGGGGGGGGGGCGGTGGGGAGAGAATCTACAGGTGGATCTTCCAGATTTGGTGTCCTGGAGAGGGATCCCTTTTCCAGTCTCAGTATGTTCCTGAACATCCATTTTCATTTTCAGGAGGTCCATCTTCTTTCTTCAACGGTGGGTCAATGATGTTGGGCGCCTTTTCAATATGGCGCCCAAATACGACAGTAGAGTACACTCCATGAGGCCTGCCCCAACATAGAATATGCCACAAAACACAAAACCCCCAGTTGCGTAAGTAATGAGATCAGGGGCGTCATTCTCCGACCCCCCGCCGGGTCGGAGAATGGCCGTTGGCCGCCGTGAATCCCGCCCCCGCCCCCGCCGAAGTCTCCGGTACCGGACATTGGGCGGGGGCGGGAATCGGGCCGCGCCGGTTGGCGGGACCCCCCGCTCAATTCTCCGGCCCGGATGGGCCGAAGTCCCGCCCAGAAATTGCCTGTCCTGCCGGCGTAAATCAAAGCTGGTATTTACCGGCGGGACCAGGCGGTGTGGGCGGGCTCCGGGGTCCTGGGGGGGGCGCGGGGCGATCTGACCCCGGGGGGTGCCCCCACGGTGGCCTGGCCCGCGATCGGGGCCCACCGATCCGCGGGCGGGCCTGTGCCGTGGGGGCACTCTTTCCCTTCCGCCTCCGCCACGGCCTCCACCATGGCGGAGGTGGAAGAGACTCTCCCCACTGCGTATGCGCGGGAAACTGTCAGCGGCCGCTGACGCTCCCGCGCATGCGCCGCATTTCCGCGCCAGCTGGCGGGGCAACAAACGCCATTTCCGCCAGCTGGCGGGGCGGAAATCCCTCCGGCGCCGGCCTAGCCCCTCAATGTTGGGGCTCGGCCCCCCGCTCGGCCCCCAAAGATGCGAAGCATTCCGCACCTTTGGGCCGGCGCGATGCCCATCTGATTGGCGCCGTTTTTGGCGCCAGTCGGCGGACATCGCGCCGTTGGGGGAGAATTTCGCCCCAGGAATGGAAAATATGGCATGGTTTCCTGCCGGCTTCCACAGCAGGAACTTAGTCCTAGATGGGAAAATTCCACCCAAGCTTTCTTTTTTCTATGATCCTTCTCCGCACACACTTTCACATATTTCTTCTTTGTGTCATTTTTCTGTTCTGAATTTTCGTTAGCACTCCTGAATACCTCCCATCCCTCTGAACCAGCAGGAGCCAAGTCTGCACCGACCATCCAAAAGAGTACCCCACCCAGGTCCATCTCCACCCCCTCCTCCTGCCCCTATTTCCCCACAACCCGAAACATTGATCATGGCCAACCCACCTAACCTGCACTCCCCAGAAACCAAGGGGCAGTTTGGCATGGCCAATCCACCTAACCTGCATGTCTTTGGACTATCGGAGGAAACAGGAGCACTCGGAGGATAACCACGCAGACACTGGGAGAATGTGGAAACTCTCCACAGACAGTCCCCCAAGGCCGGAATTGAACCCAGGTCCCTGGAGCTGTGAGACAGCAGTGCTAACCACTGAGCCACCATAGAAACCTTTTCAACAAAGCATTATTCATGTCAGAATGGGAGCAAAGATCAATTACAACAATCATGAAGAAGCTTGGAACCAAGAAATTGGCTGAAGGACAGCAGGTATGTTCAGACGTAAAAGATTTAGAACACTTGGGCATACTGTAGTTAAGTGCGTGACTCAAATCGTGGCCAAATTACAGATATATCTAGTTGCAAATATGGCGGACACTCTGTGTCTTGGTGAATACGAAATAACAGACATCCTCAGTTAGTGAGTGAAGTAGTATTGAACAATTTTTAGAAGTTACATAAAACTACAGAACATTTACTGTACTATGGATGATTGTGCAACTTAAGCAAGAAATGCCAGCCCTCTCTTCGTTCAAAATGTGGCAGCTTGCCCTTTTCTGTCTTTTGAGAAGATTTGCTTTTTTTTACTTTCTGGTTCTGACTATTCACATCAGTTTTGTATTTGTGCAGTTATTTTTATGTCAGAGGTGCTTGAGAAAAATGCAGTCATTAAAAGCCTGGTCTTTGTTTTTCAATCCGTGACCCAGTAGTCTCTTTAGCAAGCCATGGTTCAGTAAACTGGCATGCACAGGACTACAATGGAAAATTATGTAACAGATGGAAGCTTCCACATTTTTTTGTTCGGTCCTTTATAAGTCATTTCACAAATAATTCAAAAACAGCCTGATGCATCTCAGTATTTGCATTGAAAGACTTGCAATGGAGATGTTTACAAAATAGATGATGTTAAGGGTATTTTATAGTTTATGACATTTAGACTATTGGCAGGAAAGAAGATATTTTGTTAAGATTAGCATGATGTTAGTAACCATGAAGTAACTTATGTGCTTCAATAAATATGTCCAGCTCACTGGAAACTACAAAGTCAGTGAAAACAAAACAAAACAAGAGTGAATTGCTGTTTAGTGAAATCATTTCCTTTTCTTAATCAAGGGATGACAGCCACAACCTTTGAACTTTACAGCATTATATGTTTTGTGAGGTGCAAGACTGACTTTTTATTCAGTGCTCTGTGAGCTCATTGATGAAACAGATACATTTGCTAATATAATAGTTTAAATAGAATAGCAATGGAAATGAACAGGCTTTGCGAATGATCAAATCTTAATTTAACAAAATGTCATTCAATGCAAACTGTCACTTTCAGCAGTATCTCTGAGGAGGAACAGTTGCACCCAGTGCCATTAAACTGGGTGCCATTTCCTTGCAACTTAAATGTGTTGCTTAAAATTCTTGACATTAAGAACACTTGGATAAAAGAAAATGAACATGGTCTTGTTTGTTTTGGATTGGATGGAATGGTGCTTTGTTGAAGTCACATAAACTATCCTTTTAACCATCGTAAAAGTGTTTTTGAAAATTATTTTTCCTGTTTGTTAATCTGCAAGCATTTTAACATCTCTTGGGGCAAAAGTCAGCATCCAGAATATACAGAAGGTAGGTTGCATAATCATATTGAGATCCCAAGGCAACAGCTGCAATCCCTGATGTCAAATTCTGCTTTCAATCTTTCTGAGTTTTCTTTTGAGGCAATGTCCATGGATGGGACTTTGCCAATACATATTCTGTACCTCAAGGATGGTTTTCCTGAAGAAATCCTGCCTTCTTTTCTCAGGGCTACATTATTTCTACTAAACTCGGCCTTATTCCTGGGCTTTAGCTTGCCACTGGTGTTATTTTTCTTTATATCCTTTCGAGTCCACTTTACATGTGTATGATGCTATTTTATTTTGCATACTTGTTGCACTTGAAAAGAAAAAAATGTGGCTTTATAGGAGTCACTTTTTTTAAGATGTGATCTGGGCATTTAGATGTTGTCCGCACATGGAGCTGTTTATATGTTTGTCAATATAGTAATTTTCATTGGCATGAAACCAATTTACTGGGAATGTGGAATTAGCACAGACATTAACGTTCTTCACCGCAAAGCTGCTGAACATCCAAAATTCTAATTTTCTATGTACGAAATCAAATTCCCTGCAGCCGCACTCCTCAGGTTACTGTGATCAAGGGGAAAGAAAGTCAAAAATCTGGCAATGCTTCAAAGCAGAAGTTGGTTGTGAGGCACCCATTCTACTTCAGCTATGAAAATGGAGCTGTCAACATAGACGCTAACACAGGTATAATAAATGGTAAAAACAAACCAACAAACAGATGATTCAGTTTACCCACATGTTTATGCTTATTGCATTCTTTAAATGTGAGATCACAAATCACGGCTAGCACCTTGGAGCTTTTGCATCTTTGGGCATTCTTGCACGTTTAGAGAAGATTGATTGTAATATTCAAAATATGATGGGACCAGTACAACTGGCATAATTGGACAAATCAAGTATTGAACTGTCAGGCAATCCTCCGAGAGCTCTCACCAGCAAACAAGCTGTAAGTACTGGAGTAAGCACAATAGATTGCCAGTTATTAACTCATACATTCTACCTTCTGCTATTGGAGGAAAACTCAGGCTGGCCCATGTTTCAAAATGCTGATTTTCTTCAGTAGAATAAGATTGGTGGGGCATAAATAAATACTGCAGATAGGATTTTTAACCTCAGTGTTTTCCTGCACCTTATGAGGCTCCAACAGTTACACTGATGTCCCCAAACAGCAGCACATGTATCATCTGAACATAAGGAGCACGAGGATGCCATACAACCTCTTGCGTCCACACCACCGGTCAATAAAATCATGGCTGCACTGCTCCATGAACTCTACTAGCTCTCCCTACTACCACCCTTTGATCCCAACAATTTGTCAATCTCAGTCGTAAATACTCTCAACAACTGAGCCTCCATGGCCCTCTGGAGCAGGCAACCTGCACAAGTAATATGAACTGATGGTTAAAGTCCTTACCTGGCCTACTGCTCCCAGTGCTCTTGGTTGAAGGCACTTAAGAAGAGAATTGTGAGTTTGTCTTTAGGACTAGTGCTATTTAATTAAAAAGAGAGCAAGTGGAGGAATATATTTTGGGCAGGAATCATAAGTGGAAATTCTCTCCTGTGCAGTTATTTTTAGTTCAGCATCATATCAAACCTGTCTAATAAGAAAGATGGCATTTCCCCAGACCCTCTGACATATGCAACTCCAGAAGGAGAAACAAAAAAATAAGTTACTATCACAATGCATTAACGACGTTTCTTTCATACAGGGCTGTTTCTCTGGATGTCGCCCTTACTCAATACTCTGGATAGAAGCTGCATTATTTAATCTGAAGGCCTTTGGAAGTAGCTATATATTTGGCTTTTATCATTGGACCACTAGGAAGCCTTCTGGTTCAACCTCTACAGAACTGAAATCAGAGTTTGATATTCTGATGAGATTTCTTCATCACATTATGAGCTATGGCTGATTCAGTCATTATCATTTTCACTAATCTCCGAATAATAGTTAGGAGTGCGGCAGTTAGCAAATGACAGAAGTTTCTAACTTCATCAGTCACGTTCTAATCCTGAGTTGGAAGTTTATTTGGTCAAAATATCTTCCAGTGCCACAAAAAGGAGAATTAAAAGAGTCAGAAATCATCGTGGTTATGTGGAATGGTCACCATTATCTGGACCAATCGCTTAGAAACTGAGCTCGAGTGGATATGGCACTGAGGGGGAAGGGCTCAGCATGCACTGATTTGCATCAGTGTATACTGACTGGGACCCAACACATTGTCAGGTATGTATTGGGAATCTCTTCAGACAAAGGGTAGTGACGATCTCTGCCATTCCATATTATCAATGCACACATAAGCATGAGAACCAGAAGAACTTACATGTAATCTGCTTTAACTTAAACCCTTTGTTTAGCAGAACCAGAAGAGAACATCAACTATTCCTTCTGGAATATTTATCAACTGGTTAATTTTTAAAAAATTACCCTTAGGCTGGGATGCGGTGAAAACAAAACTTTGCTTTATTTGGACAATCCGATGAAGGTCAGCAATGTTGTGTGGGATGTCAAAGCTCTTAACGAAGACTGACTATGCTTGGTCACAATCTTCTGTAAAGTTCAGCCTCAGAATGTGGATGTCACTGCAAAGCCAATATCTATTGACGATCCCAGTTGTTCTTTGATGATTCTGGTGTGTTTTCTTGAATCCTTGTGGTTTAGATAGTGAAGGTGCATTCTTTACCTGCTACTAGGCAGAAAGTTCCAGGATTTTGACCAAGTGATGTTGAATGAAAGGCAATGTACCCAAAACATATGTGTGTGACTTGGAAGGGAGCTTGGAGGCCATATTATCCTATGCGTCTGTCCTTCAGGTGGTGGAAGTTGTAGATTTGAGAGGTGCTGCTGAAGGAGCTTTGAGTTGCTGCAGTACATCCCTTGAACACTGTAGCATGGCTGAGAGATCGGAGGCGGGATTCTCCCGGATCCGCGCGGTGGCCCGACGCCGGCGTAAATAACGGCGCAAACTACTCTGGCGTCAGGCCAACCGGAAGTTGCATAATTCTCCGCACTTCCGGGTGCTAGGCTGGCGTCGGAGGGATTGGTGGTGCGCCAGCCAGCGCCGAAGGGACTGCGGAGTTAATGCACGTGCAGAACCGCCAGCGTGGTTCAGCGCATGCGCAGACCAGCCAGCGTATTCTGGCGCATACGCAGGGAGGTGTCTTCTCCATGCCGGCTATGGTGGAGCCCTACAGGGGTCGGCGCGGAAGGAAGAAGTGCCCCCACGGCACAGGCCCACCCGCAGATCGGTGGGCCCCGATCGTGGGCCAGGCCACTGTAGGCGCCACCCCCGGGGTCGGATCCCCCCGCGCCCCCACGAGGACCGCATCAGCCAACTTACCTGCCAGGTCCCGCCATGTGGGACCATGTCAAATCCACGCCGGCGGGACTGGCCAGAAAACGACGGCTGCTCGGCCTTCGGGGTCTGGAAATTTGCTGGGGGGGCCGCTGCCAACGGCCCCCGACCGGTGGGGCATGATCCCCGTCCGAAAACAGGCACCGGAGAATACGGCAGCCGGCGTCGGAGCGGCGGGATTCACGCCACCCCCCTGGGATTCTCCAACCCGGCGGGGGGTCGGAGAATCCCAGCCCGGATGGTTGGGCTATTGACTAAAGTACTGATCAAATTCCCTGATTTGACTAGAGTAGTTTGTGCTTGTTAAGTATTCTTGGAGCTTTGCACATCCAGGTAAGTGGAACATATTCTATCATAAGCCTAACCTGTGCTTTGTAGGTGCTGGAGAGTCTTTGGGAATCAGGAGGTGAGCCTCTCCCTGCAAAATACGCAGAGTTGGACCTGCTTCGTCTGGCTGGATCATTTGAGTGTCTGGTCAAGGGTGATTCCCAGAATGTTGATGAAAGCCACAGTGAAGGCAGTGACACTAAATGTCCAGGACAGTTAGTTAGACCTCCGCTTCTTGGGAATGGTCATTGCTTGGCACTTACATGGCACAAATGTTACTTAGCACTTATCAGCTTGACTCGAGCTGTAGCCTAGGTCTTGCTGCATTCCATGTTCTGAACATCAGCAGTCTGTCTATTCTGGATTCTTACTTATTATTTGAACAACCAAAGTTCCATGAGATTGAGAACTGCAGTAGTCCTGATTTTCTGCCAGTACAGTAGTTCAATTATCCACTTTGAATTCAACTCAAATTTGATAGGATTTTGTAGGAAACTGCCTGATTAAAACATGGGCACCTTTTTCACAAAAGAATCATGGCTGAGGAAGACTATCTGAAAAATATCATCGCCTTATCTCCATTGTAGCATTGAATTGTTCCCCTTCTACTACCGCAATCGGTCAACTTCCCATCTCCCACCCCCTCGATCTCCGCAGGTGGATGGGTATCCAAGCTTCAAATCAGATCAGTAAGGGAATCAAGGGTTATGGAGATAAGGTGGGAAAGTGGAGTTGAGAATTATCAGATCAGATCATGATCTCATTGAATGGTGGAGCAGACTGAATGGACTACTTCTGCTCCTATGTCTTTATTGTCTTATGGTCTTGTGGTCTTCCAGACGCATGGAGCTGGCAGGTATCAAATATATCCCAAAATTGAAGACTCCCCTCTTGCAAATGAGGTGCCCCTCCACAAACACTGCAAACTCAAATGGGAGCCAATTTTGTAAAGAATTGATCTGCCGTGTGCCGCATGACCACAACCAATTTACTTGATTTGTAAGGAGGTCTTTTAGTGCAGTGATAGCACCCCTCCCACTGGACCAAAACTCCGAGTTTGAGTCCAATGCCAGGACTTGTTGGCCACAAAAGGAGAGTTCATAATGCGGTTCAACCTGCTGATCATTAGGTTGGAAATCCTTCCACCACTCCCCACCGTCCCCCCATCCCAATTATTCCCCAAAGGGAATAACAGTGTGGGTGCGAAGATATGTTAAAAGAAATGCAATGCTCGCATGGACCTCAGTGAAAGAGGATATAGTCTCCATGTCGGTGCTAAGCTTCCAAAGTGACCACATTATGAAATAAAAACAGAAAATGCTGGAAATACTCAGCAGGTTAGATAACACCTGCGGAGAGAGAAACAGGGTCAATGACCTTTCTTCAGAACTTGGAAAAGGTGGAAAGTCAGAGGTTTTAAACAAATGAAAGGGGGAGGGGAGAGAATAAAATGGAAATTCTGTGATAGGGTGAAAGGCAGGAGAGATTAAATGACAGTTCATGGGGCAAGGCTAAAGGGAAAAAGGAGCACAAGATACATCTAGATAAGGTGTGAATGGAAGAATGATGAACAACCATTGTCTGGAAACAAAAGCAGGAGAAAAAAAGAGGGAAACCTGGGTGGAAAAGTGAACAAAATGGGAGCGTAAATTAGAGTCTGAAATTGTTGAATTCCCCAGTCATTGGGATTCTCTTTTCCTACCAGCATCACACCCCCGTCCACCGGTTTCCCGGTGGTGTTGGGTGGCTTCAACATGAAATCCCATTGACAAACGGTGGGAAGATATAATCCCGCTGTCAGTGAACGAGGCTGGGGGACTGGAGAATCCAGCCCGCTGTACCACGAGAACGTTCTGGCCTTGCTTTCTGCCATTGTAAATATCAGCTACGTCGAGTCTTTATTGTGTGTCGGCTCCACAGTTCACAAGGAAAACTTTGTTTTCAGCCATACTTAAAAACAAATTAATGTTGTTTATCCAATTGAAGAAAACCTTCTGTGACAAAATGACACAGTGAGGTTTTGGCTCACTATATAGAAATTATAAACTTTGTTCCAGGAATTTGAAGAAAAACACAATTTAAGAATCAACTTGGATTCAGATCAAACTGAATTGGTTTTATGTATCTCTCCTCAGGATGGAGGATGACATGAATCAGCCTGGTAGAAAGTTAGTTATTTAGTCTATTCTTAAACCAGAATTGCATAAATAAAATTACCTGATAATTCAAAGGTTTGCACTAATTTCTACCTTGCAATGCTACTCACATGACCTAATTCAACTGCTTGCAAATTCCCATTTATTTAGCACAACAAGTGACTTTGAAATATTAGAAGTAGACCATACAGCATTTATCATAAAATGTTATTTTGGTAGCGTGCTGAAAGGAACCAGTTTGAGGCAGTGAGCAGACACCAGATGATGGAAATCGAAGAAGGTACCAGGAGTGTACATACCTTCCCCCCAAAAAATCCAATTTAACAGAAGCAAGCATAAAGGTTTGGTAACACCAGAGGTTCTGTGATGGAGCCCGAGGGAAGAAATATTTACTTAGGATATATGGGTCAGAAACACTGGCCATTCAGCCCACTGGACCATGTTGGTGTTTCTGCTCCATTCAAACCTCCTTCCATTTTTCCTCATTTAACTCTAGCATTGTAACCCTCTATTCCATTCCCTCTCAAATGGTTGTCCAGCTTCCCCTTAAGTACATCTAAATAATTTGTTTCAACAGCTCCCTGTGAATGGGGGTTCCTTTTTCCCACCACTCTGGGTATCTCTTCCAGCATGAAGTTCAGAACAACTCATGTTGTATTTACAACAAATATATTAATGTACCTTTCTGTGTTTGTACTTTGGGTAAAGAAGTGTCATACAAATCTGAGTTTAGTATTCATGTCCATTACTGTTATTGTCATGTGGTGGAAATATCAACATCGTATAACCAGTGACATTATCATCTTGAACAGTGGAGAATGAATGAAAAAAAAAACCTTCAGATGCTGTAATTAAATGTTGAATAAAAATGGATAGTTTAATATTTCATCATGTTTAATATTTTATCATGGGCCTGCTAAGTACTTCTAGTAATAAAAACAGAAGGTGCTGGAAAAACTCGACAGGTCTGGCAGCACCTACGGAGAGAGAAGTAGAGTTAACAGGAGGAATTTTCTTGAATAAAAATGGCAAATGTCATTTTCGGCAAGAAAATCTTTGTGAGCCCCAGTGGGGCAACTTGGACCGCAATTTTAAATGGCTCATTCAAGCCTGGAGGAGGGGAGCGATGAAACCAGATCCTAGATTTACAGAGGGGGCCTTCAGCCATATGCTCGATGCTGTGGAGGAGAGGCGGGCCACAATAGGACAGCACGGTAGCACAGTGGTTAGCACAGTTGCTTCACAGCTCCAGGGTCCCAGGTTCGATTCCGGCTTGGGTCACTGTCTGTGCGGAGTTTGCACGTTCTCCCCATGTCTGCGTGGGTTTCCTCCAGGTGCTCCGGTTTCCTCCCACAGTCCAAACATGTGCAGGTTAGTTAGATTGATCATGCTAAATTTCCCTTAGTTTCCCAAAAAGATTAGGTGGGGTTACGGGGATAGGGTGGAGGTGTGGATATGGGGTGTAGATTTGGGCTTGGGTAGAGTGCTCTTTCCAACGGTCCATGCAGACTCGAGGGGCCGAATAGCCTCCTTCTGCACTGTAAATTCTATGATTCTACGATGTACCCTCGGGCGACAGGACACCTGCCAGCAAGGTGACGGATCCCACCCAGGACACAGTGACAGTAGTGATCAGTGCCAGCAGCCTGACCAAGAGGACAGGTGTGCAGGGCAGAAAAAAAATGAATGACCTACTCTGATTAGTAAGTGCTTCCTGTCTCCTCTCTGCACTCCACCCTTCCATCACCCACCCACAAAATGTCACCTCGATCCCACGTGTTGCCACAGGGCCGCAGCATGCACTCTCCCACCAGCATCTTCAACCCCCCCCCCCCCCACTTTGGTATTGCTCATCAGAACCTTTCCTTCTTAGGCTCAGTGGCCACACATGCCACAACCACCAGCTCACATCATCACCATTTGTGTTCCTACAGGGTAAACCCGCTAAAACCATGTCCCTTGTCGTGCAAGAACTTCAACCAAAGAATCAGGCCTGTCTATCAGCCGTGTCCCACTGCCCACACTTAACTTGACATCACCTTGGAGGTGATCTCTGAGGAGGACATGGATGCAGAGTTACAGATATCACCCACATTCCACATTGCAGAGACACACACCTTGGGGGCAAACTTAGCAAGCAAGCTTCAGGGTCACTATCTGGCGAGCACCACACAGTTCTGATGTACATCGGTTGGAGGCAAGAATGTCCTCGGGATCAGGCAGTTCAGAGGCCTGCTGGATTTGTGGACCCAGCTGTGCTCCAGCTAGGTGTCATGCCTCTGGACAGGTTGGTCCCTCGGCTGCTTGAGATGCAAAAACAGAACTGGGAATAACAGGAGGTGTTGTCAGAAACACTCTGCAACTGCAAGTCCAAATGGACGAGTCCCAAAGATTTCAGTCACAGGAGATGGTGCCAGCAATGTGTGGCATCCAGGTCTATGCTGCAAGGATGGCACCTTCAGTGGAAAGCATGGAGCAACAAACACCTGGAGGAAGGAGGATCTGCTGGAGAACATTCTAGGGCCTTCCTTTCAGGAGATCCTGTGATTGAGCAGCCAATCTGAATCCCCCCTTCCTGAGACCAGCGCACCTCAGGTGCAGCGAGCAGAGCAGGATGGCACGGCAACATCAGTGTCATCCAAAAGTAAGGCCCCGGCCCACTAGAGGCTGTCCGCCAAAGAAATCTCTTGCAACATGGCACAGAAGGCAGCAGGCCACCTCCACCTCTGATATGCATCCTGGGAACATACCCAGACCTAGTGGGAGGGTTTGCAAGTGTAACAAATTGTAGAGGCACAGCGTGGGCAGGGGTGAAATTAGGCACAGGTAATTGGGGGTCATTATCGCTTATAATATATCCACATGCCACTGAATTAAATATAATTGTTCTTCACCACCTTAACACCTCACATTCGTTAATCCTCCACCCAGCGACTCTCCCCATCAGAAAACACTTGTTCTCTGTGGCCCTCAATGTCAGCCAAACGGTTTGGCCCACACATTGCTAATATCTCTTCACAGTGAAAGCACTCATGCATAATTCAGTGCAGCCTAGACCTTCGTCATAAGCCCTCTGTAGAGCAAAGGGCAAAGGAATGAAGCGCAGAACCTCACTCTGATGTGAGCTGGGGTGTAAGAGTACTGGCAGCAGACAATCGGCATTCAGACATAAACAGCAGCTGAGGAGCATCCTTGCTGCAAGTCATCTTCACCCTCTTACATTGACAGGGTAGTAGGCACTCAAGGACACTACAACCCAAGCACCCTGATGATTCAGATATCTACAACCTTCATCCCTGGTCACAGAGGGGTCATGATGTCCTGGGAGCAGCGGGGGGGGGGAGGGAGGTGGCGTGCTGTATTGCGTTGTTGGACAATATGCTGATCACACTCCAGAATGTGGGAGATGTTGAGGGCGTCCCTAGCCCTACTGCCCATGTGCACCCTCACCCCCACCTGGCCTCCATCATTTGGATCCTCAATGGCCTCGTCCGCAACACCCTCAGCTTGCAACATTTCAAATTTTCATTGCTATCTGGCCTCTACACTTATGACTCCTGACAGGCAATCCAAAGCTTTAACAGCCCCACCCCCTGCCCCCATCCTCCACCCTCCCAGCCAGGACTGGACACCATGTAGCCTCATTTGCCCAGCCATTAGTCCATGCTCCCTGACTCGCATAATGCCCCAGCCAATGTGTCCCACAGCTGCCCCATACCCCCATCCCACAGACATCAGACTAACGCATCCCTTTTCAGAACTTTTAAACAGCAGACTTCAGAACCATCTACACCAACTGTGACCCCCCATCCCCAAAATCCCTGTACCCCCCACTCCAGGCACCTCCAACCACTCCAGACACCCCTGAGACCCTCTGCCTCTCTGGAATTGGCTCGGTCCCCTTGGACTCCCTGTTGCTAGGCAGAGTCAGTGGTGCTCACCTCCTTCCACCCTCTCGGAGGTCATGGCGCCTGGTTCCCATTTTTAAAAAGCAATAGTAATTTGCGCAGGGTGATATCATGCCTGGTGTCTGAGATGATTTGAAGAGGATTGAAAGTGCAACGTTAACCACGCTGAGTACATTATAATGGATTAAAAGTCATGCAAATCAGTTTTACCCCCTTCCTGGGCGTGAACCTGATCGCGTCATCAGGAAGGTCCCAGAAAATCTTGGCGGTGCAAATCCTGTGTTTGACCGCTTGTGAAATTTGGTGACCATGATGGGATTTGCACCTGCAGCTAACGAGCCTACGAAATTCCGCTCAACGATTTGAGTCCAATATGAATCTTCTTCAGAACTGTAGTCCCGGAATTCTTTTTGTTACTTATATTATGGGTACCACAATTTGTAAAATAACTTATTTTACAATTCAACAGATCTCTTCTGATACACTCCCATCATCATATATTTGACAAGATTATACCAGAGGACAAGACTAGGCTGGGACATGGGTATCCTGGCCTTTCACAGTGTACTGCAGGATTTATTCATTCCAAACATAGTTATTATTGTAATGGGCCAATGCTCAGACTTCCCATATCCTGGGGCCTCAATTGAATCCAGCGTATAATAATAATCGCTTATTGTCACAAGTAGACTTCAATGAAGTTGCTGTGAAAAGCCCATTCCGGCACCTGTTCGGGAGGCTGGTACGGGAATTGAACCCGCGCTGCTGGCATTGTTCTGCATTACAAGATAGCTGTTTAACCCACTGTGCTAAACCAGCCCCTGGTATGGATGGTGGAGATATGCCCAGCTGCATGCCAGAGATACTGGATGGCTGCTGTCAGAATGGATACATCCTCAATGTCCAGGTTAACACTGAGGCTGAGGTACTCAAAGGATTTTTAAAAAATAAATTACAAAGTGATCTCCTTTCAAAGGAAACCATATGAAACATTTTTTAAGATCTTTATAGGTAGTGAGGGAGAGAGTGTGTGGATGTCACTCTTGCCATACGAACACTTCTGCTGGAATTTTCCCACATGATTTATGGCGTTAGGTGTGCTTCTAGTGGTTTGGATATCCGCCACTGTCAAACAAATTGAGGAATCTTCCACACACCAGCAACGTCCACCAGGAATCGTGGCAGTGTTTCCTCGTCAACGTAGCTCAGACTGTTAATTTTTTCTTATCACAGATTTCTAAAGGAGAGGGAGGGAGGGCAAGTTGGCCAGGGTTATCGGTCATGATTCAAACATGACCTCTTTGGGAGCACACCTTTGGGAGAGGCAAAGCACCCTTTGGGGGCATGGTACTCTTTGAGAGAGGTAAGGCACCTCTTGGTGTTGATAAAATAAACATGATTGTGCATAAAATGTGCACAAATGATTTTAGACTCATGTCTAAGCTGTCAAAGACCTATCAAACTGCCAAAGAGCTGTCAAAGAACTGTCAAACTGTCAAACATACTGTCAAGGTATACTAGGTGAGATGGAATCGAGGGTTGAGGGCAAAGGGTGGTGGACAGGAGGCATAGGGTAGAATGAGCTGGCAGTAAGTTGGCATAGGGTTAGGAAGATTCATGGAGTTTTGGGAGCATATGGGGCAGGAGAGCATGGGGTGGGTAGAGGGGTATGGGCTGGCATGGGGGTATGAAATGCCATTAGAGGAGGGGCCATGAGGTGCCATAGGTTGGCATGGATGGAACATGGGGAGTGTGCGGGGTGGGGGGGAGGGTGGTGGTTGAGGGATGAGAGCTGGAGGGCTGTGTCTTTGCTTCAATTTTATCTTGTTTAATTCAACAAATTGCTAGAGCACAGAGATTGGCTTTTCGCCCAGCCCGCCTCTGCAGCCAGAAGCCTCTGCATCATTCCAGGGGTGGCAAGTCCAACTTCTAATCCAGCCCACCTCCCCAGGATAAAAATCAGAATTGCGTGTGGCCATTTTTAGCGTTTAGGTTCAGAGAGCCAGGCACCCGAACTGGGAGTGAAATTCTGTCCCACACTTATCTGCTGCAAAATGTAACCTGTATATCTCAGGAAGCAGGCATGAAAGTACAGCATAATAACTGAACTAAATATTTGGTTACATAGAATCTCCACATTTAACAGAAGGAGAATATTATGCAAACAGTGAGATGCAACTTTTTATTTCCCTTACTAAAGACCAGTAAAGTCCTTTTGTTCCTACGATGCTTATGAGTTAAATGATTCTCCATACTCATAAACAAAACAAAATGGTTGTGTTCTAATCATTTAATGCTGTTTATGTGTTTAATGCTGTTGAGCTTTACAGTGCTAAAGAATTATGCAAAGGGTTACAGATAGCTTGAAGGCAACAATTGAAGGTTTTGTTTCATATCTGAAACTACTATTTTGCCCAACAATAGAAATATTTAATTTCATGTAAGAGCATTTTAGGCATCTACGTATCAGATTGCACTTCAAGTATATACTAATCTTGTGATACCTAAGAGAGGGCTCAAGGGAGGAAGTGACATCTAAGAGCAACAGTTATGTCATGATAATGGAATAAGTTTTGCTTGTGATTTCAGAACTGAGGTGTTCTTCATGGAAGATGGTAAGCCTGTGCCAGGCCGGATTAAGATCCCAAGGCACTAATCACAAAAGCAGGAATTATATTTTGAGTGTCGTCTGCTGAATAACTTTCCTAGTCGCTATACTGGAGCAATGGACCTTATGTAAATCAGACATGTCATTGCAATACATTAGCTTTGCTTAATGTCTATAGAGTAAATACAAAGGTTACTTTAGACAGCACTTGATGTGTGCACGGAATGGATAGAAACAAGCTTGCATAGAAAAGAATTCTACACCACTGCAGAACAGTAAGAGTGTAAAATTGGAACAATCAAGGAAGCTAAAAAACCCAAAAGACTCTCATCAGTCCTCCCAGCAACATTAGAACAGGAGTAGACCATTTAGCATCTTGAGCTTGTTTCACTATTGAATGAGACCATGGTTGTGATCTGCGATCTAACTTCATATATATCCCTCAATAACTTTGTACAGCAAAAATTTATCATTCACTGATCACAATTTGACAATTGGTTGTCCATGAATTGTCATTTGTTGGAATAGAGGTCACCTTTCTGTGTTGCAGTGTTTCTGAATTTCACCTCTAAAAGTCTGGCAAAGTACATTTAAAGAGGACCACCCAAGAGTGGTAGATTACCGAGGATGGAACAAAAGGGATTATCATAGATTAGGTCTGGTGGCGGAGTCTTGCTGCTCAAGGTCCCGTTTGAGACCGGAGAAACTAATGCCAGGATTTCTGTTCCCGGGTCGAGAGATGCAAAGCCGGGAATTAACCCAACTCTGCACTCCCAATCTGCGAAGGAACTTTGGATTTTTGTTCTGGCGTTGGGGGTGAGTTTTATGGAAGTTGTGGTTGGCGACGCTGGAAACAATGTGGAGGCTGTTGGGTGCGGGTAGGGCTGGGTGAAGGCCTGCCTCGGGGCATGGACACTTTCTCAAAGCAATGAAAGGGAATAATAAAGTAAAAGCAGCCATCCAACTGTCACCACCCTCCCCTTGCCCAGGCAGTCCTAGTGTGCCGCCAACAATCCTCGTGGTCCTTCATACCTTTTGTGCCAGCCAATGCCCTTCTGTCCATATCATGGCCCCTCACAACCTCGATGCCAACGTCTGCCCCTCTACCCACCCACATGATCCCTCATACCCCCCGTGCCAACATTCACCCCATTACCCTTCCTCATGGCCCTTCATACTCTCCATACAAATCCATGCCCCCCCCCCCCACAGCCCTTTGCCCTTACACCAACCATAAACACACTTGTTGATGAAACCCTTTGCTACAGTTAGCTTCCTTTA
The DNA here is from genome assembly GCF_047496885.1 of Scyliorhinus torazame. NCBI lineage: Eukaryota > Metazoa > Chordata > Chondrichthyes > Carcharhiniformes > Scyliorhinidae > Scyliorhinus > Scyliorhinus torazame. The sequence goes on along the minus strand of NC_092716.1, from coordinate 56,303,054 downwards.
ACCCCTTATAAAAACAAACATTATAATTCATAATCCCACTTCAAAAGGGTTATTACCAGTTGGAGCTGTCAGGCACCATACTGTGATGGCGAAATGTACAATCAGTGAATCATCACTAATCCTGTAATGATAAGCCTCAGGCTTTTGTCATCAGACAGCATGAAAATAGCAAGCACTTCGTTTTTTAACACTCATGACAGTTGTTTTCAAATATTTGAAGGGCAGGTGTTTTAAAAACCTTGACAAGTTGACAGCTCACTTTGACAGCTCTGTTGGTAGTTCCTTTTATATGGATGCCCTGTTTGCCCGAGCTTCGAACTGTATAAACTTGGACATGGCACAGGCCCAACAGGATGCCTGGGCAGCAGGATTGACGGGATGCCACAGATCCAGGGGGTAAAAGATGGCATGCATGTCGCCTTGCACTCACACGGCCATCTGGGAGTGCCCTATGTCAACAGGAAGGGGCTCCACTCCCTGAATGTCTAGGTCATGTGCAGCCACCACATGAAGATCATGCACATGTATGCATGCTTCCCAGGGAGTGTGTACGACAGCTATATTCTGGGGCAGTTGGACATCCCCCGCCTCTTCAAGGACCAGTCCAGAATAACTAGTTGGCTCATGAAGGATAAGGGGTACCCTCTGAGGACCTGACTAATGACGTCAGTATAGAGGCTGGTGACTGATACAGAGACCCTATACAATGAGGCACATGTGGCCACCCGGGCTGTCATTGAGCAGTGCATCTCAAAATGTAGTTCCAATGCCTGCTCTGCTGGAGCACTGCAGTACACCACCCTGAGGATCAGCAACGTTGTGGTTGTTGGCGGAAGAAATTACTATATTATCTTGGAATTGATATAAATAATAAGAAAGATGTCTCAAGTATTATAGCAGCACAGGTCAAGGTAAAACCAATAGGCAAGGGGTTAAAATGTTGAACCTTAAAGAAAAGTCACCAGTACTCAGGATAATTCAATCATCCTACAGGGCAATAGGATAAGAATGAGGACCCACATCACAGAAGCCATGGCTCCAGCCTGTCTGTAAGAGATTCATTGTCCAGCCCAGAGCAGGGAATAAAAACACATTAACACCCCATCAAGAAGTTCAGGTTAAGGGAAATATGTTGAACAGAATCCAGGAGATTGTAAAGAAGCATTGTATTAGTTGATCGTTTTCCAATTAAAGGGCCCAGAAAATATGCATACTGATCACCTTGTATTGTTCCGAATGAATCGATGACGTCAATGCCTACTTGTAACTCTGAAAGAACTTTAAATATATGTGCATGTAACTCTGAATATGATCAGAGCTGAGTTTTGCAAGCTAAGGGTAGCAGCAGAATTTGTCTCTCCTGTGTACACACAGCAATTTTGAATGAACGCAACTTTTGCAACTCCACGCGGTCGAGAAAAGACTCCAAGTATTTCTTCCCTCCAACTGTGGTGGTCTGCTGTGCCCTCCACAACCTTGCATCACAGCAGCCCGCATTGCGGAAGAAATTGCCAATGCGTAATACTTCTCGAGTGCAATTTTTAATTATTTTTTTAAAATTTAGAGTGCCCAATTTATTTTTCCCAATTGACGGGAAATTTAGCGTGGCCAATCCACCTACCTGCACATCTTTGGGTTCTGGGGGCGAGACCCACACAAACACGGAGAGAATGTGCAAACTCCACATGGACAGTGACCCAGAGCAGGGATCGAACCTGGGACCTCGGCGCTGTGAGACAGCAGTGCCAACCACTGCACCACCGTGCTACCCTGCAATTTTTTCTAATGCTATACATATGTGTCCACAACTGTCCCAATACCCGGATGGTGCCGCTCCACCTTCCCCACTCCTCCCAACTCTTCCCACTACTCCTTTCCTCCCCCATAGCAACCTTCCCTTCCCCTTCCCGTCACACCCTCTCCCCCCTTACCCCCAACACCCAGTGCCCTCTCATGATCCTAAACCTGCTTAGCTTTCCGTGCTATACCACTGCGCCTAGGCCACATCCCGTGTCCTTCGATGTCCCTGGCGGGCATCCTCTGGGGGCCCTGGGGCCGTAGGGCCCAGGCCCACTTGCTGGCAGAACATGCCCCACCGTACCACCCTGTTCTGGGTGCTGACTTTGAGATGTGCCGTTATCAGAGGGATGGGTCTTGGGAGAACTGGTGGTTGCCATCACCACTCCGTAGGGAGGCTCCAAGTTGGCCCTGCGTCCCTCCTTCTGAATGGTGCCCACAGGGCCCTGGGGTTCACCTTGGGACAGAAGGTCAGCTGGATTGAGCCCCAGCTGCCCCTCCATCATCTGACTCTGCCAGCCCTGGTGACTCGCCAATGTCTGCAGTATGGTGTCGATGACCTCGACGATGCCCACCTAAGTTTGGGACATGTTCCGCAGTGCCTCAGAGAGATCCACCTGGGACTGGGACACGTCCCCCAGTGACGTTTTATTGTGGTGGCGGCCTCCCGGGCCGAGCATCGTGAAGCTCACGGGAGTTTCCGCTCACTACCACACTTAAAACTTTTCAATTAAATCGCTGGCTATATTTATCCATATTGCTTTGTAATTTCATGCTCTCAACAATATTGCTTACTATGATACCTATCTTCATGCTACTGTTAAATTTGCAGATATGTAGCACTGCTGTCTCACAGCGCTGAGGTCCCAGGTCGATCCTGGCTCTGGGCCACTGTCCGTGTGGAGTTTGCACATTCTCCCCGTGTTTGCGTGGGTTTCGCCCGCACAACCCAAAGATGTGCAGGTAGGTGGATTGGCAGGCTAAATTGCCCCTTAATTGGGAAAAAAAAATTAATTGGGTACTCTAAATTTTAAAAAAGAAACTTGGAGATGTGACTTCCTATCCCACCATCTAAGTTGATATTAAATATGGTGAATAGATCCTTGTTGAACACTACTACTGACAGATGCCTTTTATCCCCATCCTGTCTCATGTCCCTTAACCAATTTCCTAACCAGGTCACTAAGTTGACTTTAATTCCATGAGCTGCAATTTTAACTAACAGTTTCTTTTGAGTGACTTTATCAAATGCATTTGGAAATCCATATCAACAGCATCTATTCACATTCTCCTACTTCTCCTACTTTAGTCACTTCTCCTAAAATTCAATCAGGTACATCAGGCATTGCCAACTCTCCAATGATTTAACAATTGAGATCTAAAATTTACCCCATTACCCAGCTGTAATTTGTGACTTCGATGCCTGCTCCCCTATTTGATAGCTCAGTGGTGGGGTGTCCAGCGACTACAGCTTGTGAGATGGGAAGCTGCTGAAGTTGAACTGAGGCGACTTGCACTGGTCATGTTGGTGATGCCAAGGAAGTACACTGATAGAAGGCCCAGCTTCAGGCTGCTGCACTTGGTGGTGGCCAGGGCAGCCTGGAACTGCAACATAAAAAAATACTTGTTGAGAAGTTACGACTACCACTCTCATGATTCTAAGCCTCAACATTCCCACTCTTCTTTAAGCACAGAATGCAGGAGTGATGGGGCAATACAAGTTGGCAGAGGCTTGAGCTCTCATCAAAGCTGTCAGAGGTACCAGCAGAGTTTCCATCACTCTGGGCTACTCTGCCATGCCCATAGAGCTGAATACTGTTCCCTAATTGACTGCATAGCCATAATGGCAGGCGCAAATTCCTCACTCAAGTTTGAATTAGATGTCTCCATGCTCTCTGCCAGCGTTTGTGAGGCAACACTCAATTGGAAGACAAGTATAACCATCAATCTTCTCCTCCAGGATGAACCCTCAAAGTCTTCATCTGTGCCCTCGCAGCAGGGCTGGAATGCAAACTCTTCCTGCATTGAGCTCTTTCCTGGACCATCCGACCCTGCCCTTGTACGATGCACTCGTGCTTCTCCTCTGCCAGCCACTTTAACAATTCTTTAGTTGTAGCTGATTACAGCCAAGGTGCACCTTCCCTTTCAAGAGGCATGGTTTGTTTTTATTGGTGTCGGGGATACCTGATACCCTTACCCATTAGACAAGCAGCAAACAAAATGTGTAAATGTTACTAGCAGCCTGTCTTTTAAAAAAAAAATGAAAGCAGGCAAAATCAATTTGGTCCATTCTTTGTGCCCACAAGAGAAGGATTGTAAACTGAATGCGCCATCCATTCTGCAGTTTTTATCGAAAAGCCATAAAAAAAACCTGCCACGTGATAAATATTTAGTCATTAGTTTGAAATGTAGTTACTCTATTCTAATCTGACTGCTTGACAACGGCTGTATCTTTCTCTGCGCACTTTAGTTTGTGCTTGTCCCTTGATTTTGTCCACTCCTTCCGCTAATCTTCAACATTGGCAAGGGCAGATTGGATAATGCCACAGATAAGTCTTGCCAGTTCTATATGGACATAATCCACGAGCCTTGTTTGAACCATACAGAATTGGGCCGCAGGCTGAGTTACCCTCTCTTCCCTTAAAAATTCTGTGATGGATGCATCAAAAATCACGCTTTAGAAATTGTGACAGAGTGAACCTGAATGGTACTGACCCTCAGTTGGGGCTAAGATTCAAGCTGGGATCTCAAAGTTGAGAGACCAAGGAGCTGGCGGTGTCGCTGTCAGACAGTATTGTAGCTTTTCCTGTTGAAAACAGGCACTAGATGAAGTTACTGAAGATGTTAGTTGCATTCCTGAAGGATATTACAGCACAATACTGCATTAATCAATACAGATTGAATGAATAACAGAACCATAGAAACAAACATCACTATAGAAACATGGAAAATTTGCTAAAGCCAGATATACTTCATATTTTAATTTTCTGAGTGTGCTCGTTGATTTATTGTTCATGGGTAAAACATAATGGATTTCATTTGAAATATATGAAGCTTACCGAACCAGGAGCATTAATACTTCAATAGATTTCTACCTCGAATTCTAATCCATGACTGCAATCGATCTTGTTAATTTTAGAATGCAGGTGAGGAAGATGCTGGAATTACTAAGAAGAAAGGGGAACGGGGAGGTGGGAGGGGGGGGAATGGTGATGAGGGCGGATGTGGTGTAGTGGTGGTGGTTTAAAATGATGCCTACAGATTGGTCAGCCCTCAGTACATTTATAGTGAAAGGCCTGATAGCTCGTGAATACAGTGGAAAACCACGCTCAGAATGCCGAGTGTCATAAAACTTAACGTGATTTATCAAAGAATTTGGACAATCTGACAGGAGAAAATAAGTTGAAATGTATGGATTTTTTGAATTAAAGACACATAGTGTAATTTTGTTTTGTATCACAGATATTAAGCTGACCCTTTCACAGAATGGACTGCCCATTAGACCCTTGTTAGACCCCAACACCATCATTTATTATGTGTGCTTCAATTAGTATGTGCTGCAGTTGTTCACCAGTTGTACATAATACTGCTTCGTATCTATCCCTTAAGTCTGTGAATGTTTCTGTTCAGGAGTTGGAAGGCTGGTCACTAATGCATTATCATATACAGGGTGGTCCCTGGCCTCGCGACAAAAGGCTATTTACTACAATTTAATGTTATTCTGAGAAGAAGTGAAAAATAAAGCCTGGGAGTAAAAAAATGGCATCTGTTTTTCACTGTGCATTCATGCAAGAACCTGAGTTTAAGACATATGACATTTTAGCTACAAAAGGAATAATACTGGGGCATTCTTTATAACCTGCTCCAGACTGCAGCATTTTCCAAATGCTATTAAGTTATCGATTTACACAGCCACATGATGATGTCATCTATAAGAAACCGAATGCAGATGACAGCGAAATACAGTGGTGACAGTGACCTTGTTTTAACATTTCTGAGACCCTGTCAGGTTCATTTCCAGTGTAGTGTTTCAGAGATGCACTTTTTGGGAGATATCTAGTTACTGTGTAGAGTATTAATACAGTATGGGGTTCAGAAGCAATTCACATATAGGTCAATTACATGCACTAACATCTGCTCTGCCTTTATCATTTGCATATGGTATTCATATGTTAATGATGCCTGTTTTATACACTAACATATTTATGTAAATAACTTGGATGTAGACGACTTGTGCATCCACTTTGATTATCACTGGGAAAAGAATAGGAATAAATGGCATCTAAATTTGTGGTCTGCATGCTTGTGTTTCAAGTACAATCTTTTTTCAGCTTGAGTAAAGACTGCTGTATCCGAGTGTGGCTCTGATTTGTACAAGAAGCCCCTTAGTGGGAAAGCTTCCATTCGAAAGCAGCTTAAAGCCTTATAAATCAATAATGACACAGATGGACTGCTGATAATCTATTTAGAATGCCTGATAGCAAATATTGTTGTACAGATGATTAGAATGGCCACTGTTTTAGCAGCAAGCTTTTCCTTTTTGCTAGAGTATGACTGGAAAAGCAAAGTACTTTCACTTTTGTCCGCAAATCCCCTTGTTAGTTTTTGGGTGGCATTGGGCTGCAACATGGGTAGAAGAACAAAGAGGTTGAGCAACTCCTGCTAATATAATGATAGCAGACCTTGTTTCTACAACATAAAAAAAGAAAGCTTTTAATGGAATTGTCTCTTCAGGTGTAAGTAGCATAGAAGGTTGATTCTTTTATAGTCTTTGGCCTGATTTAACACGAGAAGTGGGAAATAAAGTGGAGGTCGTCAGAAATGGCAGCTGCTTGGAATCCTGATAAATATAAGCTTTTATTGATTTGATGAAAATGAAAGATCCCAGTGCTATGCAGTATTTAGCTTCTTGTCTAGAACACGTCACCAGTGGCCTTGCTTTAGGATAGATTTTCATTCTCACTTGCTAGATTTTATTTCATCTTTAACCTTTTCAGCTGAATTTCCTTGACCTCTGAATATAGCTGTGATTTGGAGAATGTGTTGCAGTTCACTTTACATCATATCTTTATGTATTTTCCTTTTTATGATAGGAAAGTGGAGCACCCTCTCAATAATCGTTCAGTGCAAAGCTCAGCTATTAAACTCACTGGTGTTTTCCAACTAGCCAGGCAGTCCTAACACAAGTATGCAGTTCATTTGCTAAGGTAAGACTTTTGCACTTTATATACACACACATGCATATATATGTGTGTGCGTTATGTTCCAGCCATACAAAGCCTGCTGCCATAATGAGGATAGTGTGGCAATGAAATCTGATCCATTTTATTCAGTGAGTCACAGGATAAGAAAGAGAATTTATTTCATGCAAATGCAAACTGTTAACCAACATTGAGTTAGCCTGTAGCTGTCACTTCAGAGTAAAGGTAAGTGAGGTATTTTCGATTCAAATGCCCCAATTATTCAAAAACGTAATGTCCTATAATTGGTTTCTGTGCAAGTTTACAATGCACTGTAGTTTTGTGATGTATATAATCTTTTGATGTCAAGTTGTAGAGCTTTTCTTTAGAACATAGAACATAGAACATAGAACACTACAGCGCAGTACAGGCCCTTCGGCCCTCGATGTTGCGCCGACCTGAGAAACCACTCTAAAGCCCATCTACACTATTCCCTTATCGTCCATATGTCGATCCAATGACCATTTGAATGCCCTTAGTGTTGGCGAGTCCACTACTGTTGCAGGCACGGCATTCCACGCCCTTACTACTCTCGGAGTAAAGAACCTACCTCTGACATCTGTCTTATATCTATCTCCCCTCAATTTAAAGCTATGTCCCCTCATGCTAGCCATCACCATCCGAGGAAAAAGGCTCTCACTGTCCACCCTATCCAATCCTCTGATCATCTTGTATGCCTCAATTAAGTCACCTCTTAACCTTCTTCTCTCAAACGAAAACAGCCTCAAGTCCCTCAGCCTTTCCTCATAAGATCTTCCCTCCATACCAGGCAACATTCTGGTAAATCTCCTCTGCACCCTTTCCAATGGTTCCACATCCTTCCTATAATGCGGCGACCAGAATTGCACGCAATACTCCAAATGCGGCCGCACCAGAGTTTTGTACAGCTGCAACATGACCTCATGGCTCCGAAACTCAATCCCTCTACCAATAAAAGCTAACACACCGTACGTCTTCTTAACAACCCTCTCAACCTGGGTGGCAACTTTCAGGGATCTATGGACATGGACACCGAGATCTCTCTGCTCAACCACACTGCCAAGAATCTTACCATTAGCCCAGTACTCTGTCTTCCTGTTATTCCTTCCAAAATGAATCACCTCACACTTTTCTGCATTAAACTCCATTTACCACCTCTCAGCCCAGCGCTGCAGCTTATCTATGTCCCTCTGTAACTTGTAACATCCTTCCGCACTGTCCACAACTCCACCGACTTTAGTGTCATCTGAAAATTTACTCACCCATCCTTCTACACCCTCCTCCAGGTCATTTATAAAAATGACAAAAAGCAGTGGCCCCAAAACAGATCCTTGTGGTACACCACTAGTAACTGGACTCCAGTCTGAACATTTCCCATCAACCACCACCCTTTGTCTTCTTCCAGCTAGCCAATTTCTGATCCAAACTGCTAAATCACCCTGAATCCCATGCCTCCGTATTTTCTGCAGTAGTCTACCATGGGGAACCTTATCAAACGCTTTACTGAAATCCATATACACACATCAACTGCTTTACCCTCATCCACCTGTTCGGTCACCTTCTCAAAGAACTCTATAAGGTTTGTGAGGCACAACCTACCCTTCATAAAACCGTGTTGACTATCTCTAATCAAATTATTCCTTTCCAAATGATTATACATCCTATCTCTTATAAACCTTTCCAAGATTTTTCCCACAACAGAAGTAAGGCTCACTGGTCTATAGTTACCATGGTTGTTTCTACTCCCCTTCTTGAACAAGGGGACAACATTTGCTATCCTCCAGTCTTCTGGCACTATTCCTGTAGAAAAAGATGACTTAAAGATCAAAGCCAAAGGCGCAGCAATCTCCTCCCTAGCTTCCCAGAGAATCCTAGGATAAATCCCATCCGGCCCAGGGGCACTTATCTATTTTCACACTTTCCAGAATTGCTAACACCTCCTCCTTATGAACCTCAAGCCCTTCTCGTCTAGTAGCCTGAATCTCAGTATTCTCCTCGACAACATTGTCTTTTTCCTGTGTGAATACTGATGAAACATATTCATTTAGCACCTCTCCTATCTTCTCGGACTCCAAGCACAACTTCCCACTACTGTCCTTGACTGGCCCTACTCTTACCCTAGTCATTCTTTTATTCCTGACATATCTATAGAAAGCTTGAGGGTTATCATTGATCCTACCTGCCAAAGACTTCTCATGTCCCCTCCTGGCTCTTCTTAGCTCTCTCTTTAGGTCCTTCCTAGCTAACTTGTAACTCTCGAGCGCTCTAACTTAACCTTCATGTCTCATCTTTACACAAGCCTCCTTCTTCCTCTTGACAAGTGTTTCGACTGCTTTAGTAAACCACGGTTCCCTTGCTCGACCACTTCCTCCCTACCTGACAGGTACATACTTATCAAGGACACGCAGTTTCTGATCCTTGAACAAGCTCCACATTTCCATTGTGCCCATCCCCTGCAGTTTTCCTCTCCACCCGATCCATCCTAAGTCTTGCCTCATCGCATCATAATTGCCTTCCCCCCAGATATAACTCTTGCCCTGCGGTATATACCTATCCCTTTCCATCACTAAAGTAAACATAATCAAATTGTGGTCACCATCACCAAAGTGCTCACCTACCTCCAAATCTAACACCTGTCCTGGTTCATTACCCAGTACCAAATCCAATATGGCCTCGCCTCTCGTTAGCCTATCTACATGCTGTGTCAGGAAACCCTCCTGCACACATTGGACAAAAACGAACCCATCTAAAGTACTCGAACTATAGTGTTTCCAGTCAATATTTGGAAAGTTAAAGTTTCCCATAACAACTACCCTGTTGCTTTCGCTCCTATCCAGAATCATTTTTGCAATCCTTTCCTCTACATCTCTGGAACTTTTCGGAGGCCTACAGAAAACCCCGAACAGGGTGACCTCTCCTTTTCTGTTTTTAACCTCAGCCCATACTACCTCAGTAAATGAGTCCTCATCAAACGTCCTTTCTGCCACCGTAATACTGTCCTTGACTAACAATGCTACCCCTACCCCTCTTTTACCACCTTCCCTGAGCTTACTGAAATATCTAAACCCCCGCACCTGCAACAACCATTCCTGTCCCTGCTCTATCCATGTCTCCGAAATGGCCACAACATCGAAGTCCCAGGTACCAACCCATGCCGCAAGTTCACCCACCTTATTCCGGATGCTCCTGGCATTGAAGAAGCCACACTTTAAACCACCTTCCTGCCTGCCGGTACACTCCTGCAACTTTGAAACCTTACTCATGACCTCACTACTCGCAACCTCCTGTATACTGGAGCTACAATTCCCCCCCCCCCCCCCACTTAAGGATCCCGAAAACACGATCCGAGACATCACGGACCCTGGCACCTGGGAGGCAACACACCAACCGCGAGTCTCTCTCTTTCCCACAGAATCTCCTATCTATCCCCCTAACTATGGAGTCTCCAATGACTAATGCTCCACTCCTCTCCCCCTTCCCTTCTGAGCAACAGGTACAGACTCTGTGCCAGAGACCCGTACCCCATGGCTTACCCCTGGTAAGTCCCCACGTCCCCCCCAACAGTATCCAAAGCAGTATACTTGTTACTAAGGGGAATGACCACAGGGGATCCCTGTACTGATGCTTCCTCCCAGCCCTTCTCACCATCACCCATCTATCTTCATTCTTCGGAGTAATTACATCCCTGAAGCTTCTATCTAACCACCTCTGCCTCCCGAATGATCTGAAGTTCATCCAGCTCCAGTTCCCTAACGCGGTTTCTGAGGAGCTGGAGATGGGTGCACTTCCCACAGATGAAATCAGCAGGAACACTGACGGCGTCCCTCACCTCAAACATTCTGCAGGAAGAACATTGCACTACCTTCCCTGCCATCCCCTCTAGGTAAAAAAAGAAAACAAAAGAAAGAGCTTACCTGTTATTCACTCCCCTTCTCAGCAAGCACTCACTCAGCAACTTCTGTGCCCCGCACGATAACACCTGAGGGAAAATAAAAGAAAAACTACTTAACAGTCACCAGCCAATCCCTTACCTGCAGGCTGTGATGTCACAATTCAACTTCTTTCTATTTCTACCTGCCCGCGAACCTTCCTCTTGATCTTTACAGCGGTTGTTTTTTTTTGGTTAGAGGAGGGTGTAGGGAGGGAATCACTGAAGAAGTGTTTTGGGTTTAATTGTCACTTGACAACAGCTCCTCCACAAACAACCTTCAAGTTAGGGTGAGCACACGGACGTATGCAAATTTCCCCCCCTGCAACAGCCAATCAGCAGCTCTGCTCTACTGCCCTCTGCTGGATGCTTGTCTTCACTTGAACAGCTAGAGTCTCTTGCTCACGTACACCGTCAAGTTAGGGTGAGCACACGGACGTATGCAAATTTCCCCCGCAACAGCCAATCAGCAGCTCCGCTCTTCTGCCCTCTGCTGGATGCTTGTCTTCACTTGAACAGCTCGGGTCTCTTGCTCGCGTACACCTTCAAGTTAGGGTGAGCACACGGACGTATTCAAATTTCCCCCGCAACAGCCAATCAGCAACTCTGCTCTACTGCCCTCTGTGGATGCTTGTCTTCACTTGAACAGCTAGGGTCTCTTGCTCATGTACACTTTTAAGTTAGGGTGAGCACACGGGCGTATGCAAATTTCCCCGCAACAGCCAATCAGCAATAACTATCAGAAGCATTTCCTATGCTTTTTGAAAGTTAAATACTGTATAAATCTTACTATAGATACCTCACAAACTGCACAACACAGTTTCATTTGCCATCAACAGCGTACAATTTTAAAAAAAATAAAGATTTCTATTTATCTATTGTATCAAGCCATTCAAATTAATAAACAATAACAACAGCACTAACAGCTTGCATTTAGATAGATCCTTTAATAAAGAAAAATGTCCCAAGATGCTTCACAGAGGTATAGTCAGACAGAAATTGGCCAATGAAGGAGATATTAGAAGAGATGACTAAAAGCTTGGTCAAAAAGGAGTGAATGGGAGGTGCATAGGCAATGAATCGAGTTAATGGAGTGAATTCAAGATCTTAAGTTGTAGGCCAGTGAAGGTAGTGCTGGCAAGAGTGGGCCAAATAGTACCTTCACAAGTGGCCAGAGTTGGAGGAAAGCTAAATCCGTGGTTAGTTGTAGCATTAGAGCAGTTATAAAGGTGGAGAGAAAGAGACCATGAAGAGTTTGAACACAAGAATAGGAATATTAAATGTGATGCAGCTGAGGGACTACGAACCAGAGTAGGTCAGCACACACAGTAATGGATAAGGGGAACCTGGTACAGGATTGGGTACAGGGAGTAAGGTTTCGCATGGTGAAGGATAGGAAGTCGGGCAGGATGTCATTGGAATTGTTAACACTCTCACATCGACAAATGCATTGTTAAGAGTTCTGAAAGCTGCTAATGGGCTGTGGCGCGTGGCAATGTTACAGTGATGCAAATGGGTATCCTTTGTGATGGGCAATAATACGGAATTGGAAGTTCTGCTCAGAATCAGGTAGAATGCTGAGGTGGCAGTAGTCTGGTTCAGTGTCCCAAAAAAATGAGCCTAAAGGATAAATTACATTCTCAGAAAAAGGGTAACATTTTCAATTGACTCTGTTTTCCGTTGACGGCAAGAAGGGGTGGGGTAGGCTGGCATCAGCATTGGGGGCAGGTACAGGGGCCCGTGCCCAGCCATTACTTTTCAAATTATTTACTTGTTGCTGGTCCCTGATGCTAAATTCCCCCTATGGTGGCATGATTTCTGAATGATAGCGACATGAGTAGAGCATTCATTCTAACTAATAGAAAGGCAAAACATTCTTGGGATATTGGGAGCATTATCTATTGGATTCGCCACAGGATCACAGAATTTCAAAAACTTTAGGTGGTTACTTAAAAATTGTAGAATTCACTTCCGGCTCCAGCTCAAACGGACCTTCGGGCTCTTTTAAGAGCCCCAACAGGAAATTCTTTTGTGACGAAACCCGGTGTGGGGTGAGGCAACAGGGAGTCCCCCCCAGCGGAAAAGAAAAATATCGTCGGCGGCGGCCAGATCTCGGAGAATCCTCGAGGACAGCGGCAGAAGAAAGAAAGGAGCAAGATGGCATCGGAGGGAGCTCAGGCGACATGGGGACTGGACCAGGACGAATTTTTAAGACGGCGTGTGGAGCTGCTTAAGAAGGAGGTGCTGGCCCCGATGCTACAGGCAATCGAGGGGCTTAAAGAGACACAAAAGGCCCAGGAGATAGAGCTCCGTGTGGTGGAGCAGAAGGTAACGGACAACGAGGGCGAGATCCTGGACCTAGCGGTCAAAATACAGACGCACGAGGCACTCCATAAGAAGTGCACCGAAAGGATTGAAGTCCTGGAAAACAGATCAAGGAGAAAGAACCTCCGGATCCTGGGTCTCCCCGAGTGAGTGGAAGGAGCTGACGGCGGGGCTTACGCGAGCACGATGCTACGCTCGCCAATGGGAGCTGAGGCCCCCTCGGGCCACTTGGAAGTGGAAGGGGCCCACCGGGTCCCTGCGAGGAGACCAAAGGCTGGAGAACCACCTAGGGCGATGATCGTGAGATTTTACCGCTTCAATGATAGAGAGGTGGTTCTGAGATGGGCCAAGAAGGTACAAAGTAGCAGATGGGAGAATGCGGTGATACGAGTGTATCAGGATTGGAGTGCAGAGGTGGCGAGAAGGAGGGCGAGTTTCAATAGAGCCAAGGAGGTGCTGCATAAGAAGAAAGTGAAGTTCGGGATGTGGCAGCCGGCGCGATTGTGGGTCACGCACCAGGACAGACATTACTATTTTGAAACGTCGGATGAAGCATGGACCTTCATTCAAAAAGAGAAACTGGACCAGAACTGAGGGACAACTGGGTTGCTGCTGTGGAGATCGAAGGGGAGCTGGTAAGAGAAAAGGTGGTCGAGGCGGGAATGCGCCGCCTGAGGGACGGGTGGGTGCGCGGAACCGGGACGTGGGACTGGCCAAGAGAGGGTGATGGATAGTCGACAGGGGAGGGGGGCGGGCAGCCCCCCAGTCCGGCTGATCACGTGGAACGTGAGAGGCCTAAATGGGCCGATTAAGAGGGCCCGAGTGTTCGCGCACTTAAAGGGGCTGAAGGCAGATGTGGCCATGCTTCAAGAGACGCATCTGAAGGTGGCGGACCAGGTTAGGTTAAGGAAAGGATGGGTGCGACAGGTGTTCTACTCAGGGCTGGACGCAAAGAATAGAGGGGTGGCCATATTGGTGGGGAAACGGGTGTCGTTCGAGGCTAGGAACATTGTAGCGGACAGCGGGGGCAGATATGTGATGGTGAGTGGCAGACTGCAGGGAATGGAGGTCGTGCTGGTCAACGTATATGCCCCGAACTGGGATGATGCGGGATTTATGAAGCGGATGCTGGGACGCATCCCGGACCTGGAGGTAGGAAACCTGGTAATGGGGGGGGGACTTCAACACCGTGCTAGACCCAGGGTTAGATAGATCTAGATCCAGGACCGGAAGAAGGCCGGCAGCGGCCAAGGTGCTTAGGGGGTTTATGGACCAAATGGGGGGGGAGTGGATCCGTGGAGATTTGCTAGGCCGCTGGCCAAAGAGTTCTCCTTTTTCTCCCACGTCCATGAGGTATACTCCCGGATAGATTTCTTCGTTTTGGGAAGGTCACTGATTTTGAGGGTGGAAGGAACGGAGTACTCGGCCATAGCTGTTTCATAAGACCATGCCCCACATTGGGTGGATCTGGAACTAGGAGAGGAGAGGGAGCAGCGTCCACTCTGGCGACTGGATGTGAGATTATTGGCGGATGAGGGAGTCTGCGGAAGAGTGCGGGGATGGATCGAAAGGTACCTGGAGGCCAACGATGATGGGGAGGTCCGAGTGGGGGTAGTATGGGAAGCGCTGAAGGCGGTGGTCAGGGGGGACTTGATCTCCATCAGGGCTCACAAGGGGAAAACAGAGGCCAAAGAAAGAGAAAGATTACTGGGGGAGATTTTGAGTGTGGATAAAAACTATGCGGAGGCGCTGGACGAAGGACTATACAGGGAGAGGCGACGACTCCAGATGAAGTTCGACCTGCTGACCACAGGGTGGGCAGAGGCACAGTGGAGGAAGGCACAGGGGATGAGATATGAATATGGGGAAAAGGCGAGTCGCCTGTTGGCCCACCAGCTTCTTAAGAGGACAGTGGCAAGGGAAATAGGGGGAGTTAGGGATGAAACGGGAACCACGGTGCGGAGAGCAGGGAAGGTAAATGAGGTGTTCAAGACCTTTTATGAGAGGTTATATAGGTCCCAACCCCCGGAGGGAAAAGAGGGGATGCAGCAGTTTCTGGACCAACTAAGGTTCCCGAGGGTGGAGGAGCAGGAGGTGGCAGGCCTGGGGCGCCAATTGGGGTGGACGAGGTGACCAAAGGGCTGGGGAACATGCAGGCAGGTAAGGCCCCGGGACCTGACGGGTTCCCGGTGGAATTTTATAGGAAATATGTGGACTTGTTGGCCCCACTGCTGGTAAGAACCTTTAACGAGGCCGGAGAAGGGGGGACCCTACCCCCGACAATGTCGGAGACGACGATATCACTAATCCTGAAGCGAGATAAAGACCCGCTGCAATGCGGGTCTTATAGGCCTATCTCACTCCTAAATGTGGACGCCAAGTTGCTGGCAAAAGTGCTGACGATGAGGATAGAGGATTGTGTCCCGGGGGTGGTGCACGAAGATCAGACAGGGTTCGTAAAGGGGAGGCAATTGAATGTCAACGTGCGACGGCTATTGGGGGTGATAATGATGCCCCCAGCAGAGGGGGAGGGCGGCAATGGATGCAGAGAAGGCATTTGATAGGGTAGAGTGGGAGTATCTATGGGAGGTGCTGAGGAGGTTCGGGTTCGGGGAGGGGTTTGTCAGCTGGGTTAAACTCCTCTATGGGGCCCCAATGGCAAGTGTAGTCACAAATCGGCAGAGGTCGGAGTATTTTCGACTACATAGGGGAACAAGACAGGGATGCCCGCTGTCCCCATTACTGTTCGCGCTGGCAATTGAACCACTGGCCATAGCGCTGAGAGACTCCAGGAAATGGAGAGGGGTGGTTAGAGGGGGAGAGGAACACCGAGTGTCACTCTACGCAGATGACCTACTTCTATATGTGGCGGATCCAGTGGGGGGGGATGATAGAGGTTATGCAGATATTGAGGGAGTTTGGAGATTTCTCGGGATATAGGCTTAACATGGGGAAGAGTGAGCTTTTCGTGATACACCCTGGGGACCAGAGTAGAGGGATAGATGGCCTGCCACTAAGGAGAGTGGAAAGAAATTTCCGATACCTGGGGATTCAGATAGCCAGGAGCTGGGGAACCTTACACAGACTCAATCTGACTCGGCTGGTGGAGCAAATGGAAGAGGATTTCAAAAGGTGGGATATGCAGCCGCTGTCACTGGTGGGCAGAGTGCAGGCGGTTAAGATATTGGTCCTCCCGAGGTTCCTATTTGTGTTTCAATGTCTCCCTATATTGATCACTAAGGCCTTTTTCAAAAAAATAGAGAGGAGCATCATGAGCTTCGTGTGGGCAGGGAAGGCCCCGAGGGTAAGGAGGGGGTTCCTGCAACGTAGCAGAGACAGAGGGGGACTGGCGTTGCCGAATTTGGGCGACTACGACTGGGCCGCCAACGTGGCGATGATCCGTAAGTGGATGATAGAGGGAGAGAGGGCGTCGTGGAAAAGGCTGAAGATGGCGTCCTGCAAAGGAACAAGCTTAAAAGCGCTGGTGACGGCGCCACTACCGCTCTCCCCGAAAAAGTTTACCACAAACCCAGTGGTGGCGGCAACATTAAGTATCTGGGGGCAATGGAGGCGACAGAGGGGTGTGTTGGGAGCCTCGGTGTGGTCCCTGATCAGGAACAACCGTAGGTTTGCCCCAGGGAGGTTGGACGGAGGGTTCCAGAGCTGGCACCGAGCAGGAATTAGGAGAGTGGGAGACTTATTATAGATGGGACGTTTGCGAGCTTGGGAGCGCTAGAGGAAAAGTATGAGCTGCCCCCGGGGAATATCTTTTGGTATATGCAGGTGAGAGCGTTCACGAGACAACAGGTGAGGGAATTTCCGCTGCTCCCGACACAAGGGATCCAGGACAGGGTGCTTTCGGGGGTGTGGGTTGGGGAAGGCAAAGTGTCCGAAATATACCGGGAGATGAGAGAAGAGGGGGAGGAGCTGGTAGAAGAACTGAAGGGAAAATGGGAAGAAGAGCTCGGGGAGGAGATTGAGGAGGGTTTGTGGGCTGATGCCCTAAGTAGGATAAATTCCTCTTCCTCGTGTGCCAGGCTTAGCCTGGTCCAATTTAAAGTGCTACATAGAGCACACATAACGGGAGTGAGGTTGAGCAGGTGCTTCGGAGTGGAGGACAAATGCGGGAGGTGCGGGGGAAGCCCGGCGAACCACACACATATGTTTTGGTCGTGCCCGGCACTGGAGGGGTATTGGAGGGGAGTGGCGGGAGTGATCTCGAAGGTGGTGAAGGTCCGGGTCAAGCCAAGCTGGGGGTTAGCTACATTTGGGGTAGCGGATGAGCCGGGAGTGCAGGAGGCGAAAGAGGCCGATATTGTGGCCTTTGCGTCCCTAGTAGCCCGGCGTAGGATTTTACTCATGTGGAAGGAAGCGAAACCCCCCGGCGTGGAGGCCTGGATAAACGATACGGCGGGGTTCATAAAACTGGAGCGGATGAAGTTTGCGCTGAGAGGATCGGCTCAACGGTTCACCAGGCGGTGGCAACCGTTCCTCGACTATCTAGCGGAACGTTAGGGGGAAAATAGATAGCCAGCAGCAGCAGCCCAGAGTGGGGGGGGGGGGGGGGGAGGGAGGGAGGGAAGGGAGGGGGGGGTAAATTGTTTGTGTTCTAGATGGGGTGAGGGGGCGGGGGGGAGCACTATTTCGTGTTATTTTGTTAGTTCACTATTTTATTTTAACAATGTTATCTATCAGTTATCATGTTACCATTTTTGTTGATTTGTAAGGGGGGAAAATTGTGTTCGAAAACTTTAATAAAAATATATATTTTTTAAAAATAAAAAAAATTGTAGAATTCTGCAAAGATCATAACCTTCATCCACAAATTGCAAAATAATTTTGAAGTAAAGCCCAATTTTAGACTTTTGCAGAAAACTCTGAAAGTGTCGGTTAAAAGTGTCCCAACTTTCCATTTTACATCTTTAATTCTAGACAGCTGAATAGCAGCAATAATCACAGATTTGTAAAATATGATAAATAATTGACAATTAAATGATCTGTTTCACAATGCAAATCAGGCCTTTTAAATAAAAAATAACCAATTCTGTACTATCGCAAAAATTATGTAACCAATATTTTCCGACTGTTTTCTCAGCTTAATAGAAATTCTGTGGTGCATTAAAACTGTCATACATACCCAAGTGGGTCAAGAATGGACCAGACTTGGTTACTTTGTCCCCTGTTCAAACATAAGTGGGTTGAGAGGCAGCAAGAACTTCACATTGCAAAAAGACATTTGAGTTCCATTAAAACTGAACGAGCTGTGTGAAGTTAAAGCAGCCGAGCACTCGAGCACTGGTTAAAACTTAACCGCTAATGTCCTATAAGGAAGGAAATCTGCTGTGCTTTCCAGGTGTGGCCTGTATGTGACTCCGGACTCGCAGCAATGTGGTTGACTCTTAACTGCACACTCAAGGGCAATTAGGGATGGCAATAAATGCTGGGCCAGCCAGCGACGCCCATGCCCCATGAATGCATAAATAAAGTGTTTAGATTATAAATAACATTTTGTAAAAATTGTGTATGTCATATAGATGTTCAGCATGTAATTAAAAAGGCAAATGGAATGTAAGCATTTATTGCAAAAGGATTGGAGTATAAAAGTAGAGAAGTGTTTTTACAATTGTCTAGGGTGTTGGTGAGACCTTGTCTGGAGTATTGTGCCAGTTTTGGTCTTCTTATTTGAGGAAGGATATGGTGGCATTGGAGGCAGTTCAGAGGGGGTTCACCAGATCGATTCCGGGTTGAAAGGGTTGACTTATGATAACAAATTAAACAGTTTGGGCTTTTACTCGCTGGAGTTTAGAAGAATGAGAGGGGATCTGATCGAGGTGTTTATCTGATTGATAAAGTAAATGTAGAGCAAATGTTCCCCCTTTGTGGGGAAATTTAGAATGAAAGGTCACGGATGTAGGTTGTGAGGTAGTACATTTAGAACTGAGATGAGGAGGAACTACTTTTCGCAGAGAGTGATGAATTTGTGGAACTTGCGGTGGAATCTGAGTCATTAAAATGTTTTCAAGAAAGAGATGGATATATCTTTGATTAAAAATGGGTTAAAAGGATGTGGGCAACAGGTGGGGAGGTGGATTTGAGACCAGAAAGAGATCAACCGTGATCTGATTGAATGACAGAGCAGGCTCGAAGGGCTGAATTGCCTACTTCTGCTCCTAATTCTTATGTTCCTATGTCCCTATGCCAGACAACAACATTGTGACTGGCTTTCATACCTCGGAGAACTTTAAAAAAAAATTCAACTCCTTCCCACCCAAATGCTTCCCTCCCCCTCTCATCTTCAATCTGGATGGTTCAGCCTGAAGATTGTTCTAGAAATCCTGTTCACAAGAGAAGCTCTCGAGCTGAGTAAGAAAGGATTCCTTTCTTCCACGTTTTTGTCCTTTTTACAAACAGCCTGACCAAAGAGGACAGGTTGCTCCCAGGAGAACCCATGTGTTCGCTAAATCAAGGCTAGAATTCAAGTCTGAGTCAGCAAGGTCCAATACACTGTTGATCTTCGATTTCAGTCTCTGCGTTAGTTCTTACACTTGAATGTAATTTATTTTGGCCTTTTACACAAGTATATCAAAATGTGTTACAGGATAAGTACATTTCATCCTATCCATTTTCCTTGTAAAACTTTGGAATTTGAGAGTGGTACACCTATTAATGGACAGCCCATTTCTCTAGGGTGAGCTGCATAAATTTTGGGAAACCAATTTGAAAAATGAAAAAGCGATGCTGCCTGAAATGAGGGCAATGCTATTTACCTCCTTTATTTGATATTTTACCGTCCTGTGGCAGGTAGCTTGTACTAGAACATGACTTATACTTGGACCTGATACGAGAGCAGGGAAACAGCTGTTCGTTGTCTAACAGCATGCACACTGCACCGATGGAGTTTCTGTCACCACCTGCACACCCTAAATCAGCAAGCATCTGTTTTTCATTGTAGAGCACATAAAATAAAAGATCTGTCCACATTCGTCTCAGCAGCGATTAGGAGGGTTCTTCATCTAGTCACCGCTGAAAAACCTTTACATCAACCGGAGACTTCATCTAAGGACATTATATACTTCAGTAATGAATGCTGCTTTAACCTTCTTGAGTAGATCAGCAGCACCTCCAGTCTCCAAAATAAAGAGCATTTAAACATTTCAAAAATACCACAACCTACTCATTCACTTTTCTGAAGAGAAAGCATTGGTTCTGTGACTTTGCACTTCAGTTTATTTTTACCTAATATTACGTTGAGGAAAAACAATTTGTTGAACTTAATTTTCAGTCAAGAAGGCTGTGAAATAGTGCCCAATGTGAAAAATTAGGTGCTGTTCATCGAGCTTCTACTGAACCTCATTCAAGTATAATGTTCGGTACTGCCTGGAGAAGGGGGTTCTAATGGCTGCACAAATGATCCAAATGGACAAATTGGTTGTGCAAATTAAGGGCTACACACTTTTGGAAAAACATGTGATTGCACTTGTATAACTTAATTTAAAACACAGTTCTGTACATTTTGTCTTGGAGTTCCTATTGTCAGTGAGATTGTTTGTAAATAAGGTTTATGTGTCCAGTGCGCTGTGACAGATATTTAACTGGGAGCATTATCAGTGTTAGGATCATTGAAGAACAGTAATGTAGAATTTCAAATTCCATGCATATGACAATGGTGATTAAAATCCCCATGTCTCACTAATCAAATGTCAAGTCTTCATTACATGTCCCAAACACGAGGTAAATACATTTTCCTTCCTGCAGTTGCAATGTTAACGGTTGGGTGGGTGATGCATGTGGCTGAACATGTAGAAAATGAGTTTGTTTCCCTTCAGATTTAATGTGCCTAAAGAGAGTTATGCGATATTACATTTACTGTATCAAGCTTTTGTAAATTTCTTGGGGGGGGAGAAAGTTAAAGACATCTGTGGGTAAGTACTTTGTATGGATAACCAAATTACAAAATTTAATGCAGAACCTTGGATAACAAAAACATCCTGGGCAAGTATTCATATATGCCATTGCCAACTTACACATACATCTTCGATAAAAAAAGAAGTCCTGAGGCTGAATTCTGGAACACAGCTGTGATCATTTTTTTAAAATCGCAATTACTCATCCCAGTAATTAACAACAATCATTTTGACCGTGATCTTATTCTGAAAATTCCTTTAAAAAAACAACTTCCTGGCTTCGAATGTGACACTTACCCACCTCTAGTTAGGAGACTGATTACTGCAAATGAATACCTAAAACTTTAAAAAACAATCTTTCAGATAATATTGTCAAAATATTTTGGGATTGTGCAACACAAAGCATTGTGAAAATGCAAGCCAATTAGCTGAATTTTAGCTACCATTTCTGGGAAGCTTCTTTCCTTTGCCATTATGTCAAACTTGGTGACATTTTCGTGAGGATTGAATTTCTCTTCCCCGATTTTGGCTGGCGAACAATTGCTGCTGGCGAGTTTTCTAACAGCCGAGAACCAGTGCTGGAACCCAAAGCCATGCTGCAAGCGCTACTGCTTTGGCTTCTTTTGCACAAGTCTGCTAACCGAAGTCCTCACGATCTGGCAATTTAAGCAACCCAAATGTTTTTTGGCAATTTGAACTAAGTGACCAGCATTTTCTGGTGGCCATCTGTTGCACTGGAGTTCTGTTTTACGCTGAATAGAATGTGTTGTTGCATTGCAAACATATATTGCAGTCCGCCTTATACTGTTACATTTTTAACCATATAGTGTAACAAAAACACGCAGAGATTTTAACTCATTCAAAATGAATCTCCTTACACAGAATTAAAATCAGGCCCATATTTTTCCACAGTTTAATCACTTTTAGTAAAGCAACTAGCAGAGACCCACAAACAATTGCGGTCAAATTTGTACCTTTATTGCAACAGTACTTTAACAGAAACGAAACACCTCACACTGGAAAAAACAATATAAAGCTGTCCGCATGCAAAAATAGGCATAGGAATATAAGTACAGATATTATCAAGTGTCTGGCCTTGTGAATTGTTCATAGTTGTAAAATACGAAAGTCTAATTGGGAGCAGTTTTCTTCTGTGTTGTAAACAGGCTTATGTATAATGGATTCAATATTATTCAAGGAATAAACACGATGGGCGGGATTCTCCGTTGGCTGACGTCAAAATCACAAAATGCGATTGGGCAGAGAATAGGTTCCGACGTTAAAATCGCAGCGGGTGCTGATTTGACGCCAAATCGCAATTCTCCGTCACCGCGACAGTGGCACCAATGCAGTCCAGAACACGCATATAGTAAGCACCGTTTGCATATCATTAGCGGGCCCAACCGATATTCTCCGGGGCCTCCGCAGCCAGCAATGCAGCGGCGCAGCTGCACACTCTGCTAACAGCCCACTGTGAACTTAGGGCCACGGATCATATAGGTGTCTCCCCAGGACACCCGCCTAGGTGCCCCCTGGCCCCAGCCGACCCATCAGCTGTATGGGCACGCTCCATCATAACTAGTGCCATCTTGTGTGTGGGGATTGCAATGTGTATATGCGACTACAGCTTGTCAGCCTCCTGGGTGTCAATCATGGACCCGACAAATCCCGCACCGTTTAACATTGGAATCGATTGTGTTCCAAGTGGCACTGGTGGTAACCCCTCCACATTGGATAAAAGCAAATTACTGCAGATGCTGGAATCTGAAACCAAAGAGAAAATGCTGGAAAATCTCAGCAGGTCTGGCAGCATCTGCAGGGAGAGAAAAGAGCTAACGTTTCCAGTTCAGATGACCCTTTCAGCATCTATCATTAAAGACATTTACTCCCTGGCCACCAGCCTTGTCCTATGAAACAATCCTTGATTAAGATTTTATAGCAACATTAAAGCTCCCCTTTCCTTGAGTCAAAGTTTGTGCAGTGGCATGTCCTGTGGAGTTAGACTGTGTGAAACTGGCGGGGATGGACTGTTATTATCTTTTTTGTCTTTTGAATCCATGCTGATTCATTCTTTTAATTTACCTGACAGCTTTTCGAAAACTTTGTCATTTAAATCTACTGAATCTTCAATTTTAGCTTTTGAAGAATAAGAAAAATAATTTTCTCTACCATTTTGTTACACTTGATATAAATTTAGCAGGGTTGATCAGTAAGTTTGTGAATGATACGAATATTGGTAGGGTGGTAAATAATGAGGAAAGCCTTAGATTACAGGAGGATATAGGCAGGCTGCTCAGATGGGTTGATCAGTGGCAAATGGAATTCAATCCGGATAAGTGTGAGGTGTGTCGTGTTGGGTGTTCCGATGCACAAATGATCCAACACGGCTATAGATGGTACAACTCTGTTTTATTGTCTAAACAACTGTAACAACTAACTACTGGCTTCGGTACGTGCTTCACCAGCTAACCTGTGCACCCAGCCCTATCACTATCTCAGTGAGGAACTCAGCACACGGTCTATGTCTGAGTGGCACGCTGTGAGCTCTGTGCTCTGAGCTATCTCCTGGTAGAATGGGCGGGAACTCTGGTGTTCCCTGTTTTATAGTGCATGTGCTCTCACTGGTGATTGGCTGCGATGTTATGTGTGTGCTGGTTGGTCCAACTGCCTGTCCATCAGTGTGTGTGTGATTGCACCATGATATGCTGATGTGGATATCATGACAAGGTGATGCACTTGGGAAGGACAAACAAGGCAAGTGAATACATAATAAACAGCAGGACCCTGGGAAATACTGAGGTTCAGAGGGGCCTTGGTGTGCATATACACCGGTTCTTTAAGGTATCAGAGCAGGTGGATACAGTGGTTAAGAAGGCATATGGATTACTTGCCTTTATTAGCCGAGGCATAGGGTTCAAGAGCAGGGAGATTATGCTGGAACTGTATAAAATGTTGCTGAGGCCACAGCTAATTTATTGTGCACAGTTCTGGAATCAACATTGTAGGGGGAATGTGATAGCTCTGGAAAGGGTGCAGAGGAGATTTACCAGGTTGTTGCCTGTGCAAGAGAGTTTAGTTATGAAGAGAGATTGGATAGACTTGGATTGCTTTCCTTGGAGCAGAGGAGACTGAGTGGGTGTGTGTGGGGGGGGGGGGGGGTGATTCAGATGTATAAAATTATGAGGGGCATAGATAGAATGTTGCTCTTATTAGCCTTAGTTTTATTAGCTCTAATTCTGTCACCTTTGCTTACGAGTCGCCAGGTATCTTTCTGATACCGCCACATGGTTCAAGCTCAAGTAATGATTAATAATGCAGCACACCGCTTAGTAAAAGTTAAATCAACGATCATTTATTATATACAGCAATAAATACTTATACAATAATCCTACTTCTAAATTGCTACCTACCACTAAAGGCCAATACTTAACTTTGGAAATGGCCCACCAGGTCAGCGAAACGAATGGTCTTTCGAATTGGGTCTGATCCTGCGG
Organism: Scyliorhinus torazame; assembly: GCF_047496885.1. NCBI lineage: Eukaryota > Metazoa > Chordata > Chondrichthyes > Carcharhiniformes > Scyliorhinidae > Scyliorhinus > Scyliorhinus torazame. The sequence continues at coordinate 56,278,387 of NC_092716.1, read as the reverse complement.
GATTCAAAGCTGGTACAAGTCGATAGTCAGGAGCACCTACCTGGTAGCGATCGCTGGAGTAAGACTCACTGTTTTCTTTGTCGGAGGGTCTCGAAGGTTGCGAGCAGGAAGAGAAGGGTTGATCTGAACTTGGCCCCTATTCTTATAGTTCCCAGGGGCTTCCCGCCTCTCAGGGCGGACCTTGTACCTGGTTCCAAGTGATTGGACTTGGTCCCAATCACTTGGTTTGATATGCTCCAATAATGGGGCGATTCCTTGATCGGGGGGGGGTGGTCGTCTACCTTCCTTTGTGTCAGCCCCTGTTGGCGCCGGAAAGTCTGGATCGGCTTTATGTTGCTAATGTGTAGCAATTGTTCCCGGGGATGGCTGCTTAATATGCAGATGGCTGGGTTGTTGTGATGTTGATGGCTGCAGGTATCGGTCTGGGCCGACTTCCCCAGAGGCGAATACACTATTTTACCTGCAGCTGTCCTTTTGAGTCCTGTTGGCTGATTTTCCCATCAGCCTCTCTCTCGTTCACCATTTTAGATCGGGGTTTGACCATTCTAATCGGGAATCAGCCATTTTAGGTGGCTACAATGGACAGGAAGAAATCGTTCCCCTGGGTGGAGGCGTCAATGACCAGGGGGCATAGATTTAAGCTAAGAGGCAGAAGGTGTAGAGGGGATGTGAGGAAAAATGTTTTTACCCAGAGGGTGATGGGAGTTTGGAACTCACTGTCTGAAAGGGTGGTGGAGGTAGACACCCTTATTTAAGAAGTGTATAGATGTGCACTTGCGATGCCAAGGCATACAAGGCAATGGACCAAGTGCTGGAAAATGGGATTAGAATAGTTAGGTGGCTGTTTTTGACCGGCACAGACTGTGCTGTGTGACTCTATGACTTGACCAATTCCATGGTCTCATCCACCCCTCCTATGCCATCCCCATCCCATTAATTATATCCCTCCTATACCATTCCAACCCTGCTCATGCCACCCCATTTCTCCCATCATTTCATCCGATCCCACATGGAAACATTCCCTCTCCAGCCAGGGTAATTTTGTTGCTGGACTTACCTTACCTTCTGCTGTTTTTGTTCTCCACCAATTGCAGCCATCCTGCTGCCATGCTATGCTCCAGTCCTCCATGCATTCCATGGTGTAAGCGTTCTTTCTGTTTATTCCCTTAATTCCCCTTTCTTTTATTTTGCCGTTATCATTTTTGATCCATGGGCGATTAATGTACATGTGTCTGTAAGTCAAGAGCAGGGAGTAGTATGGAATTTAGAAGTTACAGGAGAGAACACACTGCTAGTCTCTGTTGGTTTGAACAGGAGATTCAGACTTTTTGTCACCAGAGAAAGAGATGAAGTGGGACTCAGTTTGATTGATTGGGGCGCAATGCTGAACTCCGCCCGGTAACAGGCAGCGATTGGATCCTCTCCCAGTGGAATGTTTTGCAGAGTCCCAAGGAACTCAGTGTGACCCATGGAAGCTCAGAGACAAGGACCCTCTCTCTTTCTCTCTCCTAATTCATTTCTCCAGAAAGGCTGAGTGTGCTGTATTTCTGAAACTGCGGATAAGCTAAATGAATGAATGTACAGGAAAACCATTACAAGATGCAAACAAAGATCAGGGGCGAAATTCTCCCGAAACGGCGCGATGTCCGCCGACTGGCGCCCAAAACGGCGCCAATCAGACGGGCATCGCGCCGCCCCAAAGGTGCGGAATGCTCCGCATCTTTGGGGGCCGAGCCCCAACATTGAGGGACTAGGCCGGCGCCGGAGGAATTTCCGCCCCGCCAGCTGGCAGAAACGGCCTTTGTTGCCCCGCCAGTTGGCACGGAAATGACATCTCGGGGCAGCGCGTGCGCGGGAACGTCAGCGGCCTCTGACAGTTTCCCATGCATGCGCAGTGGAGGGAGTCTCTTCCGCCTCCGCCATGGTGGAGACCGTGGCGGAGGCGGAAGGGAAAGAGTGCCCCCACGGCACAGGCCCGCCCGCGGATCGGTGGGCCCCGATCACGGGCCAGGACACCGTGGGGGCACCCCCCGGGGCCAGATCGCCCCGCGCTCCCCCCAGGACCCCGGAGCCCGCCCACGCCGCCTTGTCCCGCCGTTCAAAAGGTGGTTTAATCCACGCCGGCAGGACAGGCAATTTATTGGCGGGACTTCGGGGGGGGGCCCGCCAACCGGCGCTGCCCGATTCCCGCCCCCGCCGAATATCCGGTGCCGGAGACTTCGGCAACCGGAGGGTGCGGGATTCACGCCAGCCCCCGGTGATTCTCCGACCCGGTGGGGGGTTGGAGAATGACGCCCCAGGACACACTCTCTCTCTCTCTCTCTCCCGCTCTCTCCCTCTCCATACAGAAAGGCTGTGAGTCCTGTGGGTGGGATTCTCCGACCCCAGGCCGGGTTGTAGAATCGCCGGGGGGGGGGGGGGGGGGGCGCGCGATTCACGCGACAATGCTCCGACGCTGGTCAACCGATTCTCCGGTAACCGGATAATCGGTGCAATTGGCGCCGGGACAGTCGGCGCGGCGCCGGCAGCCCCCGGCGATTCTCCGCGCACGATGATCCGAATGCCCGTCGAGTTAGGCTGAGTCCCACCGGCACCGTTCACATGTGGTCCTACCCGGCAGGACCTCGGCGTTCATGTTGCAGGGAGCGGCCTGATGGGTGGGAGGGGGGATCCGACCCGGGGGGGGGGGCCCTCCATGGTGACCTGGCCCGCGATCGGGACCTACCAATCGGCATGCGGGCTTCTCCTGGTGGGGGCCTATGTTCCTCCGTGCTGGGCCCCTGTAGCTCTCCGCCATGTTGTGCCGCGGCCGGCGCGGAGAAGGCAACTAGCGAGCATGTGCGAATTTGCGCCGGCCATAGCGTACATGCGCGGACCCGCGGACCCTGTTCTGACGCCGGTATCGGCATCTGGAGCTGCAGGAAGTGCTCCAGTGCCGTCCTGGCCCCCTGTGCGGTGCAGGATCGCTGCTGCTAAGGGCCTGTTGACACCGTCGTAAAACGCGACACCGTTTACGACGGCGTCAACACTTAGCCTCATGATCAGAGAATCCCGCCATTAATTTCTGAAACAGAATGAATCTACAGTAAAACTTCAAACTGAAAGCAAAGTTTGAAGAGGAGTAAGGTGCTAAAAGCCACTATCTGAAACTAATACTCTTTATTTCCTTTTGCTTCTGATTTTTTTTGCCCTTTTCTTCCCATCTGTGTTTGGCTGTCTTGTGGCACTGGAAATTAGAGGGGAGTTGCCAGAAATTAGAGGGAAAATGGGATTAGAATTCTAATTTCTAAGAATGGAACCCAGTAGCAATGTGTTTAAATTTAACAGGCACTCCTAAAAGTTTGAAGTGATGGAGGCAGAAACCTTTTTTAGGGCTTTTGAGAAAATACCAACCAAGATGGAGTAGCCAAGAGAAAAGTGGACTTGAGCCATGCAGAGTAAATTGAGGGGGTGGGCATAGGAAGTTTATGCTTCCCTATCAGAGGGGGTCTAAGAATTATGAGGAGGTACAATTATGGGTGCATATGAATTGGTCCTTGAAGCATATAGACAAAAGATTCGGAACTTAAGGAGATAGCTGGGGCAGGCATTTGCTGAAAATGAATGGGTTAACAGAACAATTTTTATAAATGGGAGTTGCAACGACCTAGAGGCTATGAGAGAGGTTATTGTCTGAGAGGAATTTAAGAATTCCCTCCCTTCTATAATAAGAGCCCATGTTGAAGACTTGAAAGTGAAAATTGCTAGGCAAGCATTAATTGTGCTTTACAATTATGAGCTAATCCATAAATCTAAACCTTTGTTCCATCACCCCATAATTGTGAATAACATAGGAAGTGAGGGAGTGAAAGTAAGGCAGGTGGCCAAGGTAAAGAATGGATAACTGGGAATGCCCCAAGATCTCCTCCTCAGACGTGGGAAGAAGGTATTAAGGGTGGAAGTGAGACTCGGAAGCCTAGGTGTTACAATTGTAATGAGGTGGGACATGTTCGTTCAACATGTAGGAAGTTTTAAGAAAAGCCCATGGGACTGTGGGAGTTCATAAGGAGATTCCAAAAAGGGAACAAAAGTGGAGAATGCGACAGGGAAGACTGTAGCTTTAACTGGACTTAGGAGACCTGAGGTAAACACTGCTGTGGGAGCAGGTGTGAGGAATGCGGGAGATGAGAGATATGCAGGGGTTTTTTTCTGAGGGAAAACTCACCCCATTTTCATCAACCGAGGTAGCCAACCCCATAACTATCTTATGGGACAGAGGTCCTACTCACACTCTCTTACTGGAGTAGGACTCCAGAGAACTGCATGAAAGCTAAGGTATTATTGAATGGGATAGGTGGAGATTATATCCCAGTTCTATTGTACAAAGTACAATTGGAGTGTGATTTAGTGTCAGGTCCAGTAGTGGTCGGAGTGGTTAAGAAATTCCCAGTGGATGGAGTAGATTTACATTTGGGGAATGATTTGGCAGGATGAAAGTTGTAGCTTCACCCATTATTACAGAAAGTCCAAGGGAAGCACTGCAGATAATACATGAGATGCCAATGGTCGGGCATGAGGGAATTTAAACAAATCATTGGCCATTGACTCAAAGAAAGAAATGTTGAAAAACATTGATCACATATCAAATGACAATGATAGTGAATTTGATTCTGCTGATACTGATAAAATTATCTCTGCGAGAACGATTCCTCACCAAGATTTGTCAAAGATAGAATCTAATAGAGAACCAGATTCTGCGAATTCCAAGACTGAAGGCATCCCTAACAAAGAGGAGTCCAAATCTAATAGCGATAACAGCAATGAAGATTCATTAGGGTTATCTAAATCCGATTTAGGTTCTGATTATGAAGTAATGATAAATAACTTTTATTGAATAGACATATCACTAGTTCATCTTTAACAAATGTTTTGGACCAAAAGTCTCTGTGCCATAAATTCTATGATTCTAAGGTTGCAGGCAAATGGGGTTAGCTTAGTTGGGCTTTTTGGTTGGCATGGACCAGTTTGGGCCGAAGTGCCTGTCTCCTTGCCATCGATTCAATGAAATGGCAAGTAATAGGGGTTTTCCACAGTAACTTCATTGCAGTGTTAATGTAAGCCTATTTGTAACAAGAAAGATTTTTAAAAAATCTTCTCGAAGTTATGAAAGAAGACAGCAAATCGGAAGAAGAAAGTGACTTGGACTTTGCTAAACGTAATTTGTTATCGCCTCTTGCAGTAAACCCATTGCCATCTGCTTCAGGAGTAAATATTTTCCAGATCATGTCTGTTTTGAAGGAAAATGTACATAATAGCATGGCATTAATTATTCTGGAAGAGTACATGAAGGACTGTGAAGTGATACCAAACGAACAGCTGATTAACCTGCATCCTTTTAAAGGTCGACAGTGTCCCTTCATGGTAAAGGAAGCAATGGGATGAAATAATCAGTAATCAATTCCTTTTGAAAATTAAGAGGAGGGCAAGGAGAACCTTGTAACGGTTTTGTAACCGCATCTGTTAACAAAAAACAGAAAGTTCATGGAACCAATAACACGCTATCCTCTGATTCTGAAAGTAAAGAAGAAAAGTTGCAATCAGACCAATCAAAGCAATTAGTACAGAAATAAATTACTATTATTATAATAGCTTGTTGAGTTCTTGTACGTAATAAAATGCATGGAACAACTTGGGCCAGACTTCTATGCTGTTCATGTTGGTTGACAGTTGGTCCAAAATGGCACAGAATGAAATCTAATGACTGCTTGACAATGTCAGTCAGGCGGCTATGTGCCAATCAATACCAATTCTAAACGGAATTTGGAATGATGGTTCCTAACTATATTTTTTTACAATTCAGTATAATATGAGGAAAGATGGGAAGACCAGTGAGGAAGGTTCTCGTCTTGTTGTAATAGTTAAGCAAAATTACTGTTAATTGAATAGTAAAACACACAAGAAAGGTAATTAAAAACACATACTTAGCTAAAGTAATGGCTGCACATAATGGGCGGGATTCTCTGACCCCCCGCCGGGTCGGAGAATCGCCAGGGGGCGGCGTGAATCCCGCCCCCGCCGGCCGCTAAATTCTCCGGCACCGGAGATTCAGCGGGGGCAGGAATCGCGCCACGCCGGTTGGCGGGCCCCTCCTGGCGATTCTCCGGCCCGCGATGGCTGAAGTCCCGCTGCTGTAATGCCGGTCTCGCCGGTATGAATTAAATCACCTCCCTTACTGGTACCGGCGGGACCAGGCGGCGCGAGCGGGCTCCGGGGTCCTGGGGGGGTGGGGGGGGGCGCGGGGTTATCTGGCCCTGGGGGTTGCCCCCCACGGTGGCCTGGCGGCGATCATAGAACATAGAACATAGAACATTACAGCGCAGTACAGGCCCTTCGGCCCTCGATGTTGCGCCGACCTGTGAAACCACTCTAAAGCCCATCTACACTATTCCCTTATTGTCCATATGTCTATCCAATGACCATTTGAATGCCCTTAGTGTTGGCGAGTCCACTACCTTTTCAGGCAGGACATTCCACGCCCTTACTCCTCTCTGAGTAAAGAACCTACCTCTGACATCTGTCTTATATCTATCTCCCCTCAATTTAAAGCTATGTTCCCTCGTGCTAGACCTCACCATCCGAGGAAAAAGGCACTCACTGTCCACCCTATCCAATCCTCTGATCACCTTGTATGCCTCAATTAAGTCACCTCTTAACCTTCTTCTCTCAAACGAAAACAACCTCAAGTCCCTCAGCCTTTCCTCATAAGATCTTCCCTCCATATCAGGCAACATTCTGGTAAATCTCCTCTCCACCCTTTCCAATGCTTCCACATCCTTCCTATATGCGGCAACCAGAATTGCACGCAATACTCCAAATGCGGCCGCATCAGAGTGTTGTATAGCTGCAACATGACGTCATGGCTCCTAAACTCAATCCCTCTACCAATAAAAACGAACACACCGTACGCCTTCTTAACAACCCTCTCAACCTGGGTGGCAACTTTCAGGGATCTATGTACATGGACACCGAGATCTCTCTGCTCATCCATACTGCCAAGAATCTTACCATTAGCCCAGTACTCAGGCTTCCTGTTATTCCTTCCATCGGGGCACACCGATCTGCTGGCGGGCCTGTGCCGTGGGGGCACTCTTTTACTATGCGTCGGCTGTGTAGGTCTCCGCAATGGCCGACACGTAGGTGACCCCCCCCCCACCCGCGCATGCGCGGGGATGACGTCAGCAGCCGCTGACGCTCCCGCACATGCGTGGACTTCCACCGGCCGGCGGAGTCCCTTCAACCGGCTGGCATGGCACCAAAGGCCTTCCACGCCAGCCGGTGGGATGGCAACCACTCCGGCGCGGGCCTAGCCCCTAAAGGTGAGGGCTTGGCCCCTAAAGGTGCGGAGAAATCCGCACCTTCGGGGCGGCCCGACGCCGGAGTGGTTCACGCCACTCCATCCCGCCGGGACCCCCCGCCCCGCCGGGTATGGGAGACTCCCGTCCATGATATCTGTAGTGACCCTGTCCGAAACCCCCTATTTTCTAATCTCAGAGAAAAACCCTACATACTAACATCAAATAGTTTTAACACTATTAGAAAAAATCCGGCAATAGTTACCACACTCGGCACATATATCTCTTTTGGAATTGGTTCTGGTTTAGAATAGGAACAACTGGCAGTCCAAACAGGAATCCCTAGGTATTGTTTTTTTTGGGGTGAACACAGCTTCCTGCTGTGTAATACTGTTGACCTTGGACCAGCTTACCTCTGCTTATAGGATGAACCATGTCACTGATGTATTGTTTTTCCTTTTGATCTTTTCTCATCTTAAATACCTGTCTTAGAGGTCCCTCTAAATATCATTTCTTACATGAGCTCAACCTTTTAGAATGTAAGTGTGAAATTCCCTCTCATCTTCTCTTTTGAACTTTTGCCATCTGTGCTTTAATTCCTCAGGTTCTATGTCCTATTATCCACTTCATTTTGGTAAATATCTGTTTCCAGTGTTGATAGGCTAATTCACATATCAAAGACCCAGTCACTCTATTTCCTTAACCAATTTCCAGTTATTAAATTCCTTAATTTTTGTTTTATCACATCTTCTTGACAACATGCTTAAATTCTACATTTAAAAATAGTGGATGGGATTTTCCAAAAAGAAGCATACTGTCAGGTTCTGTCTGAAAACCATGTGTTTCTCTTCAGAATAGTGAAATTTCACATTTGATGGTGTGGGCGGCACAGTGGGTAGCAGTGTTGCTTCACAGCTCCAGGGTCCCAGATTCCCGGCTTGAGTCACTGTCTGTGCGGAGTCTGCATGTTCTCCTTGTGTCTGCGTGGCTTTCCTCCGGGTTCTCCGGTTTCCTCCCACAAGTCATGAAAGACGTGCTGTTAGGTAATTCTCCCTCTGTGTACCCGAACAGGCGACGGAAAGTGGGGACTAGGGGCTTTTCACAGTAACGTCATTGCAGTGTAACGTAAGCCTACTTGTGACAATAAAAGATTATTATTATAATCTGAAATGTGCTGCAAAATATTAATCTCTTGCTCTCGCTCCACATACCCTTGTGTTCTCTTCCCCTTCCCACTTGACTTGATATGCAGATACAATTGAAGTGTAAACTTCAGGATTGCAAATCTTAATGCCAGGTAGTGACTATAGTTACTGTGCAGCAGCAGCTTGCTGCAGATGCAGTGCATATGAAGTAGGTGCAGGGCTGGGCCCTTTGGTCTCACTTGCTTGCTCCATCATTCTACTAGATCATACTGATCTGCCTCAGCATCATTTACCTGCACTCCTCATATCCCTTGTTATCTTTAGTACCTAGAAATCCATTGACCTCTGTCTTGAATGTACTCAATGACGAAGCCTCCCCGGCCCACTGGGGTCGAGAAACCCAAAGGGCCACCACCCTCTTGAGTGAAAAAAAATCACCTTAGCCTTAAATGTCCTTCCTCTTGTTCTGAGACTGGGTTCCTGGTTCTTGAGGCCTCTGTCCCAACTGGGGGACACTTCCTGCACCTATCCTGTCGAGCCCTGTAAGAATTTTGTATGGTTAGTTTGGCGGATTTTTATTCAACCTCTTTAACGTTTAAAATAACTAATGGAAACTTTGGGCCTGTGTTGCCTTGCGGTGAATACGGCCAATAGCTTTCCAATTTGCAAACTCGAAATCTATAACTGCATCACAAATCTGGTAGCTGCATAGACCTGGCTTCCATTGGTAATTTTAATTTCTTGTATTACAAATTAGGCCAAATTGTTTTTATTTTCTGAAAGAGCAACAGGGAATATGATCATCAATAAGTTACTGAAGGCTAACATGCAGTTGCAGCAAGCAATTAGAAAGGCCAATGGTAGGTTAGTCTTTATTGCAAGAGGGTTTGAATACGCGAATAGCAGTGCCCAGCTTCAATTGTACAGAACCTTGGTTAGGCTGCACTTAGACTGCTGTGTGCAGTTTTGGTCCTCTTACCTTTGGAAGGATATTGTTGTCATCGAGGGCATGCTGTGGAGGTTCACGGGATGGTGGGACTATCCTTTGAAGAGAGTTTGGAAAAACTGGGCCAGTATTCTGTAGAGTTTGAAAAATGAGAGGTGATCGCATTGAAACCTATAAAATACTAAAGGGATAGCAAGATAGATATTGGGAAAATGTTTCTGGAGTCCAGGACCAGAGCATACAGAATTGTTGCTGTGCAGAAGGAGGCTATTCGCCCATCATGTCTGCACTAGTTCTCCGAATGAGCATTATGACTCAGTGCCATTCCCCTGCCTTTTCCCTGTACCCCTGCACAGCGTGGTGGCACAGTGGTTGGCACTGTTGCTTCGCAGAGCCAGGGTCCCGGGTTTGATTCACGGCTTGGATCACTGTCTCTGCGGAGTCTGCATGTTCTCCCCGTGTCTGCATGGGTTTCCTCTGGGTGCTCCGGTTTCCTCCCATAAGTCCCAAAAGACGTGCTTGTTAGGTAATTTGGACATTCTGAATTCTCGCTCTCTGTACTCGAACAGGCGCCAGAGTGTGGTGACTAGGGGCTTTTCACAGTAACTTCATTGCAGTGTTAATGGAAGCCTACTTGTGACAATAATAAAGATTATATAATAACGAAGCATAGCCAGATTATCTGTCCAGATCTTCTGTCAGAAAAGAATCACTGAGCATGTTTTACGCTGTCCATCTGAAGAGCAGGGGCTGATACATCAGGCAAACCTGGCTACACAGAGATTGGAGCTCCATCTTGAAAGAGTCCCCTCCAATGGCCATAGACTAAGCAAATATTGGGGCACTCTTTTCAGCCCTTCTCCCCCCAATACGCGTGTTCGCCAGCGTGCACCCCTGCCCCCACATCACATATAAGGGGAAGCACCCCCCCCTCCCCAATGTAGAAGTGTTTACCCCCTCTCAGTGCCCATAGCACTATTCCCTCTCCTGTCAGGGGGCACCGCCAGGGGTACTGCCCAGCCTCGACCCCCATCCCCGAGGCTTTGAGGCACCTCTGCAACCCAGCGAGGTCATCAGAAATGCTTTTTGATCTTTAAAAACCTGTAGCGAATCACGCCGGTGTGACATCACTCTGTGTGTGTGTGTGTGTGGGGGGGGGGGGGGGGTGGGGGGGGTGGAACATACAGCATAAAAGCCTTTAAATATATTTAAATGTAACTAAATTAATGGGAATCAGTAACATACCATAATGGGATTTGCACGAATGGGCCCAAAATACTGTGTCCAGTGTCGAAAAAACCACCGCATTATAAGGAAACAGTGCAAACAGAATAAAAGTGATATATTAAGCATTGCGTATGTGAGCTCAGTTTACGTCACCAGTTTCAGGTTCCATTATAAACAAAGCACCAGTCAACGCAAAGTCACATATGTTATTTCTATAATATGTGCAGTTGGTTCCAAGCAACATTTGTTCAACCCATTCTATTGCAATTAATACAATGCAAATCATTAAAAATAAAAGGAGAAAAGCAACAAAGTTTGTCCCTGTGTCACAATGTTATTTCAAGAAACTGTCAGGAGTCATTGCTTTTCTTTTCTTGAAAATAATATAACGGTCCAATTGAAGTAGTATATATTATTAAATTATATTAGGAATCCATGGGTAGTCTGTCTCTCCAAGGTCCAGGAGTATTCCAAGTAAAAATGCCATTTATAACCTGATTAATTTCCATCAGTGACTTGAAAAGTTCGCACAGTTGTAAAGTGCAACCATAAAGAAGTAAAATTACAGGTATTCCACTTCAGACTAAGTCTGATAGGACCTGGTGTTATTTAACAGCAAACATATTTCTGCAGCACTAAATGTTATAAAATCTTGCAATTTTCTTTGTAAATATCTTAATGCTATTATAGGACAGTCCAGTGATCTAAAGATGCCCTTGCAACCTCCTGTCTACAAGCATGACTCATTACTCACCCATTACTGACCCAATGTCACACAACAAAAGCCGCAGAATGTGTTAATATCCTGTCCTTTAAAGGTGAGGAGAAGGACACTTATACATTGCCTGGATGGATCCAGGGGTGTGATGCAACAATGGAGACATGTCATGTCCATATGCCATTCTCCAGTTTGCCCGAGCCGTTGCCAGCACTTTCAGTCAAGCTTTCATGGGAAGTAAAGGAGCTCCAATTTCTTTGGTAAAAGGGAGAGAATCTGTTCGCCGAATGGTTAGCTGCTAGCCAGACCCTCAAAAAGGTACACAACTGACACCACCTGATTTTCAAAGCTTCCTCCCCACACTTTCTTCAGTGCACCATTAACTACAGTACTTCATGCCTGCAATCAACAACGCACACTGAATATTAAATGTCTTTAGTTTGGTTGTGCAGACTTTTAATGCCTAGGATTTGCCTTGTGAGATGAATGACAATTAACTAATAACACCTCACATCTACTACGCTTTGGGACCGGTGCTGTGCTGACATCTGCCGAAATCTGGTCCCAAAGGTGCATAACTGTGTGGCACTGGTACAAGCAAAACCCACCGCAATCCCAATGTTTCACGCTGGTGTACTGTGGACCCAGCTGCAGTAAAGTGCAAGCTGATCCTATTTACAGATCGTTCACTTGATAATGCATCACACAGTGATATTTTGATGTGAATAGCATCACTGCATTATCATATGGATCTATGATGGGCGGTCTTGCCATGCAGTCTAAAATGTAGGCCTTGAAATTATATTGCACAAAGATTAGTTTATGAATGTTTAACATGGTCATTTTAAATGTCCGGCTGCTACTTAACAGAATTCCAGATTGTTTATTTTGAATAAAGAATATTCAATCTCTGTTGAATTGTGGACAAAGGAAGTCAGTCCAAGTGTTTTAAGCATTCTTACAATAGTCTTCACAGAGTTTAATTTCAAGGTTTAGATAGCTGTTGAAGAATTAGCATCATCATGAGTGATGGATTTCTGTGATGGTCTTTTTTTACCTTTCGTCAGCAGGGCCTATAGATCTAAATCAGATTCTATAGGCTTAATGTCACTTGGGCCCTTTAAATATAAACAGAGGAAATGTTTTTCTTTGGTAATATTTTAATGCTCAATATGCTACAGGTTATTTTGGGTAAAACCATGTTATTTAAGAACCACTCAAAACAAGTTCCAATTTTGGAATCAATTAGTAACATTGCAAAGGTGACTTTCGGATGAAGGCAGTCTGGTTAAAAATAAGTCTTCTTTTGCAACACTCTGGTTGCTGTGAAACATATTATGTACTATGTTTATCAGAGTGAACTATGATTAAAGTATGGACTTATTTGGTTTATCATGAACATTTTTTGTAGAAAATAAAAATAAAATCCAAATAATTAAACACAGTATCCTCACTGTCCTTTAGGACGGCGTATTTGATTGTTTAAACTATTCTAGCAGTACAGTATTTCAAATTGTTTTGCAATATTGATGAAGACTATAGGCAAAATTTCTCGGCCTTGTTGCGCCGAATGTGGTGTCGGGATGAGGTTGTTGAATCTCGGGAGAGGCCTCTTGCAAGATTTGCGACGCTCAGAATGACACGCGAGATGAACATAATCTCGCGAGATGTCGCAATCTGGATCTCGCCCTCACTAGGTGTGACCCAGATCAGCATATTTAAATGAGCTATTAGGTTTATTTAAATATGTGTTCGCCGGATTCTCCTGCCACTCGGGACATAACGGCCCCGCCTGGGTGACCTCGCTAGGGCGCTGTTTAGTCCTGGCCCACACAAACGTGGACCAGTCATATTGACACCTGGGGGAGGGGGGGTCGCCCAGGCTATTAGAGACCTGGGGTGGTGGGGACAGGACAGGATGGCACCCTGGTTCTTCTTCCAGCACCCGGCTACCTTGGCACTGACAGCCCAACTGCCAGGTTGGCACTGAAAGAGATTGTGTCCAGGGGGCCTTATCAAATGGAGGTGCGGGTGGGGGGGGGTTAAGGGGGTGTTCCTGGGGTTCTCTGCAAAGTATTTTTTGGGGGTAGGATCGAAAACAGAGAATGGCTGGGATCCTCAATCTGTGAGGAACCTTGAAGCTCGCTAGGAGGAAAGCCCTTGAAGTGCGCCCTCAGCCGAGAGAAACTCCACGAGGCCAAAAAGTGAATAGTGAGGTGTTTCTCAGCACCCAAAACCGGAAATGGAAATTTTTTTGGTTGAATCACACCTAACGTTTAACAGTTAAGCTTCCAACACTGCTGTACGAAGCTAAGATGGAATCCTACAGTGGTAACAGAGGTCTTGGCTGTCAACTGAAGAATCAATGAGAGCCTCACATCGCCTCTTTTTGGAAAGATACGCCACATCTTCTGCTGCTCCACCAGCCACTGAATTAAAACTAGTGGTGTTGTGATGAGGCTTTTAAGTGGGAATTAAAATATTCCTGGAACAAGACCTCCTTTCCAGTGATGCAAGTGGACATGCATTGTTCATGACCGACAAGCTGTCTGCCACTGGGGGGCAAGGCCCCCCACCTCCCCCACCCAGGCTAGCCCCCCCACCCTTCCCTCGGGTCACTGCCTCTCGCCAAGTTCTCTGCTCTCTTGCAAGAGGTGATGGCTTTTGTAATGGTTGGTCTGTATGCAGAGGAGGAAAGAATACTATTTGTGGCGGGAGACTGAGCCTTGGGAGTGAAAGGGTGAGAGGATGAGTGTGGGGGGGGGGGGAGTGAATTTTGATTATTCCGATGGAAACGTGAGATAGAAGAATGGGTGTAGCTTTAAGGTGCATTGACCTGAGTGCGCTGGAGAATGATGGGAAATTCAGATTGTGCGGCTTGGCAACTGAAAGTGTTATGCCATTCACCATTTCATTTAAACAGAGTTTGCAAGGCCTTTAGAATGTTTGAATAATGTAAGATTTTGTATAGGTTATGAATGCATCATTTTTTTGCTTTATATTGTAAGCACACATAGAATGTATGTCAAGATACAAGCTCTTTTTTCCATAGAGAATTCCTTTTCTTGACTATATTCCTATGATTTGAATGCTTCATATTAGTGAAAGATCTGCTTTATTCATGACTAACCCTGCTGTTATCAAAGTAACTTCCAGCTTATTAGTGACAAAAGACTTTTATCCTTTGTGCTGCCCTGTTCACCAATGCTTCCTGAATTAAACTGCTGTTTCCTGTCCTTTATATGCATGACCACATCTGGGTAGCTTGCTCACAGCCCTGCTCCTTAATAACAATCACCTTCCCTTTCAGTCTCTGTTGATTGTCTCTAATTCACTCTGACAGATAGTGCCTGACAACTTGCCTGCAATTCCCTCCCTCCGCGACCAGAAGTTACTCACAGCACTTACATCGGCTGTCATTTCTAATATTTGATTTCATTTTATGTTATTTCTTTTTTGAGTTGATGGAACAAAATACCGCTGAGCAAAACAGATATAAAATGCTGCATACTGAACGGGACGAATGCCAGGGAAGAGTTAAACACTAATTATTTGCTCAATGCATGACTGGTTGCAGCCTGCCTTTCGCACTTTATTTTTATTTTCTGACATTTATGTTAGCTTTAAAAAAAAATCCGACGGCCTCTGTAACGCCTTTCCTCCAGCTTGCATTAGATTCTGACTTTTTCCATCAGTGCCCAAAAAGAAGTTTCTTTATTATTTCAAAACAACTGCCCAGTCATAAAATGTATTAAAAATTCTTATGTTGACGTAAGCATGTTAGTTCGGGATTGTCATGTGTATTCAAAGCCATATGAAAGCTTGATGGGTGCTCAGCAGGCTGGCTTTGTTCAGCATTCATTCCTTTGTCAAGTTTTACCTTGAGCATGAGAACACTCTCACTTCCCTTAAGAACTAGATGCATGCAAATTGCCATGTTTGTCTTGTGATTCTCACATGGTATTACTTATGTGTGTTGTGATGTCTCGTAGGCTTGACAAATATCTTCAGCCCTGTCACCTTAAAGACAATGGATTTGAACAGTGATGGAATGGGTAACACATTACCACTGCTGATCATTTAAGGAATACTGGTCGCTGAGTGGGCGAGAGGTGAAAAGGGATTTGTATCTCAATGAGCACAAATGGGCTTGGAAATGGGCTTTGACAAAGAGTCATCCAGACTCGAAATGTTAGCTCCCTTTTCTCTCCACAGATGCTGTCAGACCTGCTGAGATTGTCCAGTATTTTCTGTTTTTGTTTCAGATTCCAGCACCCACAGTAATTTTGCTTTGATCAACGGGCTTGGAAAGTTGTTGCCAAATTATTTCTCATATTTTAGTTCCTAAACTCTTGGGGTTGCATTCGGATTTGTGCAGCAAAATGGACAATATTTTTTCGTAGATGGGGGGAAAGATTTGAGCCAAGCACAAAATATCCGATTCATAATATTCATTAAATTGCCCCTACTTGTTGTTTTCCCATAATTATGGCCATTTATGCAGGATTGTGTACTCTTATTACTCAAAAGTCATGGTCTACTGAGTTTTTAAAAATTCCATTTTACTATGCGAAGCTGTTAGAATATTTATTGATCTCAGTAAAGGCTTCCATTAACTGACCAATCTAAATTTCATAACATTGTTGTCCGGATAATGTCATTATAGTTCTGCATTTTCCTACTATCTGCATCTATCCATTATGTCAGAAAGCAAGCAATGCCTCAACGTGGCTATTAATTTATCCCTAAATATCAACCTGAACTGCTCAAAATTTCTGCAGTTTGAAACTGACGTACAGATGACAATCTACCATCTCTTTGTTCTTAAATATCAACATGTACAGAGATAATGTTTGTGGAATGAAAACCTGTGCTGCCTTTAGCACAAGTGACTTAAACAAAGGCAGCTGAGCTTCTGATTCAGTAGAACAATGAGGTCCTTAAAACAGCTCTCATCACAATGGTATGTTAATCAAAATTTTGTAATGCTCACATCACTGAAAATATACAATTCTTTGCTTTGTACATTTGAAAATTATCTACCATTACTTATTCTGATCTTTCTGTTCATCTGTTGCCGTTCCTTCCAGATTTTATTGTTTTTAGGTGTTTTTAAAAAAAATTCATAGCTGTCTCCAGTTCGCTCTTCCTTATTTCACTTTCCCTTTTTCTCTTGTCTGTTATGTTTCAAAATCAACATGCGTCACAATTTAAATTGGCATAACACCATGGAGTAATTGCAATCCCAACAGCTGTCTGTTATATACAGAGTCCCTAGCTTAGAACTATAGATGATTTATTGAAATCAGCAAAATGGTGTGACTGGGGCTTGAATTATGCAACTGTATACCCTGTTGACATTTAGGTTTGATAAAGACAGAAAATTGCAGTGCACCCTTCTTTGATGACAATTTTTGGTTGATTCACAGCAAATTTAGCCAATAATTAAAAGGAATGTTAGCTCCAGATGTGACTATAATGGAACCTTATGAAGCTAGTGAGAGAAAGATTGCTTGGAATGAAACGGAAAAAGTCAAGAGCACACCTGGTCTTGACAAAGATTACATTTACTGACTCTTTTGCTATCATATTACAGTGACAGAGCCTGAGGAGCAGCTGGAGGGAAAGGCCTGAAAAATCGGCATGCAAATAGCAGTACATTGTTAACTAAATCAGATGTTGAGGAAAAGATATGCCAGACTTTAATGATGATCTATGTACAAGTTCGGGTTGGCAGTAGCTTGTAGAGTCGGTAGAAAATCTCATATCTTTTGGTATTGTCTGGGGTCATAAATCTGCCTTGTTAGATGGCTTTATGCTTTGGTGCAAACTGGTAAACTTGCCAAAATCTTTAAATACAGCTTTGAACAATTCTCATTTGTCATCAGAATGTTATTCATTAGTTCAGATCTGCCTTTGTTGTTTTTCTACTATCGAATAAAAGACATACGGCACTCAGCATTATACAGTCGCAGTTTTCTCCAATCCTATGGTGACTTTAACTGGTAGTCCGGCCTTGTTGATGAATAATTAATTACCTGTAATGGCTAGGTAAATTTTATGTGTTTCAAAGAGATTATTGAACATATTAAATTACATTGATTGTGAGTATTTTTGATGCATAGATTCATAAACCTATTCTGTAATGAACCTGTTGCTTTGCATATTTTTATTAAACGGTTCTGCATCAAATTGTCGATGTTTAATTTTATGATAAAATAATTTTGATAAATATATGGAGCATTCATAATTGTGGGATCAATGGTTCATTGAATCTGTGCTATTTTCTAACAAATATTACTAATGGCACAAATGATTTTTTAACATTTTATTTCTGCCAATTGTTTGTACATAAAATTATTAGTGATTCTGAATATTTATCAAGGGTGTCTTCAGAAAGGGAAGGAATGTACCACTAATAATGGAGCACGGATTCCCATTCACAGAGTTTGGGCTTAAGTCATTTTACCATTTTATATTGTAGTCCATTGTTTTGATCGGCGCCAACATTTGGTTTTCTATCTCTTTGCCTTACAAACTGACTTTGCCTAGATGAGCAGATGACTAGCTCTGCCAATGCTACCTTATAACCACAGTTACTATAAGGAGGTGTATTGGGCATGGGAGTGGCTTCGGATTTCTGGCCATTCTCACTGTTCCTATGGGGTAACATCTGGTCTCCGCTTGCTGCTTCACTGTGGTGACTGCACTGAAATTGGAAAAGCCCCCATGTGGGGTATGGGTCCTGCAAAAGTATGCCACCCTGCTGTCCCATGGGCACCACCAGTAAAAGATACAAATCAACACTGTCAGGTACTTTATGCATGTAAGCAGCAGTGACATTGAATATCAGTGTCAGGAAAGAATGGGCGTCCAACATGGTAGGAAGTCGAAACCCATTTTCATTGACTTTCTGCTCTTTATGAAAAATCAAAAAGGGAAATGCACAGATTCTTTTAATGTAACCCTATTAATTCAAATCCTGGGCAGGATTCTCCGACCCCACACCGGGTCGGAGGATCGCCGGGGGCTGGCGTGAATCCCGCCCCACCGTGTCCCGAAGTCTCCGCCACCAGAGATTCGGCGGGGGGGGGAATCGTGCCGCGCCAGTCGGCGGGGGCGGGAATCGCGCCGTGCCGGTCGGCAGGCCCACCCCCACCGATTCTCCGGCCTGCGATGGGCCGAAGTCCCGCTGCTGGAATGCCTGTCCCGCCAGCGTGGATTAAACCACCTTTTGAACGGCGGGACAAGGCGGCGCGGGCAGGCTCCGGGGTCCTGGGGGGGTACGCGGGGTGATCTGGCCCCGGGGGGTGCCCCCACTGTGGCCTGACCCGCGATCGGGGCCCACCGATCTGCGGGCGGGCCTGTGCCGTGGGGGCACTCTTTTTCTTCCACCTTCGCCGTGGTCTTCACTATGGCAGAGGCGGAAGAGACCCCCTCCCCTGCGCATGCGCGGGGATGACGTCTGCAGTCGCTGACGCTCCCGCGCATGTGTCGCCCGGCGAAGACCTTTCGGCCCCAGCTGGCATGGCGCCAAAGGCCTTTCCCGCCAGCTGGCACAGCGCAAACCACACCGGCGCGTGCCTAGCCCCTCAAGGTGAGGGCTTGGCCCCTAAAGGTGCGGAGACTTCCCACCTTTGGGGCGGCCCGACGCCGGAGTGGTTCCCGCCACTCCACTACGCCGGAACCCCCCGCCCCGCCGGGTAGGGGAGAATCCCGCCCCCTGTATTAGATCATCTCTTATCTGTAAAGATACAATGCCTATCACCTGTAACATGGGATAGTATGAAAAGTTAAATTGGTGGGTATGGTGCTGTTCGCAGAAAGTTCACAGGAGCTATTACTATAACACTGCCACATTGATTGTCAACTCGAAATACTTTTAAGTACAAATTCCCCCATTGGGAGAAGATTGTAGAATTTATTCTTGCTTCTCATGCTACAACTGTAATATTTAGTCTTTTTAACAAAACAAACAATAAAATAATGTCTGGACATTACTCTGCATAATTCTTTGTAAAATTTGGATGTCCTTGTGTTTTAGGATCATAGAATTTGTAGAATTTACAGTGCAGAAGGAGTTCATCCGGTCCACCGAGCTTTGTCTAGTAACTCAGTAGAACATAGAAATAGCAGTGGCAAATTAAATGGGCCTGAATCCTCAGGCTGTGACCCTGGTTCTGGACACACCCATCATTGGTAACATCTTCCCTGCATCTATCCTGTCTAGTCCCGTTAAAATTTTATAAGTCTCTATGAGATCCCCCCTCATTCTTCTGAACTCCAGTGAGAACAATCCCAACCTAGTCAATCTCTCTTCTTATGACAGTCCCCAGTGCTCGGTGGGGGTACCCTTGGGTGGGGGATCCTTCGCAGGGTTGGGCTGCAATGGGGGAAGGTTCTGGGGGTCAACCGCAGAGGTTCCACTTGCGGCACCACCATGCCAACCTCTGGATCATTTGCCCATTCCAGGGGCAATCCCTGTCCTTGCCCACCTGCCCAACGATCACCCATAACCCCCACCGACTGCCGAGGTCTCTGGCTGCGTGGCTGAATGCTATTGCTAATAGGGAATTTACAATTGTGGTTAAGTGAGCACTTGACACATGCCAAGGGTAGCCTGGTGGCACAGTGGTTAGCACTGCTGCCTCACAGCTCCGGGGTCCTGGGTTCAATTCCAGCCTCGGGTGACTGTGCGGTGTTTGCACGATCTCCCCGTGTGTGCGTGGGTTTCCTCTGGGTGCTCCGGTTTCCTCCCACAGTCCAATGATGTGCAGGTTAGGTGGATTGGCAAAGATAAATTGCCCCTTAGTGTCCAAAAAGGTTAGGTGGGGATACGGGGATAGAGTGGAGGCTCTTTTAAAGAGTCGCTACTGACTCGATGGGCTGAATGGCCTCTTTCTGCACTGTAAATTCCATGTGGATTCCTGTGGTGGGCGGGTCATGTAGCATGTCGGAGTCATTGCCAGCATCCCAATCACACCTTGATGCCTGGACACTGTGGGAGGCAACACCACAAATGCAACATCCGAACATCCAGAGCATGGACACAGCTCCGGGGACCTGTCCATGGCCAGAGGGTGGGTGTGCCACGGGGAGGAGGGTGAGGGTGGGGGAATACCTGGAGAGATGGGCAAAGGGTCCAGGGGTCAGCTTGCATTGTGGGAGAAAGTGACAGAAGTATCATAATGGTTTTGTGAAAAGGTGTTTAATGTGTTGTACAAACCCCACCCCCACCCCGCCCTCCCACCCCCTACCTACCCACCTCACCCCTCCCCCAGTGCCCTTAGTGACCCTTGACGTGCTTTGCCATCCTAGCTCTACCACTACGTCTTGGCGTTTCCCCAGGATGCACATCAGAGATGGAGGCAGCCAGGTGCTTACCATGTCCTGTGGCCTTTGATGCCCCTGACGGGCATCCTTTGGGGGCTCTGAGGCCAGAGGGCCCCGGCTCACGTGTCGGCGGCACAAGCACAGCCATGCCGCCCTGTCCCGTGTGCTGACTGCAAGGTGCAACCTCATCAGAGGGGTGGACCTTGGGGGAGCTGGTGACCAACATCCCCAGTCCATGGGACGGGTGCAGCTTGGCACCCGGCATCCCCTCCTCCCAATCGGTGTACTTAGGGCCCTAGGGTTCACCTTGGGACGGAGCGGCAGCTGTTTCGAGCTCCGGCTGCCCCTGCATCGTCTGGCTCTGGCAGCCCTGGTGGTTCCCCATGGTCTGTACCATAGTGTTGACGCCCTCAGAGACGCTCCCCAGTCATTGGGCCATGCTCTGATTCGCCCCAGCCATGCCCACCTGCGACTGGGACAAGCTCTACAGCTTGTCCATTCCAATCTGATAGCGGGACATGACCCACTGAACCTCATCAAGGTCGGCATGTACTGGGTGACATGCTCCAGTGAGTCGGACATTCTGCCGAGACCCTCACCGACTGCACAATGCCTTCGACACCTTCATTCATGGTGTCGACGTTGTGCACCAGGCTCTTCACTGTGGTCACCACCCGAGCAGTGTTGGCCTCGGTGCCACTCATTGCTGGCGCCATCTCCTGTACCCCTAGCCTCTGGGACTCCTCTAAGCAGCTATGGATCTGCTGGAATGACGCTGACATCTCCCTCTGAACGTCCAGGTTTGTCCCTATCATCTCCATCAGCTCCGAGTACCTCTGTACCACAGGCTCAGCATCAGACTGGGACCCAGCTGGGTCCTGGGATCCAGCAGGCCTCCGACTGTTGTCTTGCCTGGGGTTCCTGTCTGATGTACATCAGCAGCCTCCACCTGATGTATATCAGCAGCTGTGTGGTGCTCACCAGATTGTGCCCCCGAAGCCTGTCCCACCGAGGTGTGTGCTTCTGCGTTGGTGGAGGGTGGGGATGACAGCTGAGCTGCGACTACGATTGCATCCTCTCAGAGGAGAGCTCCTCGGAGTCAGAGCAGGTTCCACACGGGATAAGCTGGTGCCGTCGGCTGGAGGTCCGGTGGGAGAATGGACATGGTCAGTGAGGATTCTTGGGCCCGATTCGCCGCTCCCTCGCCAGTTGGGAGAATCCCCTGGTGAGCCATTTTTCCCTGCGACGCTGGTCCGACGCCCTCCCGCGATTCACCCAAGCAGCGAGAACGGCCCCGTCGAGTTCTGCGCGGTGCAGGCCGGAGAATCGCCCGGGACACCCAAAATGCCGATTCTCCGCTACACCCGCTATTCTCTGGCCCAGATGGGCCGAGCGGCCTGCCCAAAATGACGGCTTCCCGCCGGCGCCATCCACACCTGGTCGTTGCCGGCGGGAACAGCGCGGGAACGCTGGGGGGGTGGGTGGCCTGTGGGGGGGAAAGGGGGGTTCTTTCACCAGGGTAGGACTCAAAAGAGGTTTGGCCCGTGATCGGTGCCCACCGAACGGCGGGCCGGCCTCTCTGAAGGAGGACCTCCTTTCCTCCGCGCCCCGCAAGATCCATCCGACATCTTGTGTGGCGGCCTCGGGGAGGACGGCAACCACACATGCGCGGGTGACGCCAGTTAAGCAGCGCCGCTTTTACGCGGCGCCAATGCCTAGCGTGCGCTGACGATGTTGCTTTCACGACACGCCCCCCTGAGTTTCTCGCGGCCCCGATCCTAGCCCAGTTTTGGGCCCTGAATCGGTCGAGGTCGGGGCCGTTTCACGCCGTCGTTAACCTCAACGGTGTGGGCACTTCGTCGCGGGAGCGGAGAATCGCGCCCCTTTTGTCTGGCACCCCTCCGCCAGTCTGGGCCCTCGCCTGACGATTATGGGATAGCTTCTCCTGAGGAGACACAGAGAGGGCATCGTTAGCCACACACGTGGTTTGCAGTGGCGGGAGAGGGGGTGAAGGAGGGAGTTGGAGGGTGGATGCTCCCAGGGGGAGGGCGTCTACTCACTCGTGCTGCCCGGTGTAGGTCATTGATCTTTATCCAGCACTGAAGGCCAGTCCTCTTGGTCATACCCCCGAGCTGACAGCTGACACCACCTCATCCCAGGCAGCACTAGCTGCTTTGTGGCTGACTCTCAGGGACGCTCGGGGGTACAGGACATCCCTCGTGGCCTCCACAGCATCTAGGAGCCTCTCCAGGTCAGCATCTCCTAATCTTGGGGCCGGTCTCCTGGGCACCATTGTCGTGATCTGGCTGGGATTGGCTGAGCAAGTGCAGCTTAAGTGCTGCTCGATCTTGTTAGCGAGGGGCTGGCGAGCGCGGTCCCGGCGAATCAGTTGGTGATCCTTCATTTGATCCAAAAGGCCCGTGAGGCCTTGTTAAGTGGACCGGTTAACGTTGAATTGCATTGCCGGCCTCGCTGGGCTGAGCGCCGGGAAGCTCACGGCAATTCCCGGCGCACTTGGAAATGTTTCCAGAGAATTGCACTCTTAGTATCCACTTTATCCATTCATTTGCCTATAGACAAGAGGGTAAAGAAAATGAGCAAAGTGAAGAGTTATTGAATTTTAAAGAGCGAGAAGGTAATACAAGAAGACCAATCTTTTATTTTCCATAATAATTTTCATATCCGATGTAAAAACTCTTTCTTTTTCACTTTCCTTTCTCACTTTCCTCCTGTTGTTTGCCCCATTATGTTAGCCTGTATTCTTTGTTATAAAAGTAGAATGGAACAGCCTCATGATGCTGTCCATGGACAATACCAGTTCTAATCTTTGGAGTTGTAATTCAGCCCTGTGACAAGGATATTCCCAAGCAATTTTTTTTCTCTGCTTTGCACTGATAACTTGAGTGAAATTAACAAACTGCTCCCTCCTGGGAAAGGTTTAGTTGGAATGTCAGCGGAGACTGAAACTTCAACTTTGACTCTCCTATTCTCTGCCTAGTGCCTCTTGCTGTACTTATCAAGTCACTATAACAACATTCTTTCAAAGCCATTTATCGTTATATATAAACAGTGGAACTAAAACATTACAACAATGTTGTTTTTAATATTTGCGGCTTGCCATGTGAATATATTTGTTGCCCAGAGTTAAAATGTTGAATGTGCAATAAATGACAGTAGATGCTCTGAATAGCCCGTGATAACTCTAAATCACATAAAATGTTTTTTCAGATATATAAAACTTGCAGTTATATCCTCTTTCCTAATTGGTCAGATTAAGTATAATGCAGGAGGTTAGCCAAGTGAGAGGCTGTAATACATGAGTTCAGTTATATTGCTGAATGGATATGCAGCAAGAGACAAGGTTGGTAAATTCTTTCATTTACTTTTATGAGAACTGAAAAAACGCCCCAATATAAGCATTAGAAAAGGTGTGGTTTTCTCTTCTAATTAGTTCTACATTTATTTCCCCCAAAGACTTGTAGAATCTTATAAATGTGAATAGTGCTCTGCAAAACTGGAAAACACATTGTCTTATCCGCAAAATAACTTTTTGTTGCTGTAGTTTCAAGCTTTTAAAGGCACCATTTAATCATTCATGTATTCATACTAGTGAGTGTAAACACTTTTGAGTGTAAAGAATCTTCTCTAATTAGCCACACTACAATTAAAGGATTCACCAAACTAAATTGAACCCTGTCTCTGTGCTTACTAGCTGAGTTCTACCACCTGTCACAACAGCACTTTGTTCAATCTGTTATGCACAATCGTTATAGCAATACAGCAGAGGAAGAGAAAACAGCAATTATTTCTTACTTTCCTCTTGAATGACTTGTTTTTGGTCACATGTAAGTCAGGTTCATGGATTTTAACCTTTGAAGATCTGAAACATTGTAATGCAATCATGATACCCAAGACAGGAACACCAAACCTCTCCATGAGCTTTTGGACCAAGTAAGGTGCATATCCACCAAGCGATTTTAAAATCATTTGCTATTGTAAATGCTGCAGTAAATGCATCATCTTGTTAATTCACTCCTAGGCACAGGCACGGATTATAAGACTAGTTGACAACAGACTATTTGTACACATTAGTACCTCATTACAGATTTTTTTTTCCTGAATGTGTGAGATCTCCTCTTAGCCTTGTGAGCCTGTTACACTCTCTGAACCTGTATGCCTCTTATCCAAATCATCCTGGCATCTGTACTAGTTTGTTCTGCAGAAGTATTCAACTGTATAAGAATTACAGGATGAAAACCCACCTTTCTCCTTATCCTGATCTTCAGGGATGAGCTGAAAGCTGAGCTGCTTGCTGACAGTCTCCTCAAATTCTATCAATAACATATTGTTAAACACTGCCAGTGGACCTAAAAGAGAGTGCTGTCTTCTGTGAAATATGGATAATTTGGATGTCATGATTATTATTAAAATTCACTGCACATTTGGAGATCTAAAGATCATTTGGGCTAATAAGACTAAATGGTTGGCTGTTTTTTTGCTTTGGTGGATAACTTATCCTTGGTCTCACAGATGGTTTGTAATTTCTGCAATTTAGTCGTATGCTCATTACCTGTCTATTCCTGCAATGCCACGGCGAAACCAAGTGTGAATGTACGTTGATTGACGTTTGTCTTTTGTCATTTTTCAATTATCTTTTCATCCTATATCTACCGGTATTCACAGAAACTTCTCTGTCAAAACTGGCAGCCGGGTCACTTGTCACGAATGAATGAGAGGCAGTGGTTCACTGGGAACCTTCGTATGATAGAAATCAAATTTACAGAAGAACTTACAAGGGAAACTTTAAAATATTGTGTTCAGTGTTTCAACACTGTAGCCAGTGGTGAAAATGTTGATGAAAATAAAATTGGGGATAATGTTACATTATCGGATTAATTAAATAAAATACTGTCAAGTCACGGTTCTCCTTGCTTGCAAAATTTCAATTTATTTCAAAAGTGAGTAGATGTGTAGAAAACTATATTTTTTCTGGCGTGCTAGAGGCATATTTCTTCTCAATATACCACTTTGAAGGTGGATGTCTTGACATGGTGTTGACTGTCGTGTTATGTACTCTGGGATAACACAGGCTGCAAGTGGATGCAGCTTTAACCAAAAGATACTCCAGACCTTGAAGTTAGTTCAATCTGATTTATTGAACCAGGAGTACAGTTAGCACAGTTCTCTATGAGTTCGACTCTCTGCTAACCTAAGTGTGGTTACTCTGTCTGACTGAACCTGACGAGCTCTCATCCACGTGCTGGAGGTGTGATCCTGTACATACACCCTGACTCACTCTGTTCATCAGTGGAAAGAGGCGGAGTGTGAGTGCCTCGTGCCTTTTGTTGTGAGATACCACTCCTGAGTGTCCTGCCTGCTCATTGGTCATGTCCTGTTCTCTATGTTCATTAGCTGCCTTTCTGTGCCTGTCTGTATATCATTATCTGCATGTCTGCATATCATGACATCTCCCTTTTTAAAAATGTTTTGTTGGCACACGGGAACGTACTTACATGTGGTGGCATATATTAACATATTTACAAGCAATGACATATGGGAACGTATTTACATGTGAAGACAGTTGTCTAATGTGAGAAAACAGAACATAGCAAACAAAACAAATGTTCATAAGTCCAGTCTCTGGGGCTTGCGTCTGATCCTTGTCGACCGCCGGACAGGTGGTGGTGGGCACCTTGACAGGCGGGATGGAAGCCTGACTGGTGGCCTCGTAGTTCGAGGTATCAGGAGGTGGCAAAACAACAGACGGAAACGGAGAAGAAAGCGGTTGCGGGCAGGCAACTTTGCGCAGTGTCTGTCTGTTTCGTCGCACAACAGAACCATCAGCCATATGTACAACATACGAGCGGGGTGCAGCCTGTCGAACAACGACAGCTGGAGCAGACCAGCCACCATCCGGTATCTTGATCCTGACAGTGTCTGCCGGGGATAACACGGGCAAATCGGTGGTATGAGCATCATAGCCCTGCTTTTGTTGGTATCAGAGCTGCTGCACCTTCTGCAGCACCGGGAGGTGATCCTGGTTGGGCAAGTGTATGGTTGGAAGTGTCGTCCACAGGTCCCTGTTCCTCAGGAGTTGAGCCGGCGACATGTCAGCGTACAGCCCTGTATGCAGGCAGCGCGAGGTAGATGTTAGAAGCAGAATCCGCGGCCTTGCAGATGAGCTGTTTCACAATGTGCATCCTTTTTCAACTTTCCCATTGGACTGCGGATAGTGTGGGCTGGAAGTGACATGTTTGAAATGGTATGACTTGGCAAACATAGACCATTCGTGGCTGTTGAAGCACGGGCCATTGTCACTCATGACAGTGAGTGGGATACCATGCCTGGAGAACGTCTCCTTACAGGCCTTGATGACAGTCTGAGATGTGAGGTCTGAGAGCTTCACGACTTCAGGGTAATTGGAGAAATAGTCAATAATCAACATGTAGTTATGACCATTCGCACAAAAGAGGTCGATGCTAATCTTGGACCACTAAGTCAAAATCATACCTTCAGAGTTTGAGGAGGATGCGCTGCAACCGAGGCGTCATGTCGTTCAGGTCCTTGTGGATAATGTGGACCAGAGGCCTATGATCCGTCTCAACAGTGAAAGTCGGCAGGCCGTAGACATAGTCGTGAAACTTGAGAATGCCAGTGAGAAGACCCAGGCATTTCTTCTCTATTTGCGCATACCTTGTTTTGGTGGGCGTCATGGCCCTCGATGCGTAAGCTACCAGTGCCCAGGGTGAAGTGTCATCGCGTTGAAACAGCACCACACCGATGCCATCCTGGCTCGCATCTGTCGAGATCTCCGTCTCCATGTCTGGGTCGAAAAATGCCAAGACGAGTGCAGAGGTAAGCTTGGCTTTCAGCTTCAACCACTCTGCCTGATGGGCCGCCTTCCACTCGAAGGCAGTGGACTTTTTCACCAGGTTTCGTAGGGCCGTGGTGTGTGAGGCCAGGTTTGAGATGAACTTGCCCAGAAAATTGACCATGCCCAGGAAACGCAACACCGCCTTCTTGTCTTCAGGGACCTCCATGGCTTCGATGGCCTTGACCTTGTCTGTGTCCGGGCGTACGCCCTGCTGAGAGATCTGGTCACCTAGGAACTTGAGTGTCGTCATGCCAAAGCAACATTTGGACCAGTTCAGCTTCAGGCCATTGGCGTGGACACGGCGGAATACCTGCTGGAGACGGGAAACACGCTCTTCAGGGGTCGTGGACCATATGATGATGTCATCCACGTACACACAAACCCCTTCAATGCCCTCCATCATCTGCCCCATGATGCGATGGAAGATCTCCGATGCCGAGACAATGCCAAACGACATGCGATTATAGCAGAATCTGCCAAACGGTGTGTTGAAGGTGCAGAGCCTTCTGCTGGACTCATCCAGCTGGATTTTCCAAAATCCATGTGACACATCTAACTTGGTGAAAAAACGTGCATGTGCCATCTCACTGGTGAGTTCCTCCTGCTTCGGGATGGGGTAGTGTTCACGCATTATATTCTTATTGAGATCCTTGGGATCAATGCAGGTGCACAGGTCTCCCGAAGGCTTTCTAACACATACCATCGAGCTGACCCAGTCAGTCAGTTCGGTTACCTTGGAAATGATGCCCTGTTGCTGAAGATCCTTGAGCTGTGCCTTCAGGCGCTCCCTCAGCGGAGCCGGGACCCGGCGTGGTGCGTGGACCACTGGCTTGGCATCAGGTCATAGCAGAATCTTGTATCGATATGGCAGCGTGCCCATCCCGTCGAACACATCCGGATACTGAGCGAGGATGTCGTCAATGCCGGCCTGAAGATCCACATTGGAGGATGTCGTTGTGTAAACCCGCTGCATGAGGTCCAGCTGCTTGCAGGCATGCGTGCCAAATAGGGATGCCATGTCTGGCTTGACGATTTCAAAACGTAACCATGCATGGGTGCTGTAGTTGGAGACAAGCAGATGGCAGGATCCCAGTGCCGTGATGGCATTTCCGTTGTAGTCCAGGAGCCTGCAGGCTGCTGGAAGGAATTTGGGGAGCTTCTTGATGCGTTTGAAATCTGCCTGTGAGAGGAGGTTGGCAGAAGCACCTGTGTCCAGCTTAAACTGGATGGAGCAGTGGGTGACCTGCATCACCACACGCCATTCGTCCGCAGAATCCACAGCGAGTATGGATTGAATTTGTGATGAGTTGGATGTGGCATATTCACATTTGGTAATGATGCCCACACAGTAGGCGAAGTCCAGGCATTTTTCCTCTGGATCTGTTGTGCTGCCAGGATCAGAATCCTGTAATCATTGTTGCACACTCTGAACGCGCCGTCGTTGGAATTGGGAGCGCTGGCCCCTGACTGGTGGTGCAGACCTGCACAAGGCTGCATAGTGTCCAGGCTTCCCGCAGTTTAAACATCGCCTGCCTCTTGCAGGGCAGTGTTTCTTTAAGTGGCCGTTGCCGCAGTTCGAGCACGTCATGACGTCCGCGCGTCGTCGCACATGCGCAGTGCGGGTGTCAGCCGCTTCGCTATCCCGTTTGGATCGCGCATGCGTGGGACCCCGGGAAAAGCGCGCAATATAGCTGCTTTCATCAGTGCTGAGGTGCTGCATCCGGGAGATGGCCTGCATACTCTCTGCCTCGTGGCAGGCAGGTTTCTCATTTTCAGTCGATTTGTACAGGCATAGCGATTTTTGGCGTGCTCATGCACTGTGCATGTTTCAATCGCGACTGGCCGGGTCATATGCTTGATTTGCAGTAGCTGCTCTCTCAGAGGATCAGAGGGAACTCCAAAAACGAGTTGGTCTCTGATCATGGAGTCAGCACTATCACCAAAGTTGCAGGACAGCGCAACAGGCGGAGATAAGTTAAGAAGAAGGAGTTGAAAGATTCATCTTTACCTTGTAGACGCTGTTTGAATATGTAGTGCTCGAAGATTTAATTGGTGTCCACTTCATAGTGACTGTCAAACTTGTCCAGGATGGTCTGAAACTTTGTCTTGTCCTGGCCTTCGGTGAAGTGAAAAGAGTTGAAGAGTTCAATGGCTTGATCACCCGCTGTTGAGAGGAGAAGCGCGATCTTCCTTGCATCAGACACACCCACGAGGTCTGAAGATTCGATGTACAGCAGAAACTTTTGCTTGGGTGTCCGCCAGTTGGCACTGAGATTGCCGGAGGTCCTGAGCTGGTGAGGAGCCTGAATCTTCTCCATGGTGCCGGGATATATTTGCTGGTCGTCACGGAACAGACTGAGGTAAACCACTAGATTAAGCAGTGGTAGCATATCGTGTTATGTACTTGGGGATAACACAGGCTGCAACTGGATGCAGCTTTAACCAAAAGATACTCCAGACCTTGAAGTTAGTTAAATCTGATTTATTGAACCAGCCGCACAGTTAGCACAGTTCGCTATGAGTTTGACTCTCTGCTAACCTAAGTGGGGCTGTTTAGCACAGGGCTAAATTGCTGCCTTTGAAAGCAGACCAAGGCAGGCCAGCAGCACGGTTCGATTCCCGTAACAGCCTCCCCGAACAGGCGCCGGAATGTGGCGACTAGGGGCTTTTCACAGTAACTTCATTTTTGAAGCCTACTTGTGACAATAAGCGATTTTCATTTCATTCATTTCAAGTGTGGTTACTCTGTCTGACTGAACCAGTCTAGCTCTTAGCCACGTGCTGGAGGTGAGATACTGTACATACACCCTGACTCACTCTGTAGATGTTCATCAGTGGAAAGAGGTGGAGTGTGAGGGCCTTGTGCCTTTTATAGTGAGATACCACCCCTGAGTGTCCTGCCTGCTCATTGGTCATGTCCTATTGTCTGTGTTCATTAGCTGCCTGTCTGTATATCATGACATTGACAAGTAAAGTTTAAAGTTTTTAAAAATTCATCCATGGGATGTGGGCATCGCTGGCTGGACCAGCATTTACTGCCCATCCCTAATTGCCCCTGAACTGAGTGGCCCCTGAACTGAGTGGCTTCTAGGCCATTTCAAAGGGTAGTTAAGAGTCAACTGCATTGCTGTGGGTCTAGAGTCACATGTAGGCCAGACCAGGTCAGGATGGCAGATTTCCTTCCCTAAAGGACATTAATGAACCAGATAGGTTTCACGCCAATTGACAATGGGTTCACGGTCTTCATTAAGCCTTTTAATTCCAGATTTTTATTGAATTCAAATTTCACTATCTGTTATGATGGGTTTCTAACCCAGGGCCCGAGAGCATTTCCCTGGATTACTAATCCATTTCAATACTACTACACCACTGCCTCCCTGGGTATTTAGCAGCATAAATTTCATTACCCATTTCAATGGTTAAATATTGATTTGAAGTAAGCATTATAATTACTTGACAATGCTCTTTATTTGTATTCTCAGTTTCCTATGAATTGGATTAACCTTACACATGAAATATTTAAGATAGTGTTGCTGCAGATTGAATGATGTATCCTTCTATAGTTATGGTAACATTGAAAATGATTGGCCCACTCAGTGTGTGGTTCTCTCTGAACATGTGGAAAATACTACATTATCAGACCATATAGACCTGGTTAAAAGCTGCTCATTTATCTTTATTGAGAAGCAAAATTGTAAGAGAATCAATAACTCAGCAGATAAGCATAACAAAACAATTGGGCTGGAATTTGCTGGAACTGAGCCTTTAACAAGCTCTTTTGTTTGGCCTGCCCCTGCCCATTTCAGCTCAAAACAATTTTGGGCCCAATGTTTCTGAAAGCGTAAGCTGGTACCAATGGAGTAAAGGAAGTGAGTCGGGCAAGCAACCCCTTAACCAATGGGACTTAATGATCAGGAAATAAGCTGCAGAAGGACTGAGAAGGGTGGTGAATTAGAGTGGGTGAAATCAATGTCAAGTCAGGTATAGAAAGAGAAATAAAGAGGGAAAGAAAGGTTGGATTAAGAGTCAGAGTAAAATGAGACAGAAACAAGAAGTAAGAATTTTGTTTTAAATTTTACATTGGACATTTTGAAAAATTTCCCTGAAACATTGAAAAACAGAGGGAATGAGACTCTACATTTGAAATGGTTAATTCTCAATGCCAGATAGATAAATGAGTAATTATCTATTTTCATGTTGTTATAAGTGTACTTACACCACTCATTACTAGTGCTAGATGATGGCGGTATTTTTAGTTCATATCTACTATCAAAATACAGCACCATTATGACATTCAAAGGAAGCACAGGTGAGGCAGACAGTGAAATGTCATTTTCATGAAGCTAATCGTGGAATGGTGCAACTCAGCAATCAAAGTTTGAATATTCGCATTCAATCACAAAATTGCTCTCCCGCTGAATTTCTTGAATCATTTAGCATAAATAATGGTGAGTGCCATGATTTTGGTAGCATGTCCTGACTCAGTCCACAGTGTTTTGAAACTGACACAGCTCGAGTGGCTTCTTGTTCTAGCACACATTGAGCCTCCTGAGATCCGCAGGGAAAACATTTCCTCATAGAACATCACTGGCTGGTTTAGCACAGGTCTAAAGAGCTGGCTTTGAAAGCAGACCAAGGCAGGCCAGCAGCACGGTTCAATTCCCGTACCAGCTTCCCCGAACAGGCGCTGGAATGTGGCGACTAGGGGCTTTTCACAGTAACTTCATTTGAAGCCTATTTGTGACAATAAGCGATTTTCATTTCATTTCATTCGCTGGCTGATAGCTAAGAAGCAAACACATCCATTGACACAGGAGCTCAAAACAAAACCCATGCACTCTACTGAAATCCTGTTATGCCCTTGCTGGAATACGCTCCACGCTGCAAAGCGACGGCAGCCCCGCCCCTCGATGGTGCACCGGCACCACCGGCCTCAACCTGCCAACTGACCCAAGTGGTGTAGTCCCAGGTTTCAATCTTCCACAAAAAATCTGGACAAACCTCAACCTCTTGAAGACGGGCCAGGGCAGAAGTGGCCAGATGGGGGAAAGCTCAACTTGTGACTGGCTATCCAAGTCACACCATCAGTTTTATTATGAATTTCAGTCCCAAGAGACGGCGGAATCACAACCATTCACACTGTTGTCAGCTGAAGGTTGAGTGCGTTGTCAACCTTGACATTAAACTATAACTGCTTCTCCTGCCATACAAATAAAAATAAGTGCTGAACGTAGGAACATAGGACAGGACTTAAAGAAGTGCTGTGATCCCTGGCTCCTACCCTCCAGCTAATGAGTCTCTGGAATCTGCTCCCACTCCCAGCAGCTTCTCCGTAGCCATTTAACGGTGGGAACAGCGTTAGGTAGCTGGAGGTTCCAGTGAGCGAGGTGAGGGGATGAGTGGTGAGGTTGGAGGGTAAAGGGGAAGTATGCCATTTGTTGGGGCAGCCTTTAGTGGGCCCAGGAGGCAAGAAAAAAGGTTCCTCCCTCACCTTGCCTGACTCCAGCTTGCATAGCTAAAGCTGCTGAGTTTCCCACATGGCCTTCCCCTCTGTTGGTAAAATACCAGTGGCGGTTCTGTTTGTGTTGGGTGAGTTCAGTGGCAGGAACGGATAATACCGTGAAACGTCACGTTTTACATGATGAAAGCTTGTGGTGATCGTACCTTCCCGCTCATTAGTGGTGGGCTGTGTTTCCCACCATTTAACTTTGGGAACATTATTGCAATACATTTTCATCTCATTATCAGCCCTATATACCATAATCATATGGCAGCGTGATGTCAGAACGGCAAGCACCTCGACTGTCTTCAAAAGGTGTGTACGTGGCGAGCACACCTCCAAGGGGAACTCGATGGGGAGCACAGCGCTTGTGGACTGGCTCAATGTAATCAGGGAATTGACTCGAGCGTACTGGGTTCTAACGCGGGAGACACCAGGCTTGACCTGGGGAGTATTGGATTGAATCGGGGGAAAGCAGGCTTGACATGGCGGGGGCTACTGGATTGACGCGGGGAACAACAGTCTTAACTCAAGGGGTGTTGGGCGGCACGGTAGCACAGTAGTTAGCACTGTTGCTTCACAGCTCCAGCGTCCCAGGTTCGATTCCCGGCTTGGGTCACTGTCTGTCCGGAGTCTGCACGTTCTCCCTGTGTCCGCGAGGGTTTTCTCCTGATGCTCCGGTTTCCTCCCACAAGTCCTGAAAGACGTGCTGTTAGGTGAATTGGGCATTCTGAATTCTCCCTCTGTGTACCCGAACAGGCGCCGAAATGTGGCAACTAGGGGCTTTTCACAGTAACTTCATTGCAGTGTTAATGTAAGCCTATTTGTGACAATAAAGATTATTATTTTGGGCGTCTGACTTAGGGGTACCAGGGTTCACTCTGGGTCAAAAACAGAAGATACCTGAAAATCTCAACAGGTCTAACAGCATCTGTGAAGAAAGAAAGGAGTGAACGTTTCGAGCCTGGATGACTTTGTCAAAGTTATGGGTCCTGCGTCTGGCTCAGAGGACACCAGGCTTAACTTGCGGGGGTGGGGCGGTTACTGGGTTTACTGGGGGACAACAAGCTTGACTCGGGGGAGGTATTGGGGTCTGACTCAGGGGTACCAGGGTTGACTCTGCGTAATGGGTCTAACTCGGGGGATACCAGGCTTGTCTTGGAGGGTATTGGGTTGACTCAGGGATAATAGGCTTGACTCGAGGGTGCATGAGGGCCTGACTCACGGGGCACCAGGCTTAACTCAAGAGGACACCTGGCTTGACGCTGGGTACTGGGTTGGTAAAGGAGACACTAGGCTTGGCTTGTGGGCATTGGGTCTGACTCGAGGTAACACCAGGCACGAATTGATAGACACCAGGCTGGACTTGGGGGTACCGGGGTCTGACTCGATGCACACCAGGCTAGACTTGGGGGTACCAGGGTCTGACTCCATGCACACCAGGCTGGACTTGGGGGTACCGGGGTCTGACTCGATGCACACCAGGCTGGACTTGGGGGTACCGGGGTCTGACTCGATGCACACCAGGCTGGACTTGGGGGTACCAGGGTCTGACTCGATAGACACTAGGTTAGACTTGGGGGTACCGGGGTCTGACTCGATGCACACCAGGCTGGAATGGGGGTACCGGGGTCTGACTCAATGGACACTAGGCTGGAATGGGGGTACCGGGGTCTGACTCAATGGACACTAGGCTGGACTTGGAGGTCCCGGGGTCTGACTCCATGCCCACCAGGCTAGACTTGTGGACACTGGGGTCTGATTCGAGGGACACCAGGCTAGGCTTGGGGGGTAACAGGGTCTGACTTGACGGATACCAAGCTGGAGCTGGAAGTACCGGGGTCTGACTAGATGGATACCAGGCTTAAATCACGGGTACCAGGACCAGACTCAGGGTACCGTGTTTGACTCAGGAGTGCTGGGGTCTGACCCTGAGAGAGACCAGGGTAACATTCGAAGGAGACCAGGATAACACTGGAAGGGTAATGGGCGGTTAACTGCATGGTACCAGGGGCCTAGTCAGGGGAGACGGAGGGATTGATTACTGGATACTGGGGGTTTACTCCAGGATACTGGGGGTTTGACTCCAGGGTACTGGGAGCCTAGTTGGGCGAGACCTGGGAGTTAAACTCCAGAGTACAGGGGGTTTGACTTTAGGGTATCTGGGGGCTGACGTAGAGAGACCACTGGGAGGGTTGACTGTCAAGTGTGAAAAGCACCATTCTTGAGGATGCCTTTTGCTGCTGGGCCACGTGTTTCTTAGAAAAGCGTCAGAGAGAGGGGGAGACTGGGGCAGTGTGGTGGGTGGTTTGGGAGTCATCACAGACTGATGGTTCCATTCAGATAGTGGGGGAATTGTAGAGTCGTGCAGCACAGAAAAAGCCCTTCAGCCCATCAAGTCTGCATGAACAATATCTACCCCTAATCCCAGGCTAATCCTACTTACCACCACTTGTCCCATATCCTTGAATGTGATGAAGTTTCAAGTGCTCATCAAAGTGCTTTTTAAAGGTTGTGAGGTTTCCAGCCTCCACTACCTTCCCAGGAAGTGCATTCCAGATCATCACCACCCTCAAATCCCCTCGAATCTCCTGCCCCTCACCCTAAAACTATGCCCCCTTGAGATTGACCCCTCAACCAAGGGGAACAGCTGCTTCCTATTTACCCTGTCCAAACCCCCCATAATCTTATACACCGCAATCATATCACCCCTGAGCCGTCCCTGCTCTAAAGAAAACAACCCAAGCCTATCCTGTCTCTCCTTATAACTCCATCCCAGGCAATACCCAGGTGAATCTCCTCGGTATCCCCTCCAGGGCAATCACCTCCTTCCTCTAGTGAGGTATCCCGAACCCTAACCCAGCCTAGCCAACGTTCTGTACAGCTCCATTCTAACCTCCTTGTTCTTATATTCTATGCCACAACTGATAAAGGCAAGAGTCCCATATGCCTTCTTAACTATCCTGTTCACCTGCTGTGCCACGTTCAGGGATATGTGACCAACTACCCCAAGAACCATCTGTACCCCTGAGCTTCCTTGTGTCCTGCCATTCATTACATACTCCCTTGTCCTGTTTCTTCTACCAAAGCGCATCAACTCGCACTTATCAGGGTTAAATACCATCTGCCACTGATCTGCCCATCTGACCAATCCATCTATAGCGTCCTGTAACCTACGACCCTCTTCTTCACTGTTCACCACCCTACCAATCTTGGTGTTGTCTATAAACTTACTAATCATTCGCCCCATGTTCTCGTCTGCAAAATTTATACATATAATAAACAGTAAGGGACCCAGCACTGATCCCTGTGGTACGCCGCTGAACAGCGACCTCCAGTCACTCAAACAGCCTTCTACCACCATCCTTTGTGTCCTATCACTAAGCCACTTTCGGATCCATCTCAATAAGTTTACTTTAATTCCATGTGCTTTAACCTTCTCAATCAGTCTCCCATGTGGGACCTTGTCAAACATTTTGCTAAAATCCATAGAAACTACAACTGCACTTCCACATACTCGGTCACTTTATCAATACATTCTAGCAAATTTGTTCGGCCTGACCTCCTTTTGACAATGCTATGCTGACTATCCCTAATCAACCCATGCCTTTCCAAATGGAAATTAATTCTTTCCTTCAGAACTTCCTCCACTAGTTTGCCTGTCACTCACTGGTCTGTAATTCCCTGGTTTATCCCTACCACCCTTCTTGAAAATTGGAACAACCGTAGATGTTCTCCAGTCCTCTGGCCCTTCCCCATGGCCAGAGAAGTATTAAAAACTTGGGTCAGAGTCCCTGCAATTTCCTGCCTCGCGTCCTACAGCAGCTTAGGATGCAATTCATCTGGGCCTGGGGATCTGTCTATTTTTAAGCCTGTCAAAGCCTCCAATATCTCCCCTCACCTCCTATTTCAAACTGCTCAATGTCCTCACAGTCCCATTTCCTGAATTCTGTCCTGATGTCCTATTTCTCCTAAATGAAGACTGATGAGAAGCATTCATTTCACACCCTAGCAATGTCCTGCAGCTTCACACACAGATTACCCCCTTGGTCTCTAATGGGCCCTACTTTTTCCCTGGTTAACCTCTTCCCCTTAATGTATTTATATAATACCTTAGAGTTCACCGTAATCTTATTCGCAAGTCCCTTTTCATGTCACTTTTTGCTATTCTAATTGCTCTAAATTCCCTCTTGCACTTTCTAAATTCCTCTAGGGCCGCAGTTAAATTACTCCCTTTGGAATTGCAAAAAGTATTTCTCTTCCCCCTTATCTAGTTATGGATTGTCCTAGACAGCTAGGGTTCCCTGAATCTATTGCTCCTGCTTTACCCCTATAGGGAACATGTTGGACCTGTACTGTCCCCACTTCCTTTTTGAATGCCGTATATTTTGTTCCGCTGTAGATTTTCCCGTAAGAAGCTGTTCCCAGTCAACTTTGCCCAGTTCCTGTCGTACTTTAGTAAAATCGGACTTGCCCCAATCCAAAACCATCTTTTGCAGGTCATCTTTATCCTTCTCTTTATCCAAACGTGGAGCGTATCATGCTGTGGTCGCTAAATGCTCCCCACTACCACATCGAACATTTGTCCGGCTTTGTTCCCCAGAACCAGATCCAGCACTGCACCATCTCTTGTTGGGCCTTTTACATATTGATAGAAAAAACTCTCCTAAATACAATTCAAGAAGTCTGTCCCCTCTAGACCCTTTACACTATGACTATTCAATTCATGTTGGGAAGTTGAAATCCCCTCGTATAATTACCCGATTATTATTTTTACCCACTTCAGTAAATTGTCTACATACCTCCTCCTCTAGAGAAGGCATGTTGCCAAGGGCAAGGATAATTGAAAAACTTTTTAGTCATAGTACTCTGTTGCAGCTGAGACCATGCAGCTATAACTCAATTGTCATACCTGGAGTAAAACTAGTCAGGCAATTATGCCCACTCAAGGGCCACTTCAGTGTGTGAGTGCCACTGATTTTTGCTCAGTACTTAATCCTTGGCATACAGACTTCCAAATATGATGACTCACCCATTGGATGATTGGACAGAAAACGATATCCCTTAGAGAATTGGCAATGGCACACTGCCCAAGGACAGTGTTCCCAATCCTTCGCTGCATGCCGAGGTGCACATTGACAAGGTCCCGCCATAGACCAGGTGGGGTGCAAGATCTTAGACTGAGCTTTGGACCATTTCTGCCCTGAGGTGAGTGCTCAGGATGCAATAGAGTGGCCAAAGCTGTGGCCACGCGGTCATGTGGTGTGGGGCAAGGGTAGTGTAGAGTATTGCCAAAGCAGAGTGCAAAGTAAGAACTGGGCATTAATGTTGTGGCCAGGACATGGTCAATGGGCTTTGAGAAGAAGCTTCAGATGATGAATAGGCAAAGAGTGGTCCTTAGGAGACAATCGCTAACTGTCAAATCTCTTTTCTTGATACTGCAGTGAGGGGAAACTATGGAACATAGAGCCTGGAGATATTACTGTTATTCTTCTCACTTATGGGCAGGAGAGAAGAAAAAGACGTCAACTGAGACGTGTAGCTCATTAAAGGCAGGAGCAGAACCGTCAGAGGAAGGGTGCCAGAGCCTGCTCTACATGCAGAGGATGAACCCCAGAGAGCCGTCGCTCGTAAGTACCTTGCTAGACTCAGAGCGTACAGATGGCACCTAACGTTTCTGCAGATGTCTGAGAACCAGTGTTGCCGAAGGTTACGCAAGTCCAGGGAACTGGTTGGTCACATCTGCCACCTTCAGCAGGATTTTGTGCCAGGGAACTTGGAGGACATCCACTGCCAACGCCACTGAAAGTAACTGCAGCACTCAATTTTTATGCAAGTAACTCCTTCCGGTGCTCCTCAGGTGACCTCTGTGGGATTTCACAAGCCTCTGCACACAAGTGCATCCAGGAGGTGATGAGTGCAATCTTCACAAGGGAACACAACTTTGTCCATTTGAACCAGCAAGCCAGGATGTAAGAACAATGAGCTTAAGGTGCAGTACGCCATCAGCTGCACTCATGTGGCACTCAGATCTCCAGGACATCCAGCTGTGAACTATGTGAACGGCAAGGATTTCCACTTGCTGAATATTCAGCTGGCCTGTGATCACACCAAACACACCCTTTAGGTGTGTTTTCGATTCCCAGGCAGTGTGTATGGTTCCTACATTCTGAGTTAATCTCAGGGTCCACAGAGGCTGCAGGGCTGGTTCCTCAGAGACGAGGGTTACCTACTGAGCAGGTGGCTAATGATGCCTGTGCAGACGTCACACAGTGCAGCTGAGGCAATCAGGTTCACGCTGCAACTCTCATTTTGGTGGAGCAGACAATCGGGATGCTGAAGATGAGGTTCAGGTGCTTGGACCTGTCTGGTGGAGTCCTGCAATACAATCCGCAGAGGGTGTCACACATCGTGATTACTTGCTGTGTCCAGTACAACCTGGTGCTGCAATCGGGGGAGGAACAGCTTGAGGAAGAGATGGAGGAGCTGCGTATTTCCTCTGATGAGGAGGACATCGATGGGGGTGAGGTTGAGGAAGTCTTTGTCGGTGAGGATGTCTACCGTGAGGCAAAGATGATGTCCAGACAAGGCAGATGAGCTCAGGACCTGCTTATTGCTGTTAGATTCTTAGAGGGTGATGAGGAAATCCAGTGAGGACCATCCCGTTATCTTCACATGGCTCTCTGGGCATTGTCTGACTGATGGCAGCGCACACCTTCTGTGATAAGGCTCCTGTCATGGGGATGCAGCGGTTGTCTGTTGTCCCTCCATTTCAGGAGGATGATGACAACTTGCAGTGGGGACAGTGCATAGATCCTCACAGATTTTCAGTGAATGTTTGACTCCTATCTGGCTGATCGCAGCTCGCTTGCTCTCAATGACTCTGGTTATATCATGGCGGCACAGTGAGAAAGTATAATCTCACCTGACCTTATAGCATCCTTCATGAACTGTACCATTGAGGTTCAGTGCTCCGGAGGCTGAGAAATATGGGAGAGGGGAACCAGCTGCAGCCCAAAGGTGCAGAGAGCACGCACGGACAAGGATTGTAATGAGTGACGTTCGCCCTGTACATTGTGGGAGATATCCTCATTCCCTATGAGATACAGGAATAACTGATGTGTTCAGTCACTGTGAAGGGATGCCAGCAATGTGCTGGCAGCCTTGCACAAAGCACATGGAGGAAACCCTAGGCTGAGGAACTGCCTTTATCTTGTTCAGGAATCAGGTTTTCAGGTCGGGACTACAGGAACACAACTCATCGCAACAATGAGCCATAGAAAGGATGCAATTAGTGGAGTTTTTTTACCGAGGTGAACATTATGTACAAGTGCTTAACACGGTGGCCACTTAGTGCAACTAGAACTACTTAATCTTTCTAACCCTGCCGCTACATCTTGGTGCATTCCCAATATCCACAGTGGAGGTGGAGGCAGCCTGCAGTCTGCCACGCCCTGTTGTCTGTGGTGACCTTGAAGGATATCCTCTGGAGGGCCGAGACCTGGAGGCCCCGGGCTGACTTTCAGGGTCCTGCTGTGTGGCAGTGCCACCCTCCTCAGCCTGTGGAGCTGGAGTTGAAAAGGTCACAGGACAAAGAGATTTGAATAGGTGGGACACTCCCGGAGTCACCTGAATGGGTGGCCCTGGGGTGTGGACCAGCTGATTCTCCTCGCTGTGGGTGCCCAAGGGCCCCCGGCCACCTCCTTGGGATAGAGAGGCAGCTGGAGTGAGCTCAAGAAGCCCCACTGTCCTCTGATGTTGGCACTGATGGTGCCAGCAAGTGCCTGCACCATGGAGTGCATGAACTGCAGTAGTGCAGGACAAAGGTTTTGCACCAAAATCTCCATGGCGGCTGCCACCTAAGCTGTGGTAACCTTGTTACGTCAGAGTGTCTGCACTATCACCTCAGACATAAGGTGGTCAGACTCCTCCAAGCAGCCTTTCAATCCGAGGAGTGTACCAGACATCCCATCCTGCTTTTCCCAAGTTTGACTTTGGAGCTCCAGCAACTGAGACATGGCCGAGTCCAGAGGCATATCATCTGACTGGGACTCAGGAGATTCCTGGCCTCCAGCATCCACCGAGTGCCGGCATGCTGGGACCTCCTTTCCTCCGCCTGCTCTGGCTCTGAAAGTGTAATGTTCTCACCAGATTGTGAACCCGAGTGCACTCTCGAATTAGGTCCCACCAAAATGTATGTCTCTGTGCTGGCAAGAGTATGGGTGTGCCCTGGGATGTTTCTTCTATTTCCAGGTCCGTGAATCTCTCTTTTGCTCTGTTTTCGGGGCTGGAGTCGAGGAGCTGGCTCATGAACCCCCCTCCACTGCTTCCCAGCTGTGCCTGTGACAGAAAGAAGAGGTCCTTAGTGCATCGCAAGGGCCTGTGAAACAGGAGACATGACGCACAGCAGTGCTGTTGCAGCGCTGAAACCTCATTTGGTTTATTGCTGTTGACCTCACCATCAGCACAGAAGCAGTCGACGTCCTCCCCGGCCAGCTGGATAGCTCTGTCCACAAAATGTTGCTTGAGTTCTGACATCCCTCCACCCATCTAGGATCTCCCCCTCTTGTGTGCCAGCTTCTCCTGCATGAAAACAGATGGAGAGAGTGGAAGCAGGATGAGTGCTGAGGCAGGTGATCAGGATGCATGTGTAGATGGTGAGTGTGACCAAGAAGGTGATGGAGTCATGACTCGCAGGGGAGGTGAAGATGTGTGTGGGAGAACGAGTGGTGGTGTCCCTTGAGCTGGCACTTGAGTGGAATTCCTGTCGATGTGTGATGTGTGTGTGAGTGTGTGAATTGAGAGTGATGAGAAAAGTGACTTACCTTCACCCTGGCAGGATGAAGGCGATAATCCAACCTCTTCCTGCAATGGATGGCTGTCCTCTTCTGTAGGGTGTGAGCACTGACCACCACTACGACCGCCTCCCATGCTGGGTCCGTCACCTTGCTGTCTGGTTTCCATCCTGAGTGTGGGTACAGGACATCACAGCGGGTATCTACAGCATCGAGCAGTCTCTCAGGGAGGCATATGAAAACTTGGGGGAAGATTTCTTGGCGGCTATCACTTCCCTACGACATATGAAGCGTGGCAGGGATGTGTGCCGGGGTGACATTTAAATGTGGCCTCCCAAAGATTGCAGCACTGAGGTGATGGCGGGGTGGGCATCAGAGTCTGAACTGCCAGTGATATAGCATTGAACCTGTGCATTAACATGTTTTTGCACTGAGTGCCACACAATATGTCATCGGTGGGCTCAATGCCACTTCTCCTGCCCGCCATCGATCTTTGCCAATTTCCAATAAAATCTCTCCTATAGATCTCAGATTTTAAAGTATTAATCATGCTCGCATCTATTGCTTTTTGTAAGTGAAGGGTTTCCTAACTTCTCTCCTGAATGGCTCGGCTCTCATTCTGACACCAGTGGAAAATGTTTCTCTCCATCTTATCAATTCCTTTCAAAACACTAATAACCTTAAATCACCCCTTAAGCTTCAATATTCCAGGAAATACAAGCCTAGTTTATGTAATCTCTCCTCATAATTTAACTCTTGTAGCCCTGGTAACATTATGCTGAATCTGCACTGTACTCCTTCCAAAGACAATATATCCTTTCCAAGGAGGGTGTCCAGAACTCTACAGATATGGTCTGACCAAGACATTGTACATCTGTAACAAGACTTCCTCCTCTTTAACCCTTAGCCCTTCAGACATGACGGCAATATTCAACGTTGATTATTTTTTGTACCCGAGTACTACATTTTAATGATCTGTGTGCAGGACCCCTAACTATCTTTTGGTCTCGGTGGTTTTTAGCTCTTCATCTTTTTCTGGTCCAAAAAGGCATGACTCCACACTTAATCGTTCTGAAATCCATCTTACTTAATCAATTAATGTCTCTTTGTAATTTCATACTCCCATCCACATTACTTGCTATTGCCACCTATCTTTGTGTTATCAGCAAACTTGGATATGTGGCTTTCTATTGTGTTATCTGAGTCATTAATAAATATAATGGATGGTTAAAGCCCCAGCACAGATCCTTGTGGGACAGCATTAGCCATATGTTTCCAATTTGAGTACATGGCTACTTCTTGTCTTTACATCCTAACCAGGTCACTTTTATAACTATGTTCCAAAATAATAAAACCTCTGTTGCTTCATCAGTTTTCTGAAGTAAATGTTGCACTTAAATTCACAGCAAAGAGCTTAATTTACTTGCAATAGGAGCCACGTGGAGCTCCTTTTCATAGCCATTCTACGCGGCAACATAATAAGCTGGAAAAATGAATGAACGTCAGGTACCATCCTAGTTATATGATTCTTTATTCTCTGATCTCCAAGCTAGTGCAATAGAAGATAAAAGGTATACTTCATAATTAATCCGAAGCCACCCCACTTGAAAATATTTCCTACAGTGACAGACCAGAGACAAAAGAATCCATAAATGTAAACAACTTCAACGAACAATGGTTAATCAAACACAACTTGACTTCATTGGAATTTGATTCTCGATTGATGCGTTTGCATTCTCTCCATATAATTAAACTCACCAGAGATGCATCCATTGTTTACAGGAGCCTCCAGTCACCCAATGTGTGCATTTATCAACAACCCAATTCCTCTACCTCTTGCACATACATATACACACATCCATAAGGGCCATGCTACTAGTTGATTAAAGCAAGTAAAATATTGTTTGGATATTGAAAATGGATGGATCCAAAAGTCTTGTCAAAGTAAGATTTCTTCCAGATTTCATTTCATGTGCGCAGTGGCAAGAATTTCGAGTAAAAATCAAAATTTATTATAGTATCAGAACTATCATGACATCTTAAAGTTGGTTCATATTCTTCACATGGCTGGGGGTCAGTAATCCTTCTATTTCAGTTCTCTTAGTGACTTCCACTTTTGAAACAGAAATATTCAAAAATACATGTAAATAGGCAAGAAATAAAACAGAAATGTTGATAATTATCAAAATTCACGTTACAGGTTAAATTTGGACTGGTGGAGGTGAATTAGAGAACCTTGTTGCATCAAATTGTTACTGTGATATTAGTCCTGGACAGTAATAGCCCAAATGGTCTGGGCACCCACATTTTAAATAACCATTGCAAAACAATAGATTCACCTGTGCATGTGATGATTAGGTCAAAATATTGCCCAATAAAGGATACATTTTGAGATAATCATGATGCAGACTGAAATGTAGCTATATAATAAATAAGCTGATTATTGAGACTGTGAAATGATATTGCTGGCATGCATGCCTGATGGCAAAAAGGACCCTTGATGAAATAAGATGTTGTCTCATATGAAGTGCATGGTTGTGATTTGTAGGTTGTGACATTGTGATTTATAGTATGTAAATGCCAATTTTTAAAATTGTGTTATACAATAGATTAATTGCATTTTAACTGAATACTGGAGAATATTTACCCTTTCTGCCAAAAAAATCCAAATATGTTAAAAATTGCACTGAAATATTTGGTGTCAAGGTTACTCGGCTATTTTATTGTCTCACAGAATTCTTTCTTCAGCTTCAAAAATGGTTTATGACATACTATTCCCATTACTGGTAACAAGGCAATCTGCAAAAGTGGATAAGATGCATTATGCATGCGTGGCCTGTGCTGTCAATCACTATTTTTGCCATTTGTGAAAAATTATAGTTTGGTTTGTATTGTTTTTCCCCTCTCTTTGATTACCATATTTATCGATGAACATGCAGTAAATAGAGAGATTTAATTTGTGGATTTTTCAAAATGCTGCTTTTTTAAGATATAAAACCGGCACTATACATGTCTCTTACAAGCTGAAAGGCTCAGTAAAGTTGCAGGAGACAATACTACAAGTGTGACTAGT
This sequence comes from Scyliorhinus torazame, assembly GCF_047496885.1. Taxonomy (NCBI): domain Eukaryota; kingdom Metazoa; phylum Chordata; class Chondrichthyes; order Carcharhiniformes; family Scyliorhinidae; genus Scyliorhinus; species Scyliorhinus torazame. The sequence goes on along the minus strand of NC_092716.1, from coordinate 56,233,445 downwards.
TTCTGTTTCAACCAGTCTAAAAAGAGGTAAAGCTCGCTTTTTTCCAACATTTGTGTTCTCTGTTGTGGTATTTTGGCAATGAACAAACATTTCCTTGTTGAATGTTAATAACAGCAGGCACATATCTAGCTCCCTAAAATATTGTCTGACTGCCATTAAAAATGTAAATCACCCATCGACAACTCAGTTTGTGATCACAGTTCTAGAGCATTAGTGTTGATTTAAGCCTTTCACAATTTTTAATGCAAAAGATTCATGTATGAAATAGTTTCTGGACAGAGAAGTGGTTTTAACAGTTGAGCTTGTAAACACTTATTTTTAAACACTTCTATAACACCCTCTGCTACTTTTATAAGGATTATATAGGTTACAGCTCCTTATTAGCAATGCATAAGCTGTATGTGCGGTGGGCAAGAAGCAGCAGCTTCTAATTATTGAACACTCTAGTTTTACAACTGGCTTAGTTCATGGCCCTCTCATTCATTGATCACAGGTGTGAGAGTTGAAGCTCCATAGCAGACCTTGAACACATATATTAGACTGGCACTGGCACTGCAGTACTGAGTGAGACCTACAATTTCAGAGCTGCCATCCATCAGATGAGCTGTTCTATCTTGGCACCATCTGTCAGTTGTGTGGACAGATCCTTGAACATTACTGGTAGAACACCTGGTTTGCAGTCCAACATGCCGCCTTCAACAAATACCAACAAAAAGTGGATGAGGCAATCTTTCATTTCATTGCTATTTGGAAGTCATTAGTGGTGTAGAAGGCTGTAATGTTTGCCTACAGACCAACAATAACGCGTTCTAAAAGTTGTCACGGCACAATAAGATGTTATGTGAATGAAAATATCCTTTCTTTCGTTTGCTTTGAATCTAAGTGCAAGTTCGGGCCACTTTACCATGTGTTTTGATCCAATTACAAATGGCATCTCCATTCTAAAATGGTAAAATGAGTTTGACCAACCTGAAATTCTCAATAATGCGCTGAACTCATTGAAAGACGAATCAACTGGAATACCACCTGCTACGTGGAATATTCTAAGACCAAAGACTGGATTTTCTTGTCCTGACGCAAGACCAACTCTTGTCAGGCAAGCAAAAAATAAGGTGTGCAGGGCCCTCATCTGCAATTTCTGCCCCGTTTCCAGTGCCAGCCACTTTTACTGGCACGGGAAGATCACGGGTCGTGATCCGACAGGCACATCGAGCATGCCATAGTGAAGACTGCTGAAACAGTCAGTTTGATATTTTGAACAAGTCATACAGATTCTGGAAGTCTGTGTGAGTCTTGCCAGTACAGTGCAGTCAAGAACGTAGTGGGAGATTCTTTGGCAATGCGGGAAAGCTTTGAAAATGCTGTAAGTAAGGAAGCCTTTGTAGCATCTGCATCAGCAAAGCCCCAAGGAAGATCCTGGATATGTACTAAGGAGGAGAGAGGAGACAGGGTGTGGCCTTTGAACATACAAAGCTTGGGAAAATTCTGCCACAAACGGGACATCAGTCCTTTCAGTTAGGCTTGAATTCATCCACTTCCTGATGGTGAGGCATCTATAGCTGGCTTGCCCCAAGTCCAGGGCATCATGGAATATACCTATGTGGCCATGAAGGAACCAATAGAAAGGCCATGAAGAGATATCATTCCATAAATGAATGGCCTCCTTTTGCACTGTAGGGATTCTATGACTCTTCTATGAAATGTCCAGTGGATGTATAACCATAGGAAGAACTTCCTCCATAACTGTGCATGTTGTTCAGGAAGCTGCCACATTCAGTTTTTACTCCGCGAGTCAAGGCTATCACAGCTCTTCTGTCCCATCCCCAGGCACATGGGTGGATTCTGGGTGACGAGGGCTGCAGTTTGGTAGGACTGCTCAAGATGAGATTTCAATATCTTGCCTGCTGTAGTGGACATCTCTAACAGTCACCTATTGGGGCCTCCTGGATACTCATGCTGCATAATATGTTGCAGCAGAGGGATTTAGAGCTTGAGGAGGCAAAGCATCAGGAAGGTTCTGTGGTATTATCATAAATGTAAGATAGGCAAGGGCTATTGAAATGTATAGCTCAACCACTAGATGTACAAAGTATATAAAACATTGATCCTAAGCCTTATGGGAGAGAAGGAGATAGCTAGAGAGCAGACTAAAGGAAAGATAGTGTGACTGAGAGCAGATTATGGTTAATGTTATAGTGTAGAGATTAGTGGCAGATGAGTGTAGATTATCAGTGGGGTTCACCGACCCCCCCCCCCCCCCCCCTGCTGGGTCAGGGGATCACGCCGTGCCAGTAAGCGGCCCCCCAACAATTCTCCGGGCCCCGATGGGCCGAGCGGTTGTCGGTTTCTGGCCAGTCCCGCCGGCGTGGATTGGACATGGTCCCACACGGCGGGACATGGCTGGTAGGCCGGCTGGTGCGGTCCTTGGGGAGGCACGGGGGGATCCGGCACACGGGGGCCCCAACGGTGGCCTGGCCTGCAATCGGGGCCTACCGATCTGCGGGCGGGCCTGTGCTGTGGGGGCACTCCTTCCTTCTGCGTCGGCATTTGTAGGGCTCCGCCATGGCTGGCACAGAGAAGACCCCCCCCTGCACATGCGCTAGAATATGCCAGCCAGTCTGAGCATGCGCGGAACCACGCCGGCGGTTCTGCGCATGCGCTAACTCGCGCCGGCCCATCGTCACCGGCTGGCACGGCGCCAACCCCTCTGCCGCAAGCCTAGCCCCCGGAAGTGTGGAGGTGCTGAAGAGGGGCTAGGGCACTCCATGACAGAGGAAGCTGAGCTGCAAAGTGGGCCTGGAGACGTGAGGAGGAATCCACGCAGGATGCCGTTGTTTAAGGCACCTATTGATTCAGCAGTGGTTCAGCTGAGGGCACCCTGTCTAACTGATGGCAAAACACATGTCTGGCACAAGACTAAGCCTGAGTGTTCACTTGGGTGGCATCCAAGAGGGCAGCACGGTAGCACAGTGGTTAGCATGGTTGCTTCACAGCGCCAGGGTCCCAGGTTCGATTCCCGGTTTGGGTCACTGTCTGTGCGGAGTCTGCACGTTCTCCCCATGCCTGCGTGGGTTTCCTTCGGGTGCTCCGGTTTCCTCCCACAGTCCAAAGATGTGCAGGTTAGGTGGATTGCCATGATAAATTGCCCTTAGTGTCCAAAAAGATTAGGTGGGGTTACTGGGTTACGGGGATAGGGTGGAGGTTTGGGGCTTAAGTGGGGGGCTCTTTCCAAAGGGCCGGTGCAGACTCGATGGGCCGATTGGCCTCCTTCTGCACTGTAAATTCTATGTTCACACTAAGATCCTCGCCAGTACAACCACCAGATATAGAAGGTCTACTGACTGCAATTTCCACTGGCACCGGAGAAAACCTGATGACTTCTGTGTACATTGTAAATAATCACAGATTTAGTTATGCAAATAGCATATGAAACATAGCATAAACCAATTATTTTACCACAGCTTTGTGTCAGATCTACATACTTATCTACATACTTAAATAGCACGTCACATAATTCAAGGTGATGTGGTATTCTGCGAACATGCACATTTCTAAGCAGTACCTCCTTGTTGCCTCAGTGGCAGCCTTTCTCATTATTTGGCTATATGGCTGTGAAGATTGTGCTGGTCGGTCTCATCATTCAACAGCACACTGGGGCATTCCTGTGACTGCTGCCTATTTTTCTGCTGGGGTTGTTGTCGTCAGTGGAATCTGCACCACAGATGCTCTGCCTTACAGATGGGCCAAGGTGGTGTGAAGGGTGTGAATGGATCTGCTGGAGAGGATCTCCACCAGCCACTATTGGACCACCTCTGAGAATATCTTGTTCACAGTCCACAGATCCTTGTGTACTGCACGGGTTTCAATGCTCAGGCTCTGTACTGACTGGTTGGCTATGGAAAGTGGCATGCCCCCTGCTCCTGCACGCACTCCAATTGCTGCTGCATGTGTCTCCCCACGAGGTTGGCCACTCTCTCTTGGGTGGAGCTCATGGTGTTGGAATCACCAAGACATGGTTTAGCTCATCAACCATGGGCTCCTCAAAATGCAGGGCATGAGTTCTCAACACCTGAAGGAACTCTGCTAGGTGGCCACACAAATGCTCTGCAGATCCAAAAACTGAACTCCAAACTGTGACTCCTGCAGCCCAACCTCACTACCCCACCAAGCATCACTGCAACTATCCTCCCCACTTTGAGGGAGACTGCCCTCAGATGCCTCTACCTCAAACACCCGCTCCTGCACCATAAATCTGCATTCCTCACTCTGTACCCCTGACTCTAAAATTACGCAAATGGAGCCACCGAGGTGCAAGTATCTATACTGCAATCTGATGAGTTTTGCTGGTGTTACGCTGTTTCCTTGCTCGAGATTGTCTCTTCTTGGTATCAGAGGTGCGGCTCTTCTCCAGGGGCTGGGGCTGCAATGCTGGGACCTTTGAGAAAAGCAAACGAGAGGAAGGCTTGGAGACCCTCATCATTCATCATTGATGTTTCTAGATGTTACACCCAATACTCGGCATGTTGTCAGACTAGGCTTTCCTCACAGATTCAGTGCCACCCTTCCACCATTCAACGCGCCCTGCTGCACATACTACCAATCACAATCTTTCCCCAAATCCACCACCATAACAATCATCACCACACTGTTTCAGAGAATACCTCTTCCACGACCCTGTACACCTGGGGATTCATTGTCACTCATACATTCTCTCGATGGGGGTCTAACAATATGAAAATGAAAAAATGAAAATCGCTTATTGTCCCAAGTATGCTTCAAATGAAGTCACTGTGAAAAGCCCCTAGTCGCCACATTCCGGCGCCTGTTTGGGGAGGATGTTACGGGAATATCTGTTGTTCTCTCCCGTATGGCGCATATTGACCTCAGCACTGGATAGGGCGATGAGGCAGTTCTCTGCTCCATCGATACAGGAATCTCCTCCACACGGTTTTAAACAGCATCTCCTATATGTAGCCTTATACACTAGCACTGGGCATTGTGTTAGTGACCGGGACATGTCCCCTGTGTTCCACCCCCCCCCCCCCCAGGAATTTTGCACGCTTTTTACAGGGAACTTCTGAAATCCCCTTTCCAATCGTCTGTAATTAGTGGATTTTTGAGACATGTGTGTGGTTTATTAAGTCCTCAGTGTGTGGATGATTTGAATAACCAGTAGCAAGCTATTTGTGGGTTTTACAAGACATATAAAAAAGGAATAGTTTGTAATTCGTGTGGCTGTCTTATACACGGGCACAAAAGGCACAAAAACAGGAGCAGGAATAGACGATATGGCCTGTCGAAACCGCTCCACCACTTCGTTTGATCATGGCTGACGTTTGGCTTCACCTCCACTTTCTGCCTACTCCCCATATTTCTCTGAGAGATCAAAAATCTGCCTATATCAGCCTTAAATATATTCAATAAAATAGCATCCAAAACTTCCTGGGGTAGTGAATTCCACAAAACCCATTGAATGAAGTAATTTCTCATCATCTCAGTTCTAATTGATCAATAATAACAATAATCTTTATTATTGTCACAAGCAGGCTTACATTCACACTGCAATGAAGTTACTGTGAGAACCCCCTAGTCGCCACACTCCGGCGTCTGTTTGGGTACACTGGAGGAGAATTTCGGGACTTGTGGGAGGAAACCGGAGCACCTGTAGGAAACACACGCAGACATATGGAGAACATGCAGATTCCGCACAGACAGTGACCCAAGCCGGGAATCGAACCTGGGATCCTGATGCTGTGAAGCAACAGTGCTGACCACTGTGCTGCCGTGCCACCCTAGCACTTATCTTGAGCTCTTATCCTGAGCCTCTTGCCTCTGTGTTTTAGACTTGCTGTTTTGTTTTTGGAGAAGGTACGTTGCTGGCTTGATGGAAGTTCGTCTTAGCTCTTGCAGTGCAGTTTTGATGAATTCAACAGCTGCAGTCATACGCCAAAGTCATTTGCAGGACTTTTTCAAAGTACTGGACTTTCTGCAGGTCATAAGTCAGCTTCCCGTAGTGGCCAAGTTCTGTGTTGGTGGATCCGAAAAGGAACAGGCTTGGAGAGCATATGATGCTGTCGCTTTCAAATCCTTCTCAGGCATAGATGTTACTACTAAATTTGGTATTCTTGTGAACTGTCCTGATGAGTGCAAGATGAAAAGCTTTGACCTCATGGCCGGGATTCTCCGAGTCCGCCCCGGGTCGGAGAATCTCCGGGCGGGGGCGGGTGTATCCCACCATGCCACTCCGACGCCGGGCCACCGATTCTCCGGCGACCGGAGAATTGGTGGCAATTGCGCCCGCGCAGTCGTCGCGGCACCGGTCGGTGGCCATTGAAAGTGGCCCCCGTGACGATTCTCCGTGCTTGACGGGCCGAGTTCCGGTGAGTCCCACTGGCGTGGTTTACATAGGGCCCCACCCGAAGGGCCCTCGACGTTCTGGCTGCGGAGGCTATCCTGGTGGGGGGTGTTGCTCTCTTTGGTTGTTTCTAAATATGGCGGTCAATATGGCCACCTTCCTTAATCCTAATTACGTTTGCTTTAGAGTCGCCAGGTATCTTTCTATGCCGCCACAAGGTTCAAACCCGAATACTGATCAAAGAGTCGGTACACCAGTTAGTTAGTTCAAAGTCAATACTATTTATTTACACACACAGTAATATCAACTCATGCACGAAATACTACAGACTAAACTATCACGACTGCTAAAGCCTATACTTAGCTTTGGGCGCCCACTCAGTCAGAGGAACAATGGCCGTTGTTCGGTTTTGAGGCTGCTGGGGTCGAAGTGGTAGAGGGGAACAGCTAAGGTCGTCCGTCTGGTAGAGCGCGTTGACCTTGGACTTACTTGCATCTGGTGTAGCCGGTGGACGGGTTTCTCTGCTGTGAGAGCCAAGTACAAGAGAGCGATTCTCTCTTGGGGCCTTCTTTTTATACCTGAAGGGGCTTCGTGTGCTTCTGGGCGGGCCTTGAACCTGGCCCCAATCAATTGGGTCGTTTCTTGATCACTCGTATTGATCTTGACCAATAAAGGGGTGGGTGCCCTGATGGCTGGGCGTGTCCTAGGTGTCCGTTGGCCTGCTTTGTTTTCTGCTTTCGGTTTGGGGAACTGGCGCCGCGAGGTCTGGGGCCAGATCGGTTCCTTAAGTATCTTCCTTTGTTCCCGGAGATGGGCCATCCATGTGCTAATGGGCCCAAAGTTTCAGTCTCGTCTGGGAGCTGTTTCTCCAATATGCAGACAGGCTCTGTGCCTGCTTGCTTTCTTAGCATTGTCCATATTTCCCTGCAATCTTTGCAAATGTCCATTTTGTATTCTGGAAGTGGCCACGTTCTGACTGCGGGGGCCATCCTGGTGGGGGGGTGGGGAAATCTGACTCCGGGGGGGCTTCCACAGTGGCCAGATCCGCGATCGGGGGCTACCAATCGGCAGGTGTGCTCATTCCAGGGGGGGCCTATGTTCCTCCGCGCGGGGCCCCTGTACGGCTCCACCATGTTGCCCGGGGGCCGGCGCGGAAAAGGCAACCATGCGCAAACGCCGGCATGGAGGCGGCCGTGGCAGCATGCGCGGACCCGCGGCGGTCGTAGCGTGCATGCGTAGACCCGCACTGGCCGTGTAGGGCCGGATCTCAGCGCTGGAGCAGCGCACAGCACTCCGGCGCTATTCTAGCCCCCGGAAAAGAGGAGAATTACTGGGCCTGGAAGCCTGTTGATGCTGGCGCGCTCACGCCGGTTTTGACGGCGGCGTTAACACTTGGCCTGTATTTCGGAGAACCCCGGCCTATGTGTCTTTCTTCAGAAATACTCAAGTTCTGTTCTACCAAATGACCACCCCCTGCTTTATTGTTTCTGGATTACTGTTCCATTGATTTCAGACACTCATCTTGATGAGCAATTCCTTACTTCCGTCCTTCCTTCCTTTCTCTTTCTCTTTCTCTTTTTCTTTTCCACACTTGAATTTAGGAATGCCTTCTGTTCAATTCAGGATGCCTTCTGAGGGGCTTCAGGATATGTTTAATTAACACATTTTAGTCCTGGTGAGACAATGAGCCGATTTTTGAATACATGGAAAAGATCAAATGACTTTTGGGTACCATTTTTGCAGCACATAGTCCACTTTTAAAAGAAAAAGTCCGTTTGAAAGGTTCCATGCTGAATAATGTTTGTTACTTAAAAACTGAAAGAAGTGGCGACAGAGATAGTGGATGCATTGGTTGTAAATTTCTCCAAATCCTTTGGATTCTGGAGGAGTACCGGAGGATTGGAAAACTGTGAATGTGACACCCCTTTTCAAAAAGGGAGGGAGGCAAAAATCGGCTAACTATAGGTCGATTAGTCTAACATGTATTGTTGAAAAAATGTTGGAGTCAATTATTAAAGAAGTAATAGCAGCACATTTGAAAAATCATAATCTAATCAAGCAGAGTCACCATGGCTTCATGAAAGGGAAATTGTGTCTGACTAATTTATTAGAGTTTTTCAAGGAAGTCTCAATCAGAGTGGATCGAGAGAACCAGCTGTGTTGTATTTGGATTTCCAGAAGGCATTCTACTAGGTACCTCACAAAAGGTTAAGTCATAAAATAAGAGCCCATGGTGTTGGAGGTAGTATATTGGCATGGATAGATTGGCTAATGGGCATGAAACAGCAAGTGGGAATAAGGTGTTCTTTTTCAGGTTAGCAACCTGTAACCAGTAGAGTTCCACAGGGATCAGTGCTGGGACCATAACTGTTTGCATTTTGTATTAATGACTTCGATGAAGGAAACAAATGTATGCAGTCAAATTTGCAGACGACACAAAAATAGGTGGAAAGGCAAGTTGCGAGAGGGATACAAACAGTTTGCAAAGAGATACTGATGGGTTAAGTAAGTGGGCAGAATGTTGGCAAATGGTGTAACTGTGGGAAAATGTGAAGTTCTTCATTTTGGAAGGGAGAACAAAAGAACAGAGTTTTAGTTAAATGGAGAAAAACTGCAGAAATCTGCAACACTAAGGGATATGGGGGTACTTGTGCACGAAACACAGAAAGCTGGCACACATGTGCAGCAGGTAATCCGAAAAGCTAATGGAACGATGGCCCTTATTGCAAGGAGGCTGGAGTATAAGAGTAGGTAAGTTTTGCTGCAACTGTGCAAGGTACTGGTGAGAGCACATCTCGAGTATTGTGAGCAGTTTTGGTCCCCTTATTTAAGGAAAGATATTATTTTCACTGGAACAGCGGAGGTTGAGGGCGACCTGATAGATGTTTACAAAATTATGAGTGGCATGGACCGAGTGGATAGTCAGAAACTTTATCCCGGGGTGGAAAAGTCAATTACTGGGGTACGCAGGTTTAAAGTGTGAGAGAGAATGTGTGAAGCAAGTTTTTTACACAGAGTGTGGTGGGTGCCTGGAGCTCACTGCTGAAGGAGGTACGACAGTGACGTTTAAGAGGCATCTTGACAAATACATAAATAGGATGGGAATAGTGGGATAAGGATCCCGGCAGTGTAGAAGGTTTTAGTTTGGACAGGCATCATGATCAGTGCAGGCTTGGAGGGCCGAAGGGCCTGTTCCTGTTCTGTGCTTTGTTCTTTGTTCATTGGAGGCTGTTCATAGAAGGTTCACTGGAATAGAGGGATTGTCTTATGAGCAAATGTTAAACAGGTTGGGACTCTACTCATTGGAATTTAGAAGAATGAGAGGTGATCTCATTGAAACATATAGGATTCTTAAGGGACTTGACAGGGTAAATGCTGAGAGGGTCTTTCCCCTTATTGGAGAGTCTAGGACCAGAGGGCATAGTCTCAGAATATAAGGATGCCAATTTAAGACTGAGATGAGGAGGAATGTCTTCTCTCAGAGGGTTGAGAGTTTTTGGAATTCCTTGCCACAGAGAGCTGTGGGCAGAGTCCTTGGGCGGGATTCTCCGACCCCCCTGCCGGGTCGGAGAATTGCCGGGGGGGCGGCGTGAATCCCGCCCCCGCAGGCCGCTAAATTCGCTAAATTCTCCGGCCCGCGATGGGCCGAAGTTCGGCTGCTTCTATGCCAGTCCCGGCAGCGTAAATTGAACCAGGTCCCCTACTGGCGGGACCTGGCGGCGTGGGCGGGCTCCGGGGTCCTGGGAGGGGGAGGGGGGGGCGTGGGGCGATCTGGCCCCGGGGGGTGCCGCAATGGTGGCCTGACCCGCGATCGGGGCCCACCGATCCGTGGGCGGGCATGTGCCGCGGGGGCACCCTTTTCCTACGCGCCGACCATCAGCCTCCGCCATGGCCGATGTGTAGGTGAACTCCCCCTGCGCATGCGCGGGGATGATGTCAGCAGCCGCTGATGCTCCCGCGCAAGCGGTCTCGCGCCGGCAAGCGGAGTCCCTTCGGCCCCGGCTGGCATGGCGTCAAAGGCCTTCCACGCCAGCTGGCGGTGCGCCAACCACTCCAGGGCGGCCCTAGTCCCTAAAGGTGCGGGCCTAGTCCCTAAAGGTGCGGAGGATTCCGCACCTTTGGGGCGGCCTGATGCTGGAGTGGTTCATGCTACTCCGTCCCACCGGGACCCCCGCCCCGCCAGGTAGGGGGGAATCATGCCCCCTGTGTATATTTAAGACTGAGATAGATAGATTCTTGATTAGTAATGGAATCCAGGATTACGGGGAAAGAGCAAGAAAATGGATGCGAGGAATATCAGATTTTAAAAAATAATCTTTATTATCACAAGTAGGCTTACATTAACACTGCAATGAAGTTACTGTGAAAAGCCCCTAGTTGCCACACTCCGGCACCTGGGGGAAAATTCAGAATATCCAATTCACCTAACAAGCACGTCTTTCGGGACTTGTGGGAGGAAACTGGAGTACCCGGAGGAAACCCGCATTGACACGGGGAGAACGTGCAGACTTTGCACAGACAGTGACCCAAACCGGGAATCGAACCTGGGACCCTGGCGCTGTAAAGCAATAATGCTAACCACTGTGCTACCATGCCGCCCCATGGTCCTATTAATTGCGGAGCCGGCTCGAGGGGCCGAATGGCCAGTTCCTACTTCTTGTGGTCTTACGACACATCTTTTCTGGGCATAGCAATTTAGCATGCTGTAATCCAAGAGGGGTGGAGGGGGGGGGGCGGTCACTGAGTAGTTGGAAATCTCACTCACTGTGCCAGGTCGCAGCAGACTACTGAAGCCAGGTTCACCTGTGCTCCCCCGAGGTGCTGACCACCAGTGTGATCTGTATCCAAGCCCACTTTGTGATGGTGGGGCTCATCCCATTGCTAACCGCCTACGAGGATGTCAAGGTCATAGTGGTTGAAGCTTGGAGCTGGTGAGTTTTGGCTCACCTAGCTGCTTCTTGTTTCAGTCACCCTGATATTAGAGTAGACAATCGACAGGGGTCAGTTTGTGTGGTGTACATGTGTGTGGTACATCATTAGCTTGGCATGATGATATTTAATAGTATGGGGATGATGTTTTGTGGTCTGGTTATCAGTGATGGGTTTGCCATGTACAGACTTGGGGGGGCCTCACCGTTGCTGTATAATTGCCAATTGGCATGGTTGTTACTATGCGGCAATACTCAAAGGGGCCAGATATCCTTGAGGTACATGCATGCCTTGACATGAAATAAAGATAGCTGTAGATGGGGGTTGGTCATTGTTTGGCCTCTGTTGAGGTTGTACAGATAGGAGTAGTGTGAGGGACTATCCAGTTGAGGTTTGTGTGAGAGGTACTGCCACTGAAATGGGATTCTGTGCTCACTCCGATAGCTGTGCACGGACCTGCTGGCAGAATGCAGTCACTTTCAGGGCAATGTAGACAAAGGCTGGGCTAGCAGACTCCTCAGAGCTGGGCCTTCACAGGCAGCAGATCATGCAATGGATTGGGAGTTCACTGAAGGTTCCTTCACACTGGGCCAACTTTCACTGGAGCAACACGTTATGAGCCAGCAATGACATTATTCATGCCATCAAGTCCTGACAGGCCAAAGTTCAGCCAACTTCCTCAGCATTCTTGACCGGTTCCTTCCATTCTTGTGGCACTAACATGGCTCTGGAGGTGGGCCTTTTATCAATCCTAAGACCTCACCTTACACTATTCCTGCTGCTGATTTCACCTCCCTGCTGACGTGGAAGGTAGCATCTCTGACTCCAGCCCATCCCCAACTTAATGCCATGAAGACCGTGTGGGCAGGCACTACCAGTCAGAAGGTAGGATCATGCATGAGCAAATCCCGTGACTCCGCATTCCCAGCTTCAAGATGAAAATCCTAACCACAAGTCTTAAATGCGAGACATGTTCGAAACAAAAGGTAAAATCACCCTGTTCAATCAGTCAAAATAATAACAATTTAAAATTTCACTTCAAATGTAAAAACTGTAATCCCTACATATGCAGGGGAAAGCTTTTGCATGCAAATAGCAATTCCATGGCTCACTGGCTGCACTCTAATATTGAAATCCAAAGGTTGTAGATTGTACATAATCATGGTTGACATTTCAGGGTGGAACTGAAGGAATGCTACGGTGTCAGCGATGCTGCTTTTTTGATGTGTCCTTCAACTGAAGCCCCAGGTGGATCCCATAGTACATTTACAGAATAGCAGAAGAGTTCTTCCAGCTGCCCTGGCTAATACATACTCCTCTACAAAATCTCTAAAACAGATTATTTATTATTATTACCGTGCTGTTTGTAGATACACGCTGTGCGCAAGTTGGCTGCAATGTTTCCAGTATTCCAACAGTGACTACACTTTGAAAAGTAGTTAATTGACTGTAATGTGCTTTGGGTCTTCCTGAGATTTTGATCGGCTCGATATAAACGCAAGTTCCTTCTTTTGTATCCTTAGGATGTGAACCAGGCTGACACTGGTTTGATGTAATGAGACGCCATCTAAATGCGACAGCATTCTATCAACATCTGATATAGGAGATACATGTCAGGGCCAAATGGTTTATGAAAAATAAATCACCAGGTGCTGCCGACTGCACCATTCACAGGCATTGTAGGTGTGAACAAGTTATGTTGATTGTAAAATGAGTGATACATTTCCTGTAAGCCATTACTCCCTGACATATTTATTGCATAGAATCTATAACACAATCTATAACACCATTTGGTCCAACTGGTCAATGCTGCTGTTTATATGCCACATAAGTCTCCTCCAACTCTAATTACCTGTTCCCACCCTTCCCTTGTTTGGCTCTATTCCCTTCTCCTTCATGTGTGCATCAAGCCTTCCCTTAAATATGTCAGTGCAATCTGCTTCAATCACTCCATGTGGTACCAAATTCTACCTTCTCAGCACTTTCAGCGTAAAGAAATTCATTCAAAATTCCTGATTTGATCTGTTTTTGGATTCAACCACAAGTGTATTTATTCTATTGAGCCACTTCAGAATTTTAACAAAGTCTATCAGGTCTCCTCTATAGTCGGAAAAAGCCCAACCTGCTGAATCTTTCCTGATAGCTGCATCCTCTCAATTCGAGTAACGTCCTGTAAATGTTTTCCACATTTTCTCCAGTGCATTAACATGCTTTTTGTAACATGGGGCAGGATTCTCCGACCCCCCGCCGGGTCGGAGAATCGCTGGGGGGCGGCGCAAATCCCGCCCCCGCCGCTATTCTCCATGTTGCCCTGGAGGAAGAGGAGGAGGAGGAGGAGGGTGCCAGAGAGGCGACGCAGGCTGCCGCAGAGGGGCAGGCGGCAGCCGCCCAGGCTGGAGGGACACCCGCCCGACAGGACGAGGAGGAGGAGGAGGGTGCCAGAGAGGCGGCGCAGGCTGCCGCAGTGGAGCATGCCGCAGAGGGGCAGGCGGCAGCCGCCCAGGCTGGAGGGACACCTGACAGACAGGACGAGAAGGAGGAGGAGCAGGGGGAGCACGTAGTGGAGGAGGAACACGAGGAGGGGGAGGAGGACGTCGCGGCGCCACGGCAACGGAGGCACCCGAGGAGGCTCCGTGTGTACCAGCCCCGGCTGCCATACCAGGACCTCACGGACCGGGAATGCAGGAGGAGACTCCAGATGAGCCGGGAAACCGTGGCACACATCTGCCACCTGATGGCACACTTGGCACCGCGTGGCACTGGGGGGGGGTGCGGGGACACCCTCTCCCAGTGTCCGTCAAGGTTACGGTGGCCCTGAACTTTTATGTCACGGGGTCATTCCAGACGTCAGCTGGGGACCTGTCCGGCATCTCGCAGACATCGGTGCACCGGTGCATCCGGGCAGTGACAGACGCCCTATATGCCATTGTGGACCGCTACATCCGCTTCCCTGTTGACCGGGACAGCCAGGATGCCTGCGCCATGGGCGTCTCTGCCGTGGCCGGGTATCCCATGGTCCAGGGCGCGATCGATGGGATGCACGTCACCGTGCGGCCAGCTGCAGATAACAAGGGTGTATTCACCAATAGGAAGGGGACCTATTCCATGAACATCCAGGTGGTCTGCGATCACCGCATGATTATCCTGCATGTCTGCGCCCGGTACCCGGGAAGTGTGCATGACTTATACGTGTTGTCGCGGTCTTACATCCCCGGCATGTACAGGGGACGCCACCCCCGGCTGAGGGGTTGGTTGCTGGGCGACAGGGTTTATCCGTTACGGTCGTGGCTGATGACGCCTATACGGAGGCCACAGAATGACGCGGAGAACAGCTGCAATGATGCCCATGCAGCGACAAGGGGTGTGATAGAGAGGTGCTTTGGCGTGCTCAAAATGCGTTTCAGGTGCCTGGACCTCTCTGGGGGCGCCCTCCAGTCTCGGTCAGATAGGGTCGGCCGCATCATTGTGGTGTGCTGCGTCCTGCACAACATAGCCCAGCAGAGGGGCGATGTTCTGCAGGCAGAGGAGGGCAGAGTGGAGGAGCAGCAGGAAGAGGCGTAGTCCTCCCCAGATGAGGGTGATGGGGGCAATGGTCAGGGCAGACGGGCTAGACATGGGCGGGTGGCTGTCCACCGTTACCGGCTGGGCCAGCGGGCACGGGACAGGCTGATAGCCGGCCGCTTCACTGATTAGGGGGCATGGGAATCGGCGAGTATGGCTACATACCGCACACCATGGCAACAACCGAACACCCTCACCCCCCCACCCATCCACCCACCCAGCACCCTCACACCCCCCCCCCCCAAACACACCCACCCACCCGCATGCACACCACCCCTCCATTGCCGATCCACCTGCGGCACGACGGCCAGGCTCTCACGGGCGCCGGTGGAAGCGTGTCTATTGCAGGCCATGGAGGATGATGACAACCCAGCACCTGGCTCCACACCATTGGACAATGTCTGACCATGGCCACAGTACCACCATCCACCCGGACCATCCCTGCATGCGGCTGTGACACTGCAGCGCACGGTCCCGACCTCTGCCCGGGGGGATGGTGACGGTGGCCCAGGGGGAAGGGGGCAGACTCGCCTGAGGCCGACGTAAGACCACCCCTCACGCACACACTGGCGCTCAACGTAAATGACACTCCCGCACGCTTCGGACAGAGCACAAAGGCAGCTTCTGTAGGTGTTAAAGTGATTTTAATAACAAACAGTGCATACACGTGCCCTAGCCCCTAAAACTCATCTGTGCCCTGCACCCGTGCCAACTTACTCAGTGTCTAATTGTTTGGCCTTACGGGCCCTTTGACTACGTCTACGTGGTTCCCCAGACGGTACAGCAGAACTGGAGGTGGACTCCTGCGATTCCTGCCCTCTGACTCGGGATCCCTTTGGCGGCCATTTCCAGGGGCATCCTGGCCTAGATGGGCCAGGCTGTGGCCCAGGCGACTGGGATGGCGAGCTGCCAGCCTGTCCTGCCCGTTGCCCACCCGAGGCACCTAGGACGGAAGGGGGGGAGTCTGAGGTGCTGCAGTGTTCCTGGACCTCCCCTACAGGGGGACCAGGGACGGGCGCCAGCAACTCCTCCTCCCTCGGGGTGCCCAATAGCCCCCAGGTCTCTTCATGGGTCGGGGGTGCGAACGGACCGGCCATCCAACGCACCTCCGACACCTGGTGCTGCCAGTCCTGGAGGCCCGTGCTGGTATCGACAAGGGTCTGCAGGTTTGCAGCCATGGAGCTCAGGGAGTTGGCCATCCCTGTCTGTGACTGTGCGACGCCGGCTAGCACATGGGCAATGGCGCCGATGCCCTCAGCGATGGCCTGCTGAGACTGGGCCATGGCCTGCAGGGATTGGGCCATTGCCTGCTGAGACAGGGCCACGGCGTTGAGCGCCTCTGCCATCTGCTGCTGGCGCTGGCTCATGGCCTCCTGTGAGAGGGCAGCCATGTCCTGGGCCACAGACGCCGCCTGCACGGAAAGCCCCAGGCCTCTCATACTGCTCCCCATGTCTGACACCGTCACACCCATTGCCTCCACCGCGGACGCCACCCGTGCGGTGTCTGCCTGGATGGCAGGCATGACTGCCACCACTCCCAGCTCCTGGACGCGGGTGCTCTCCTCCACCTGCGACTGCAGCCGCTGCAAGCCGGCCGCCACCCTCTTCGCTCGTCCCAGGTTTGGTGGTTGCATCGGGTCTATGGGTGGGTGTGGTAACTCCAGGAACCCGGGATCCATCTGGGCGGCAGATGTTCGCTTGCGCCAGGATGCCCTCCGACCTCCCGGCCCCTCTGCTGCTCCTACCTCCACCTGCTGTACCGGGACGGCTGTGTTGTGCGCACCAGTGAGTGTACCAGACGCCTCATCACTAAAGTGCCCAACCGAGGTGAGTGTTTCTGCGATGGTGGAGGGTGTTGGAGACAGCAGTGGCGTTGTGTCATGTGCATCGTCCGACTCTGAGTCCATGGTACTTTGGGGTGGCGGTTCGTCTCCACCCATCCACTCTGTGTCACTGTCCTGTATTTTGGTTTCCTGGGTAGGGGTCTCCTGGGTAGGGGTGTCCTGGGTAGGGGTCTCCTGGGTAGGGGTGTCCTGGGTAGGGGTGTCCTGGGTAGGGGTGTCCTGGGTAGTGGTTTCGTGGCTCGGCTGCGACGGGGGCCTGTGACTGCCCCCCTCGTCGCTGGGTGGCACACGCCTCCGTCGCTGCACCCGCACGAGACGGGGGCATCGTCTCCTTATTGCTCCAGGTCTCTCCGTCTCCTGTGGTCACCCTGGGGCATCCTACGGGCGTCGCGTGCCAGAGGGTCCGGGTCTCTCCGTATCCCGTGGTCGCCCTGGGGCATCCTGCAGGCGTCGTGTGCCAGAGGGTCCGGGTTTCTCCGTATCCCGTGGTCGTCCTGGGGCATCCTGCGGGCATCGCGTGCCAGAGGGTCCTGGTCTCTCCGTATCCCGTGGTCGCCCTGGGGCATCCTGCGGGTGTCGCGTGCCGGAGGGTCCGGGTCTCTCCGTATCCCGTGGTCGTCCTGGGGCATCCTGCGGGCATCGCGTGCCAGAGGGTCCGGGTCTCTCCGTATCCCGTGGTCGCCCTGGGGCATCCTGCGGGCGTCGCGTGCCAGAGGGTCCGGGTCTCTCCGTATCCCGTGGTCGCCCTGGGGCATCCTGCGGGCGTCGCGTGCCAGAGGGTCCGGGACTCTCTGTATCCCATGGTCGCCCTGGGGCATCGTGCGGGCATCGCGTGCCAGAGGGTCCGGGTCTCTCCGTATCCCGTGGTTGCTCTGGGGCATCCTGCGGGCATCGCGTGCCAGAGGGTCCGGGTCTCCCCGTATCCCATGGTCGCCCTGGGGCACCCTGCGGGCATCGCGTGCCAGAGGGTCCGGGTCTCTCCATATCCTGTGGTCGCCTGGGGCATCCTGCGGGCGTTCGGCATCTGCGGGGATGGGTGCCTCGACGTTTGCTCCTGCGATACACAATGAAGCATGCATGGTTAGACATGCAGGCGGTGATCAGGTGATATTGGGGAGGGTGGATATGGGGGAGGGGGGATATGGGGGAGGGGGGATATGGGGGATATGGGGGAGGGGGGTTATGGGGGATATGGGGAGGGGGGTTATGGGGGATATGGGGGAGGGGGGATATGGGGGAGGGGGGATATGGGGGAGGGGGGATATGGGGGATATGGGGGAGGGGGGATATGGGGGATATGGGGAGGGGGGTTATGGGGGATATGGGGGAGGGGGGATATGGGGAGGGGGGATATGGGGGAGAATATGGTGGATATGGGGGAGGGGGGATATGGGGGATATGGTGGAAGGGGGGTTATGGGGGATATGGGGAGGGGGGATATGGGGGAGAGGGGATATGGGGAGGGGGATATGGGGGAGGGGATATGGGGTATATGGGGGAGGGGGGATATGGGGGATATGGGGAGAGGGGATATGGGGGATATGGGGGAGAGAGGATATGGGAACAGGCTGTCTGTGGCTCACTTGCTGGTGGGCCCCCGACCTCTGCATCGGCAACCTCCCGGTCCTCAGGTCCGCCAGCCAGTTCCAGGGCCCTTTCCTCATGTACGGTGAGTGGCCTCTCATCAGCGGGGCCTCCTCCAGTCCTCACATGCTCCCTGGTGTTGTGTGCGCACTTCTCCTGTGGGGGGCGGGTGGGTGGCACGGGTAAAAGGCAACAGTGTTAGACAGGTGTATGAATGCACGCCATCGGTTGCGCGTATAGTGCAGAGGTTAGGGTTAGGGTTGGTTTCACCTGGGGGCGTGCCGCACATCGGGCAGGGATGGGGGTGGGACTCACCCTGGCTGCCCTGACGAGGTCGTTCACCTTCTTGTGGCACTGGGTGCCTGTCCGTGGTGTCAGAGCCACAGCGCTGACAGCCTCTGCCACCTCCCTCCACAGACGCCGGCTGAGGCGTGGGGCGACCCTGCGGCCGTGTCCGGGGTACAGGGACTCCCTCCTCTCCTCCACTGCGTCCAGGAGCGCCTCAATGTCATGGGACTGGAACCTCGGGGCTGCGCGGCGCGCGGCCATCTTGTCGGGTCTTCCGGGGTGGGGGGGGGGGGCGCGTCTTTTGAGCCGTCACGCCATGCAGCGTCACCGTCCACGTTGGGTGACGCCATCGCGAATGGCGTCACGCCGCTGCTAGCCCATTCGGGGCCAGAGAATTTGCGTTGTTTGGGAGTGCCCGACGCCGGAGTGATCCGCGCCGTTTTTGGCGCCGGGCCCCGGACATCGCGCCAGTTTTCGGAGAATCCCGCCCATGGATAGTAGAGCTGTGCATCATGCTCGAAGTGTGGTCTGAAAACGGTTCTCTCTAAATGTAACATTGCTTTAGTATTCTATTCTAGAAATAAAACCCTATCAACTTCCTGCCACTTTTGGGAATGTATATTTCTGCATTTTCAGATTCTTTTTCGTTCCTCGATTGTATTTTAGTTCTTTGCCTTCTCAGGAATAAGCAACCATTTTATTCCCCGTTTCAAAATGAATGACCTGACACTTTGCCATATTGAATTTCAGTTGATATTTATCCATCCCCACTCAACAAATCTGTTGGATTCTTCTCAATGCTGATGTTCCCTTCCACATCATTAGCAGTACTCCCAAATTTGGTGTCACCTGCAAATTTTGACACGATGGCCGGGATTCTTTGGCCCCCACCACGATGCATTTTCCCAGGGCAGAGGTGGCTCACTATTGGCTGCTGGCGGGATTTTTCACTGAAGTCAATGCCAGGGGACCCATTGCAGGATGACGTCCTTGACGGTACCAGAAGATCCCACCAGCAGGGGGGGGGCTAGAAAATCCCACCCTGTAGGTGGGAGCCTGAAACCCAGGTGAATTCTGCGGCTGATTGGGTAGGAGGTGAGCTCGGCGACTAATTGGAGGCACTGAGCATCGCCAGGAGATGGGACCATCCTGCCCCATACCAGTACCAAAGGCAGGCAGCAGCCATGTTGGGGGTTGCCTTGCTGAGGAAAGCAGGCAGCTCATGAAAGGCCCGGGTGGATAAAGATTGTGCAAAGTGGCTATGGATGGCAAGTCGAGATACAATGCTTGATTCGATTTTAGTTGACCCCTCACATTTCACAAGAAGTACCAATGGAAATGAACCTTCTTTTGCCCTCTGTTATAAACCAGACTGTTAGTTTCATGGGAAAAGAGATTGGAAATCCCACTCTGTTGCAGCTAAGTCGATTAAGAAACTGCTTAAGAGACCATTTTTTGGCAGCGATTGGGTTTCAACCATCATCCCTGCACCAAAAAAAAGCCAAGCAGCGTGCCTTAATGACTATCGTCCAGTGGCTCTAACATCCATCATTATGAAGTACTTCGAAAGGTTAGTCATGGCACAAATCAACTCCAGCCGCCCGGATTGCCTTGATCCACTACAGTTTGTCTACCGCTGCAACAGGTCCACAGCAGACTTCATCTCCATGGCCCTGCACTCTACCCTGGAACACCTAGATAACAAAGACACCTATGTCAGACTCCTATTTATCATTCCTACGAAACTCATTTCCAAACTCCGTGGCCTTGGCCTCGGCTCCTCCCTCTACGACTGGATCCTGAACTTTCTAACCCACAGGCCACAATCAGTAAGGATAGGCAACAACACCTCCTCCACGATGATCCTCAACACCTCTGCCCCCTGCTATACTCCTTATGCACCTGTGACTGTGTGGCCAAATTCCCCTCCAACTTGATTTTCAAATTTGCTGATGACACCACCATAGTGGGTCGGATCTCAAACAATGACGAGACAGAGTACAGGAATGAGATAGAGAATCTGGTGCAACGGCAATAACCTCCCCCTCAATGTCAACAAAACAAAGGAGATTATCATCAGTACTTGTGGGAGGAAACCGGAGCACCAGAAAGCGTAGTGGAGAACATGCCCCTGTCTACATCAATGGAAACAAAGTAGAAAGGGTCAAGAGCTTCAAGTTTTTAGGTGTACAGATCACCAACAACCTGTCCTGGTCCCCCCATGCCGACACTATAGTTAAGAAAGCTCACCAACGACTACATTCTCAGAAGACTAAGGAAATTTGGCATGTCACCTATGACTCTCACCAACTTCTACTGATGCACCATAGAAAGCATTCTTTCTGGTTGTATCACAGCTTGGTATGGATCCTGCTCTGCCCAAGACTGCAGGAAACTACGAAAGGTCGTGAATGTAGACCAGTCCATCACGCAAACCAGCCTCCCATCCATTGACTCTATCTATAATTTGTGCTGCCTCGGAAAGGCAGCCAGCATAATTAAGGACCCCACGCATCCCGGACATACTCTCTTCCACCTTCTTCCGTCAGGAAAGAGATACCAAAGTTTGAGGTCACGTACCAACCGACTCAAGAACAGCTTCTTCCCTACTGCCATCAGACTTTTGAATGGACCTACCTCGTATTAAGTTGATCTTTCCTCTACACCTTGCTATAACTGTAACATTATATTCTGCAGTCTCTCCTTCCTTCCCTATGTACGGTATGCATTGTTTGTACAGCATGCAAGAAACAATACTTTTCACTGTATACTCATACATGTGACAATAATAAATCAAATTTTTAAAAAATCAAAAATCACTATTCCCTCCCTCCAACAGACGCAATATAATTTCCAGCACTCCAGAGGTGGTGGGAGCCAGTATCACTTTCAGGGAACACAACTTTCAAATTCCACACGCACCATTCCTGAACCCACTGACAACTGAAAATTCAGTTCCATACCTCCTATTTCTAAGTCCAAGTCATTTACATATATGGTAAAAAACATTGATTCGAGCATAGAATCTTAGCACCGCTTCCCACTTCTTGCCAGCTTGAGAAATATCCCTGGGTGACCATTCTCTAGTTTCATTTTTTTCACCTTTCAATCTGTTCTCGCACTGATCACTGATTCCTTCTGCAGGAGTCACTGTTATCAATGTCTTACGAGGCATATTATCACAGGGCTTTTGGAGGTCCATGGGTCGAATTTTCCCCCAAAATGGCAAAGTCAGGTTCTCCCCAGAAAAACAGCCAGATTTTCTCTCCAGACCCTCTGACACTTTGTCAAAAAAAACCAGGTGGGCATGTTTTGCACCGTATGCTATGGCGGGTCGTGGCCTCATAGAGCTGTCAGGCCTGGCTCCACAGAGATTGGCCCATCCATGCCAACCTATGTCAACCTGCCCCCTACTCACACAAATTTCCCTCATTCCCCTAAGCCAACATCGCGCCATCACATGCCAACTCATGTCCCCTCCCACCACGTTTTTCCCTTCTCACCTCATGCCAATTCACTGAGTAGCCTTGGACAGACCGTTCACAGCTTTGAAATTTCCTGGATAGCTTTGACAGCTCTGATACTTGCTGCATAACTTGGACATCCCCTTAACAGTTCCTTGACAGCTGGACTGTTCCTGAACAGCTGGATAGTTCCTTGACTGTTTCTGAACAGCTAGACAGTTCCATAATAGCTGGATAGCTAACAGTTCCTTGCTAGGTAGGCAGCTTTTTAACCGCTCCTTTACAGCTAGACTTCCTCAACAGCTGAAAAGCTCTTTGATAGCTGGATAGTTCCAATATTTTGCACATAAAGAGTGCATAATCATGTTCACTTTACACAATCCCAAAGAATCATGGAATCATAGAATTTACAGTGCAAAAGGAGGCCATTCGGCCCATCGAGTCTGCACCGGCTCTTGGAAAGGGCACCCTACCCAAGCCCACACCTTCACCCTACCCCCGTAACCCAGTAACCCCACCCAACACTAAGGGCAATTTTGGACACTAAGGGGAATTTAGCATGGCCAATCCACCTAACCTGCACATCTTTGGACTGTGGGAGGAAACCGGAGCACCTGCAGGAAACCCACGCGCACACAGGGAGAATGTGCAGACTCCACACAGACAGTGACCCAAGCCGGGAATCGAACCTGGGACCCTGGAGCTGTGAAGCAATTGTGCTAACCACAACGCTACCGTGCTGCCCACAATGCTACCGTGCTGCCCAAAGGGTGCCTTTCCTCTTCCAAATGTGTCCCGGAATTCTTTTCATAAGGTTAGCTTTCCTCTCCAAAGTGGTATCCTAGTGAGACAAAACATGCACCTAGTTTAGATCTCCTCTTAGCTATTCTGATCTGCACACTCCAGATTCCACACTCCACTGTTTCTAAAATTCCACTTCAGTAGAGGCAGCTGGTAATTTAAATACCCAGCTGCCTCCTCAATTCATGCATGCACAAACTCCAGCCTAACTCCAGTCCAGCCCCCTGAACGATGGTAAATGCCTGCTTCAGGGACGGGACAAGAAATTTTGGCCATTTACAGGACTTTTGCCACAATGGAGACTCTCTGACATTATGAAAATCGAGACTGCATCATGCCCCTGAACACTGAGAAACATTCAGTTGCAGGAAGGTGAAATAAGAACTGTTTGTAACAATAGATTATTTTTTGTTCTGCTGTTGTACTGTATAAAAATTTAATGATGATATTAACCTTGTCCATTGCACAGAAACCAGATGAGTGGGTAGTTAAAATGACCAGCGTAGTGTACCCGCCCCAATCCCCCTGCTTGTAATCTTAACTATCCTTTTGAACAGGCGAGAAGATCGCCTATCAGATGTCAGTGGGGTCTTACTTTAGGTATGCACATTGGGCTCTGAGGATGAGGCTAAGATCACATTACAATGATAACTGGAGGCTGGTGCGGTGAAGCTAAAGCAGTTTCTTCACCAGGCCAGCCTGGCACAAGAGGTGGTGGAGCCAGAAGAGGCCCTGGTCAGGTGGAATCAGAATGGACAAGGAAACCTTGGCATTCCCTACAATCCCTGACTGCAATGCCACCCAACACGACCACCCAAACACTTAACTGATTTCCAGCGAAGATTCCTTTTGGTCCCAGGGGACTTTTGTTGCTTCCTTCTGCCAGTCAGCTAGCAGGAGACTGGTGGGTGACTATGTAGGTGAGGCCTAGGTGTTAACTCTTTTGGATCCGTGCTGTAAAGCGTTGGATGGTTTGACATCTTCCGCGGCCTCAACCTACAAAACTTCCACTTGATACTTAAAAACAGCTGTGTAATCTTAATGGCTGCTTTTGGCTGGTGTGCTGTGTTTTGATCAGTAAAAATCCAGAAGATAAGGATGCCTTATGCAAAAGATTACAGGCACATTTGGTTGAAGGAGGCTCAATGGATCTTTTCCTTTCAACCCATTCTTTATATTTTCAGTATGAGTTGCTTGTTTCATTTGTTGACAGAATTTATGTTCTGTAGGAATTTGGAGCCAGCAATCTGTGTAATGCCGGTGGTGAGGATTTCAGTTTCATTTAGTTTTTCAATAAAGTGCGTGCAAACTGAATTATTTGCTATCTTTTTTCTTGGGTTGCACTCTCAATATTGTTACCATGATAATTTGTTGAGCGACTGATTTTACAGAGGCCAATGACTGTGTTTAAACCAACATTATCCAGGTTTAATCCTCTACATTTATATTGAGGTGGGAAGAAATATTAGGCGCGATTTAGCCACTGCGTTGTGCCCGGCGCTGATCTGGGCATGCCGGTTCAAAATCGTGCAAAGCCAAAATCGAAATTCGCGTCGGACATAAATCAGTTTGCAAACTAACCGACCCACTCTCGATGGCGTGTCCCAGCCCAAATATGGCGAGTATACCATTAACCCTCCTTTGCATTCATTCTCATCTCATTCGCGAGACTGAAGTCTAATGTAACGGCTTCCCGGGAGTCAACCGGACCCCCAGCAAGATATCATGTGAGTGCTGTTTAGTATTCCTTTTTAAAAACATCAAGCTGGTGTAATTGCCGTTGAGGGGAACTGAGGAGGTGAGTAGCCATTTCCATTTTCTGGCATGCAGCTCAAGGGGATTTGGATTGCGCTTGGTTGGTGCGCTGAAGCGTTCAAGTCGGGGGTCGCTCCTGGGTGGGGGGGGGAGGGGCTTTTCGTCTGTGTGGCCATCAAGCCACATTTAAATATTGTGGATACCCATAATAGGGGCAACTACAGCTGCTGTGTGCCTGTCTTACCAAACACTTCCAGGACAGAGCCCTGCTCTTTGTTATATGCTGAAGGTCACTTTAACTCCCTTTCACTGGGAGCAACCTCTAGCTTCACAGCTGAAGACTATTGCTAATAAGGAATTGGCCTTGTTAGTTGTGAGAGCACTTCACAGCTGCAGGTTGTGTTTGATGTTTGTTCCTGCTGGTGGCTGTAGATGCCTGGAGGCTGCTGTTGCTGTTTCCTTCCTTTTCTGTAGGCGGACGGAAGGGCAATTTTTTCTAAGATACTTGGATCCTGGAACATCGGGCTCAGAAGGCAATCCGGTTTGAAACGGTGACATTTCCTTGTTGTTTAATTGTTCGTGTGATATGTTGAATGTTACGTAGTTGATTTTCAAATCTTTGTTACTGTTGACCATTTAATAAACAAAATATCCTCAAGTGACTTCTCATGGGTACACGTGCCATGTCTCAGGCAATGATTATCAATTGAACCTTGAAGCCTGAACAGTTTTGCCTGAACTCTAGAAGCGTCAGCACCAAAGCGACAGCAGCCAACAATCAAACACACAAAGAGCTGGGCTTCAGCACTGGCGATATCCTCCCGACCAAAGGGTGAGTGTGTGGATCAGGGGAGGGCACCTGAGCACAGTCTCACTAATGTTCCTGGCAGGTGTCTGGGGTCTCAGGAAACCTACTGTGGCCGGGGGCGAGTGTACAGAGTGAGGTTTTCCAACACAACTGGCTCGTGGATGGCACTCTGAGAGAAGGCAGGATATGTAAGGGTGGGGAAAACTTGGGGGATTTGAAAGTTCCGGGGTGGAGGCCGTAACTGAGTGTCGGTCTCTCTCGTCCAATTCTTTACAGACATAACAATATGGATGGTTATGACGTTCCCGCAGAGGCTGCCCTCGAGGTGCTGGTGGCAGCCCAGGCAGCCAGACGCCGGAGAAGGCAGCAGCGTCGACGTAGGTTTGAGGTGGCACTCCATGTGCAGGGGGCCACCGCACAACCTGAAGACCTAGCTGCCCATCAGACCAAGGAGCAACCCACAGGGGGATGCCAGCGACAGCTCAAGGTGTACGGACATGATTGGTCATTCTAGGAAGTGACGGATAGCATGTGCAGCAGGAGAGTCCGTCTCAACAAGGAGACAGTGCGGCATCTGTGCCACGTCCTCATAGATGTGGCACCCCATGGAGGAGGAAGACACTCGCTCCTGGTGGCAGTGAAGGTCATCGCAGCCCTGACCTTCTATACAACTGGATCATTCCAGGGCTCAAGCGGGGACTTGTGCGGCATATCACAAACTAGTCCACAAGTGCATCCCTGAGGGCACGGATGCCCCTGTACACCCAGGCAGCAGACTATATCAACTTTGAGCTGGACCAAGCCCACCAGGTTTCCCGGGCTGCAGGATGCTCTGCCATCACTAGGATGCCCCAGGTTCAGGGGGTAATCGATGGCATGCATATCATGGAGGCATCAGGGAGTGCCATTCGTTAACAAGAAGTGGTTCCACTCTCTGAATGTTCAGATGGGTGTGACCACCACCTCCGTATATTGCATGTGCACACTTCCCAGGGAGCGTGCATGACAACTACATCCTGGAACACTTGGAGATCCCTGGTGTCTTCGAGGACCACCCCAGGGTGACGGGTTGACTTTTGGGGATAAGGGGTATCCGCTGAGGTCCTGGTTGATGACGCCATTGCGGAGGCTGGAGACCGAGTCGGACACCCGATATAACGATGTCCATGTTTCGACATGCGGACTGCTCAAAATGCGGTTCTGATGCTGGGACCACTCTGTTGGTGCACTGAAGTACATCCCCCAGAGGGTCTCCCAATTTGTGGTAGTCTGTTGTGCCCTCCACAACCTGGCACCACAGAGGGGCGACAGGCTGGGGAAAGAGGGACATGTGGTTTCCACTGAGGAGGAGGCAGACCAGGAGGGGATGGTGGATGGTGGATGTGCCCATGGAGGAGCTGCAGGAGGAGCTTGAGGATGGATGACAAGGTGCTGGCAAGGGTTCAGCATACTTGGAGGACCAGGGAGGCCCTCATCCTCACCTGATTCTCAGAGGATGAAGCTTTGTCTGTTGGATCCACACTCCCCCCCCCCCCCATCCTCCTTCCCCTCCTCCATAATCCCCTCTCCCCTATTCCTTATGCCTCCAACATTCTTCGACTGTCATGTTCCACCCTCCAAGGGTCTCTGTAACACCACCCCAGTGTGATGGGCCTCTGCCAGCACTGTCAGTGGGTCAATATGCAGGGCAGGAGAGTGATAACCCACTGTGAGGTTAGCTCTGGTGCTCCTCAGTTTATGCCAAAGACTGACTGCTGTCTTTCTGCGCACATGCCCATGTTATGAACAAGGTCTGTATTGGGGCCAATGTGCCCAGGGGGCGGGGTGGTGGGGAGAGCAGAGGGCAACATGGGGTGGGGATGCAGGCAGGCCCGCTGTGAACGTGACAGAGGCTTCACATGTATCAGGTATAACATGCTGCACTTGGGAACATTTGGCATTTCCATTCTCCCTAGCTACAAATAGTGCCCAACCCCCTCCAGTGTCCACTCAGTGGTCCTCTATTTTCTTGATCATTCATGGTCCACTGCTCTACCTTGTTGTGTCCCCAGGATGCACATCAGAGATAGAGGCAGTCTGCTGCCTGCCACACCCTGTGTCCTTGGTCGAAGTCCTTTGGGGGTCTAGAGCTGGAGGGGCCCCAGCTGACTTATTGGTGTCACTGGCATTGCCGTGAACTGGGGAATGTGGATTGGGAGCGGCTATTTGAAGGCAGCTCCATGTCTGATATGTGGGAGGATTTTAAAGACCAATTGATAGAAGTGCAGGACAGGCATATCCCTGCAAAAATGAAGGATAGAACTGGCAGGATTCGGGAACCATGGACGACAACAGAAATTGTAAACTTAGCCAAAAGGACAAAGGAAGCTTATGATACATCTAGGCATCTGAAAACTGCCGAAGCCCTTGAGGAGTACAGTGAAAGTAGGAAGGAACTTAAACGTGGAATTAGAAGAGCTAAAAGGGGCCAAGAAATGTCTTCAGCAACGAAAGAGAAAATGCTGGAAAATCTCAGCAGGTCTGGCAGCATCTGTAGGGAGAGAAAAGAGCTAACGTTTCGAGTCCGATTACTCTTTGTCAATTGGACTCAAAAAGTTTGCTCTTTTCTCTCTCTAAAGGATGCTGCCAGACCTGCTGAGGTTTTCCAGCAGTTTCTCTTTCGTTTCAGATTCCAGCATCCGCAGTAATTTGCTTTTATCCAATGTCCTTAGCAAACATGGTCAAGGAGAATCCCAAGGCTTTTTATGCATATATTAGGAGAAAGACAGTAGCAAGAGAAGAAGTAGGCCCACTCAAGGACAATGGAGGGAAGTTATGCATGGAGCAACAAGAAGTGGGTGAAATCCTTAATGAGTATTCACCAGGGAGAAGGACATGGCAGGTGTTGAGGTCAGGGATAGGTGTGTGAACTCTCTTGAGAACTTCAATATATGAAAGGAGGAAGTGTTGAGTATCTTAAATTGCAGAAAAGTAGGCAAATCCCTGGAGCCGGATGGGATCTATCCCAGGTTACTGCAGGAGTCAAGTGGAGAAATAGCCGGGGCCTTAAAAGATATCTTCACATACCTTTGGCCACAGGCGAGGATCTAGAGAACTGGAGAATAGCCAATGTTATTCCCTTTTTTGAGAAAGGAAGCAGGGATAGTCCAGCAAATTATAGGCTGGTGAGCCTGCCATCAGTGGTGGGGAAGCTTTTGGAAAATATACCGAGGAACAGAATATATGCACATTTGGAGAAAAATGGACAGAGTTAGTGACAGGCAGCATGGATTTGTATGGGGAAGGTCATACCTCACCAACTTGATTGAGTTTTCTGAAGAGGTGACAAAGAAAATTGATGAGGGAAGGGTTGTGGATGTAGTTTATATGGACTTTAGTAAGGCATTTGACAAGGTCCCACATGGCAGACTGGTACAAAAACTAAAATCACATGGCATTCAAGGTGGGCTGGCTAGATGGATTCACACCTGGCTTGGTTATAGAAGACAGAGAGTATCGGTGGAAGGGTGTTTTCAGAATGGAGATCTATAGCTAGTGGTGTTCCGCAGGAATCAGCGCTGGCACCTCTGTTGTTTGTAGTATATATAAATGATCTGGAGGAAATGTGGGTGGTCTGATGAGTAAGTGTACGGATGACACGGAGATTGGAGGAGTTGCTGATAGTATCCAGGATTGTCAGAGGATACAGCAGGTTATTGATAGATTGGAACTTGGGCACAGAAATGGCAGGTGGAGTTTAATCCGGACAAATGCACGGTGATGCGTTTTGGAGGATTCTCCAACCCCCCGCCGGATGTTGCCTGGACTCGAGGGTGTTGGCCATGAGAAGAGGTTGAATAAACTAGGATTGTTTTCACTGGATAGATGGAGGTTGAGGGGAGACCCGATAGAGGTCGACAAAATTATGAGAGGCATAGACAGCGTGGATAGTCAGAGGCTTTTTCCAAGAGTGGTAGTCTCAATTACAAAGGGGCACACCACTCAAGGTGAGAGGGGGAAGGTTTAAGGGAGATGTTTTTCACGCAGAGAGTGCTGAGTGCCTGGAACACGCTGCCAGAGGAAGTGGTGGAAGCAGGCACATTAGCAACATTTAAGAGGCGGATGGGTACATGAATAGGGAGGGAATAGAGGGATACCGAGTAAGGGCAGAAGGTTTTGGTTTTGGTTAGGGCATTATGATTAGCAGAGACTTGGAGGGCCGAAGCGCCTGTTCCTGTCCGCTGCCCTTGAGATTTGCTGGTGTCAGGGGGGCGGATTTGGAAGAACTGGAGATACCCATCAGCTTCTTGGTGGCAGGCTCCGGTTGGCCTCCCACGCCTCCCCCTCCTTGAGGGTACCCATGGGGCCCTGTGGGTCTCCATGGGATGGAGGGACAGCTGGATTGAGCCCCAGGTGCCTCTGCGTTATCTGGTTCTCCAGGTCCATGTGCCTCCCCATTGTCTGCACGATGGTGTTGACGCCCTCAGTCATGCTCTGCACTGCCTCGGCGATGTCTACCTGTGTCTGAGACATGTCCTTCAATGACTGGGACATGGTGTCGAGGCTCTCAGGCATGGTCATCACAGACTAAGCCACGCCTTGGGCACCACCACTCGAGATGCAGTTGCCATGCTCCAGTTGCCCCTCGAGCAGTGTTTACTTCAGTGCCACGCATTCTCAGCATCATCTCCAGCGCTCATAGCCTTTACGATTCCTCCAATTGGTGATGCACTTGCTGGAATGTCACTGGCATTCCCTCTTGAATCTCACAGCTGTGTCCTGACATCTGCATCAGCTCTGGGATAACCTTGGCCAGAGACTCGGCATCTGACTGGGACCCAGCTGAGTGCTGGCATCCAGCAGACCTCCGACTGATGTCTCCCCTGGATGTTTCTGCCTCCCCCTGATGTGCATCAGCAACTCTATGGTGCTCACCAGATTGTGTCCCAGAATCCTGTCCAGTAATGTTGCCCACCGAGATGTGTGTCTCTGCACTGGTGGAAGGTGGGGGTGACAGCTGCGATGCCTCGATGGTGGCCTCCTTGGAGCTCTCCTCCGAGGTAGTTTCTTGGGTGGCGGAGGCGTGATGGAGTGGGGGGAGGGGCAAGGTAAATGACTCCGGATCGCCTGGCTTCATCAGATGGAGATCCTGCGAGACAATGGACATGTGGTCAGTGAGAGGGAATGATAATTTTGTCTGACATGAACCACTCACTTGAGACAGGTCATCTTCGTGAAGGGACAGTGGGTCTTCACCTCTGCGGCAAGGCCAACCTCGCTGACGATGACAGATCTCTCCTCGGTCAACCCCGCCAACTCCAGAGTTCATTCCTCATAGGGGGTGAGAACACAAATCTCTGGCACTCACCCCCGCCACCGCCCCCCCTCCCCACATACATGCACACCCGTCTTGGCCCTTTCCTGCTTATTATTGGTCATCATCTCCTGCAGGGTCAAAGAGAGAGCACTGTAAGAGCCGCACGCCTGATGGGTCAGGGGGATCTCTCGCAGATGGCATGTGTGAGCACAGCACCTGGACATGAAGGGGTTGTGTCGATGAGTGCCAGAGTGTTCTGTGGAGCAAGCACGAAGATCGGATGTGGGGAGGGTGGAGGTGTCAGCCAGTGATTTGTGGCGCCAATGTTTGGGAATTTGAGGGGGGGGGGAGGTGGAACTGATGCCAGGAGAGAGATGGCAACTTACCCTTGCAGCTCAGTGGAGGTCAATGGTCTTCTTCCTTCATTGGACAGCAGTTCTCCTGGTCATGCTGGCCGCACTGACAGGCACTGCCACTGACTCCCAGACTGCACTGGTGATCCTGCTGCTGGTTCTCCAATCCCCTCGGGAGAACACAGTGACCCGTCTCGCATCGATAGCATCGAGAAGCTTGGCCAGGTCGGCAACTCCAAAACAAGGAGCAGGTCTGCGTGCAGCCATGCTTGTGTGGTGACTGGGGGTGAGTGGTAAGGGAGCATTTGTGGCGTGACACTGAGGCGTGAGATTGGCAAAATCAGACAACAAGACAGCCAGTAATGGCGAGATGCTCATGGGGACTTATTTCTGGCACTCAGATCTATTAAGTACGGGCCGCGATCTCGCCAGTGCGGCCGTCGAGAAACACCCCACCAATCGCGCCCAAAATGACTCTTAGAAATGTTTCCGTACTTTCTCGCCCATTGTGTCTTGTGTTCTTGTTCCCATAAACAAGTAATATCTGTCTGCCATTACTGCGACTTAGGTTTAATTTCAGCTAAAAATGCTTGATGTATATCCTTTGGATTTGTGCTGTCCATGTTTTCTTCAGTAATTCTACTTGTGTAGGCTAGGAATTTGTGTCTATATTCTTTACTATTTAAAGCTATGTCTCAATCTCTACTCGAGCCTGTAAAGCTCTAACACTTCACATACCAGAGTAAAATATGGTATTTGCGCTTGTAAGTTTATTTTTGAATTATAATGTCATCTTTGACATAGTTTGTCTTTCCTCCTGTCTATAGCATTTTCAACAAGGCTTGCACCTACTTCCACATTTGATTTCATCTTTTGTTTTGATTCAATGCAATATTTTTTTTAAAAGTGCAGCTCTGTGTCCACCGTATATTCATATTGTGGGATCAGGGCTGCCTGTCAGCGCTTTGCAAAATGGAATGTAGTGTTGTGGTCTCAGATCTTGTCACATCGTGCTCATTTTGCCGAGGGAAAAACATGTAGGTATGATGCTCACCTGGGGCTGTCGTGTAAACTGATAGTTTTTTTTTGTCTTATCAGAAGAAGGCGATCATAAATGTGGGTTTTCTTTTGGGTGTTTTCGCACCGGTTGGCATGATAAAAGTTGTCTATATTGCCATCTGTCACTAACTTAAATCTTTTGTTTGGGGATTCGCGAGTGTCTGTTATGTGCTGTGATAGTTGTGAGGACTCTGGCATGGTGTCTGCTGGAGTACTTTGCTGTTTTTCTGTGGGATGCTTCCATGTCAGAAGCTGCTCAGAAGTAGCTATTATTTGCTGTGGGGTCCAGATCACTCCATGTCAACAAAGTTTGATCAAATTAATGCATTTGTTGAACTACAGAGTCCCATTTTTCCATTTTAATAGTACGTTGTGTATCTTCCGATCAGTCAGACATGCGGGTTTGAAAGCCTGGCGTGTAATCTATTTTTTCCGTTCTAACTGTGGCATATTTTAATATTGGTGATTTTGCTCTTTGTGGCACGAGCACAATGAGGGGCACCTGAGTTCTTTCATCATTTAGAATTAATTTCTGATTGGATGGGCAACGTCTGTTTTTCTGACTTCCTCAAGCATGTCTCCCATGCATCAACTTTCATGAAGTGATTGACGCTTTTTTGTTAAAACACATCTTCTTATGTTGCTGTGTGATGATAATGTGTGAGAAAAAAGTTCCACCACGAGGAAAGCTTAAATGTGTGAGGATAAACAATTGGTTTGAGGCCTGCACCTGTTCTATAAAATCATCTCCCAAGCAGAGATCTGTTGCAAAATAAGTGGTGACTTTTCACAACCTGAATCCACAGGCAATGCAAGAATATTGCATTTTGCTGCTGTTTTCTTAACCCAGAGTTTCTACATTTCACTGATATTATTTATCGGACTTGCATTTAAATTGAGGCTACTCCGTGATTATTCAGGAATTATATTTTCCCCATAATTTCCATAGACTTGTATCAAGGCAACCGGAATAAACAAGAGAAAAACGAGACCTAAACTTTATTGGTCAGTTCTGAATCAGAGATAAGTGGATTTGACAGTTTCAGTCAATCACTACCAAAGCTGATACTTTCTAGGGACAGTGAAAAAAAAGACAGCGGTTTTATTAAACCTATATCCAAAGAAGTATTTGCAATTTGCAGATGTCCTTTCATTTTTTTTCATAGAATTTACAGTGCAGAAGGAGGCCATTCAGCCCATCGAGTCTGCACCGGCTCTTGGAAAGAGCACCCTACCCAAGGTCCACACCTCCACCCTATCCCCATAACCCAGTAACCCCACCCAACACTAAGGGCAATTTTGGACACTATGGGCAATTTAGCATGGCCAATCCACCTAACCCGCACATCTTTGGACTGTGGGAGGAAACCGGAGCACCCGGAGGAAACCCACGCAGACACGGGGAGAATTGCACTGGCTTTTCATAGAATTTTTTTTTAAAACAAATTTTGGTATTTTAATTGAACTAAATAGGCCATCTCATTTCAAATATGAATGTTAATGGATTTCACAACAGTTATCATAGTGTGAGTTTTCTAATTAGCTGCTTTTATTTTATGACATATTTATAACCTGCTGTGTTTAGTGGTATTAGTTAACTAATAATTAATGAATAATATTTAAATATTTACGGAAGTTTATTTTAAATGGAATACAGAATTCTCCCCATGGCACAAGCCAGGCAGAGGGTGAAAGCACAAGGTTCAATCCATGATCAGTGCTGATCAGTCAGGATCTTCAGGGATGGAAGAGGGAAAGTCAGCCATGATCGTTCTGCCTGAGCGCTGCTCATCAATGCCAAGGGGAAAATGCCAAAGTGCAGATATTGGAAAAGGGCAGGCTGGTGTTGTGGCTGTGAGGGGTGAGTAGCTTCTTCGCGCTCACTGGGGTTGATGAAAGGGAATTAGAAAAGATGGTACCAGAGGGCTCCCATGCCCAACATGTCACTAACTTGAGAAAATGAAGAGGAAGGACGGGAGAAAATTAGGCGTAAAGGAAGAAAGCTGATTAAGAAATTAGGTTTGATGCACACGTTCTTTCTTGTAATTTAGGAATTTTACAAAACATATTCACTAAAATTACAGTGTAGGCCTGAAAAATGACCAGTTAACCGATTTTGTGCTGCAAAATATAATGGTGAGGTTTCTTTAAACACAGAACTACATGTGTTAGAACAGAAGAACAAGTAGTTTCAGCTTCTCACAAAACTAAAAATATAATTCCTGTCATTACTTTTGTTCACTTTGGTTATTTCCTACATCGTAGCAGTGATTATACTTCAAAAGTACTTTGTTGGCTGTAACGCCCTTTGAGGTATCGGGTGGTCGTTTAAGCACCATATAAATGCAAGTCTTTCTCTTATTCTCTAATCCCCACAATATCTTCCTTCAGCCAAGAAGGTGAGAGAGTCTGCAGTCTGGAGCACTGTATGGCCACAGACAATGCAACTTTGTCTAAACCAACAGGAGGCTCTTATTACAAGGCAAGGTTTGATTACTGCCGCTGAGATGCAAAGCTCTGCCATCACTAGGGGTTCCATGCAGTGGTTTGGCATAGAAACTGTAAAACCAGTCTACAGAGGTTACCTCGGTTAGAATAAGGAACAGACCCAAGGTACAAACTCAGGCGTTCTGACTGGAATCAGGTGTTCTCCATCAGTAATTAATCACTCTCTAAATAGAAATATTGTGTACAGGTTCATAGAATCATGGAATCATAGAATCCCTACAGTGCAGAAGGAGGCCATTCGGCCCATTGTGTTTGCACCGACCCTCCGAAGGAGAAACCCACCCAGGCCCACATGAAGCCCTATCCCCATTACCCAGTAACCCCACCTGACCGTTTTGGACACTAAGGGGCAATTTAGCATGGTCAATCCACCTACTCTGCACATCTTTTGGGCTGTTGGAGGAAACCAGAGCACCCGGAGGAAACCCACAGAGACCAGGGAGAAAGTGCAAACTCCACACAGACAGTCACCCAAGGCTAGAATTGAACCCGAGTTCCTGGTGCGGTGAGGCAGCAGTGCTAACCACTGTGCCACCATGCCCCCCATTCAGTATTCAAATTTCTTTGTACTTCCATTGGTACATTTTATGAAATTTATTGTTACAATTCAGAGGAGTATTATTTGAAAATATTAATTTTCATGGAAGATAGTCTTCTCACAAATGTGGGTGTTTTTATTCAGTGAGAAGCTGAGCATTCCAGTTTCATCCCCTGGTCTACGATGAGTCTCAAAAAGTACAGTACCCTCGGCAAGGGAGGGGAATGTATGCTAGAATTCCCTTTCTTGTCAAATATCCAGTGACCCCCATTGGAGATACAAATATGTCAGTGACTAGGGGGGCATAGATTTAGAGTAATTGGTAGAAAGATTAGAGGGGAGTTGAGGAAAATAATTTCACCCAGAGGGTAGTCAGGGGTCTGTCTGAAAGGGCCGTGGAGGCAGAGACCCTCATCACATTTAAGAGGTATCTGGATATGCACCTCAAGTGCCGTAACCTGTAGGGTTATGAGCCGAATATTGGAAAGTGGGGTGCGGCTCGGTGCCTCATTTCTCAGCTGGCATAGACATGATGGGAAAAATGGCGTCTTTCTGTATCGTAAACATATGATTCTCTGTCGATTAGAGGAGAATCAGGCTTAGTTATAACGGGCCACATTTTTGCGACCTGCCTCAGTATACAGCATCTCTTTAAGCACTATTTTTGATCAGGGAGGTAGGGACAGAATGGAGTCAGATGCACTGACCTGGGCAGGTGATCAGGGATGGAGGCAGGCCCCAATCAAGAGGAGGGCCATTCATGCCTCTCGTCCAATGTAAAGGGCTGCCCCAGGCATCATGCCAAGTCAGAAGTTGCAGGATTCATCAAGGTTTGTCAGAAGAGAGATCAGAAAGCAATCATATGAGTAGAAACTGTGATCATTGGCCAAATGGATGCTCATGCTGCAGGAGGTGGTCCCTCATGGGTACCCTTTGGAATTTATAGATTTTATGCTGCCTATTGAACTTGTGTAAGGAATGGCCATACCACAGTCACTCGCTGGAAGAGCTTCACAAAACCTGGTCATGCAGATGTTGGCATCCTGGCGGCCCCTAAATCTCCGGACACTCTACAGTAAATTATATCAGCATTTTGTCTCAAGGATATGCACTCTGCATGTGGAGCTACCATGTATCCTTTCATCTCTCATGTATCCGTGTGTGGGTAACCAAATGTGTCCAGCCTCATAACCCTTACAGCCCCACACTGTCATTGGAACGTGTGTGACTGAGAGGGAGCAGGCCAGCAGAGGCATGTCTGCTGGGGAACACACCACACCCTGCTTGTGTGCTCGCACCTAAGGTGAACCCACTTGGCATTCATGCTGCAGCCCCAGCAACATCAGTCTGTGCTCAACTCAATATTCAGGGCCCGGCATGTGAACAGAAACAGACTGTGTGTAGCACCTCACCAAGTGAGAAAACTTACTTACCTGCATGTTTTGTTCATTGTCATGGGACCAGGATGTTGCACAGGGTTAGGTAGTGCATTTGAAGCCCAGGAAGGCACTGGCCTTGAGTTGCATGTGCCCTAGAAACAGGACTCTGTGCTGATCAAATACCATTAGAAGTGGCAGTCCACCTTCTGTGCATTTACCCACAGTGGCCCGATGAAGG
The DNA here is from genome assembly GCF_047496885.1 of Scyliorhinus torazame. Lineage (NCBI taxonomy): Eukaryota > Metazoa > Chordata > Chondrichthyes > Carcharhiniformes > Scyliorhinidae > Scyliorhinus > Scyliorhinus torazame. The sequence continues at coordinate 56,196,685 of NC_092716.1, read as the reverse complement.
CAGTGACATGATTTCAACTCTGCCTCAGTGAAAGCACAGTAATTCTGTCACAGGTCAGGATGACATGTGTCTCTGAGTGAAGATTGCATGTGTGGGAGCTTCCATGTGAATGAGGCCTTTGAGCTTTGGTGGTAGAGGCTGTGGGCTGGTGAAGTGGCACGGTGAGTTGCTGCACTGCATGTTGTGTAGGTCACACACTGATGGCACTGTGTGCTGATGGTGGTGGTGGGGGTGAAACTCAGGGGAGCTGGATGATGTGGCGCTCGCATTTGAGGCTTTGTCCTGCACAGTGTAGAGTTGCTCCATTTCTGTTGGCCCAGCACTCATATCTGCATGTACTGAAGTTCGCCTCACACTGCACACATGCACTCTTGGCATGGTGGACAGGCATTGGCTAGCCACGAGGTGAAGTTGTCTCAGGTAGATTCCAGCCTCTGATAAATGCTTGCAGATTCCTCATTCACAGCGTGTCTGATGCCAGTCACTGAACACTGATGAACTCAGGGTGCTGATGGTGTGGAATTCAGCCATTGTAATGCCAGTGAATGTCAACGGCAGTTGTTGACATTCTGTCTTATTGGAGATGGGGATCTCCTGGAAGATGTGCGGCACTAATGCTGTTGGACACTTATCTGGCAACAGATTTCTGGGCATGTGGTGCTGAATGTGCTCAGGGCTACCTTTGGAGAATCACCTTTGTATTCATCTGCGGCAATGCCCTCCTATATGGATCTGGCTGTGGTTCCTGGGCCTGCCCCTCAGGATGCCTCCCTTTGTCATCCTCTTCACTGGTGGCATCTCTATTTGAGGTGAGAGAGTCCCCCCTGCCTTCCCTGCTTTTTCTCTGGCCTGTGCTCCTTTAATATGAATGCGCTTTTGCTGTGTCATACTGTGCAGCATTGCTGAAGACCCACCATTATCCTTGACCCCTTGTAGGCGAGTACTGGAATGCCCCTGTTGAGTGGTCAAGGCTTCTAAACTGCATCTATAAGAGGACAATGGCCAGCTTGATGACAGTCCTCATCTGCAGATGGCTGGGATCTAGTGATGTTGGGGCTCCGTCTCCAGTTGACACGAGGGAGTAAGCAGCCACCTCCTTAACGCATATCCTCTGTCCCCTGGAAAATAAGCATGGACCTGGGGCTGAGCTGGAAATGTTGTGACAGCTGTGACTACCTCAGAATGAGAGTTCGGCAGCTGCCAGGGAAACCTACATTTAGATCCAGGAAGGCCCAATGTGCTAGCAAACAACCGGCATATTGATGGAATGGAACAATATTCTGTTCATAAATCTCTCCAGCTCCTGCGACAATACTCTAATAACGATGAGGGTACAATCTTTCAGATCTTGAACTTATGGACAGCCAATCATGAAGGTGACACAGCTTGCCCTCTGTGTCTGCAATGACAAATCTTTGGGGAAGTTGATGTTTCCCCAACGTGAACATCGGGGATGGAGGTGATGCACTGTTGGGTGGCTGATTGAGAGATGCAGTAGATATCTACAGCAGAGCTTTGGAAGGAACTAGCTGGGCAGAGGTTGAAAGCCACGGTGACCTTGACTGCAACAGGCAGGGCATGGGGACCATTTGATCAAGGTGCAAGGTCTTCCTCCACCATGGCAGAGATCTCTTGAACCATTTCTCCTGTCATTTGCGGCCTTTCCCTGCACTGCTTCTCAGTTATGTCGAGGAAATGTATTCTGCTACCGTACATCCTTCACGAAGATTAATATCGCCTCCCCTCCTTCTTGCTCCTCTCTCTAGCGGGTTTGCCACGTCATGCCCGGGTACCCTGGCTCTGGCTGCATGTTACTGCTCTGCCTCTATAGCTGTATGTGGGAAGGAACTGCATCCATTTCTTTAAGCTTCCTTCCTATTCTACACACTCTTCTTTCATCAACCTGGTAGTCTACTTGGCCACCTGAAGCAAGGAAATATCCAGTTAGGCCACACAGGTCAGCACTTCTTCTTTCACAGACACCCTCCCACCTTCTTTGAGGTCAGCTACTGACCTCAATGTCAGAACTAAGGCTTAAGGTTTACTGTCAGTTTGCACAGTTCTATACAAGGCTTACACATGTTAGATGAGGTTTCAGGTGTGTTTATGCCCTGACCTTTAAGTCATGGGTTACAAATTGCAAGTTGAAGCTGTTGGAGGAGCGAAAAATATCCAAATAAACTCGACACTATTTTCAAATGTCCCAGCAGATTTGAGTTTCAGGTGTGTGCAATTCACACCCCAATCCCTATCCCCTGTTGGTGTTGCTAACTTTTGGTTGGTTCAATTTGCTCTGTTTTATAACCTTTGCTCTAGAGTCGCCAGTTATCTTTATGATACCACCACGAGGTTCAAGTTCAAGTACTGATCAATAACTCAATACACCAGTTAGTAAGTTTCAAATCAAAACACATTTATTATACACAGTCAATCACGACTCATGCATAAAACTCTACTTACTAGACTATCTCTAACACTAAAAGGCCTATACTTAGCTTTGGAACTGACCCACCAGGTCAGGGGAACAAATGGCCTGTCGTTCAGGTTCTGAGTCTGCAGGATTCAAAGCTGGTATGGACTGGTACCTAAGAGCACCGATCTCATAGCGTGTGTTGACTGGAGACTTACTTGGTTGATGCAGCGACTAGGCGGTCACGATCAAGGGTTGTTTCGAGTTGCTGTGTGACCCTGCCAAAGAAGGGCTGCTGAGTAACCCAGCCAAGAAGGACAAATTGAACTTGGGGATTCTATTTTATAGTCCCCAGGGGCTTCACGCCCTTTTGGGCGGACCCCGTACCTGGTTCCAAGTGATTGGACTACGTTCTGATCACTTGGATCGATTTTTCCAATACTGGAGCTGTTCCCTGATCGCAGGGCCGTCCTTTGTCTTGGCTCCTGCTGGCGCCGAGGAGTCTGGCTTGGCCTTGTTTTACTAAATGTTTCCAATTGTTCCCGGGGATCGCTCATTAATATGTAGATGGCTGTTAGTTTCAGTGCTGTCTGGGTTTCTGTAAGTTCTGATACACAGGAAACTTTGCACCTGCTTGTTTTACCTGTGTTGACTGACTTTCCCTGTAGTCTTTGCGGATCTCCATTTTAAAGTTGGGAAGTGGCCAACCCAGGTGGCTACACTCACTCCATGTGATCCCTAACGCGAAGCGTTGTCTTCATTCCCTGACCCAGCGAGCACTCTTCCATGGCCTGTACAATGACCATAACTATGCACAAAATTTTAACTAACAATTCTAAGTGGCGCTATGTCATAATAGGGACATGCATTACAACAACAAAAAACGGTACCTCTAACTATCTCTCATAAACTACACTCACTTAAACATCCAATTATAGTAACTTCCTAACAATACAAAAAATAATATCAGCATTCACATTTTTCCTCTGGCTTGGCAGTCAAGCACAGAGGTGTACAATATTTCCGTTGTAAATGAAACACATTTCTTTATTTACAAAAGATGCAACACAAATGTTCTATATTGTAGACCAAGGGGTTCAGGGTCTTGGTGATAACCGAAAATAGGGGATCTTATTCTGTATAACGGGGTGCGAGAGCGGTAGGCTCTCCTTCGCCATTTCCTCATGCGGATAGTCTGCACGATGCTGCAGAATATCGCTAATGCTAGAAGGGATTCAATTATGTAGGAAAGGGAGTACCATGTTATAAGCCGATCACACCATGATGGTGTATTGTTACTTGTCACTGGGCTCTGGGTGCTATGGGGAAGTGAATCATTGACGGCCAGGGGGGTTGGGGTCAGGGGGTTCGCATTCGCGCGCAACAGAATACACATTATAACGAAAAACACGTATGCCGTCTTCATTGTTCTCTTCTTTCCTTTTCGTCTATTCTCTCTTCCTGGAGCTTCTGGAATTCTGTGGATCAAGCATAGTTTGTGTTACTATCTTGTTTAAGATCTTGTACGTTAGCATGTCTGTCTTTTAGTGCCAATTTCCCTTTATAATTGGTCACTATCTGTGACTCCATCATTTTTATTTTATTTATTTTTAAAATCGAATTTCAGGGCAAGACACACTTAAAAATACTGAAACAGTGCGAGCCGTCTCGCAGGCTGTGCGATTTACCATCCAAATCTTTGAGGATGTAAATAGCATAGGGATGGCAATGTAAGGGTTGCTCGAAAACAAAACAAAACTTTTTGAACCAGGAGTGCCGAAATGAGGTGCGTATGGGCCGCGACGGGTAAGATTTGGATGGAATCCCCGGGTAGGACAGTGATCAATGCCGTGTGTGCTCTACCCGAGCATAGCTGACCCGAGGGGGGGTCCTCAGGCAGGGCGGGGACCAATGCCGTTTCTCCACTGCCTGAGCAACCGGCAAGAACGGGCAAAAATGTAGTCATCATGGGGGGTTGCTGTAAAGGTTCTACCGTCGAACCAAAAGAGCAGTTATCAACGGGGGTCTGGGAAGTTCTCAGCGGTTTCTGCCGATAAGCGTGCTGGCAAGTTTTCACAGGTTTCTGCCGACAAATATGGCGTGTGGCCGTGGAAGCAGTTTAAACTGAAACAAAGAACATTAGGCAAACCTAAACAAACAAACATGCCACGAATATCATGCCGGTTCCATCAGAAAGGACACCGTTTCTCCCAAGCGGTTCCTTTAAAACATCACCTGGACACCTCAGTTATCAGTTGCGAACAGGGCTGCAAAGGGGTTCTCGTTTTGGGAGTCAGACTCAATGTCATCCTCTTCTCCCGGATGCCAAACTCTGGAATGGATGAGGGTTGCTAAAGCTGCATGGTGTGACTTAGGGTCCACCTCGTCGTTTCGGACGAGCCTGTACGAATTGTCAGGGTGCCAAAAAGTCGTGTCTAATTCAGTGGAAGTGGAGTCGGGGTCGTCATCGTAGGGCAGTGGTCTTTGGGGAGGTTAGTTAAGGAATGTGATCAGGAAGGGATCACTCGAATCGTGTTCAGATTCGCTGGGTGTGGGGCCTGTTGCATGGGGATAGTAGGGAGGCGTGCTGTGACTATTGTCTGAGTCACAGTCGCTGTCGCTGCTGCTGCTGTCTGTGGGCATTCCGGGGCAGAGTCTAGAGTTCGGGGGTGGAGTCGAGGGCGAGTCCGTGGGTGGGGTGGATATGGTAGGGGAGGGTAGGGATATGTTGGCTGTGGGCGGGGCCTGGTCTGCTGCATCGAGCATGACGCGGTGTGTGTGGTTAGACTGCGAGCCATATGCCTTGAGCTGGTTCATATGAAACCACGCAGTCTTCCCGTTGGGGTACATGATTTTATAAACGGAGGGGCATATTTTTTCCGCAACGGAGTACGGACCCGAATACTTCAGTGGCAGGAACGTGCTGGGGTTGTAAATGGAGAGCATGACCTGCTGTCCTACCTCAAACTCAGTTGCATGCACTGTCTTGTCGAAACACGCCTTGTTCTGTTTCTTCCTGGTGCCTAATTTTACTGCGGCTGCTAGCTGAGCCGTTTTTACATTTTCGACTAATTGTCTCACTGCGTTCTCGTGTGTGAGGGCCGTCACTTCGGGGCTGGTCAAGTCAAGTTCTAATAAAAATTCTGTGCCTTTCATGGGGCGTCCCGTCATGAGAGTGTGTGGGGTGTATCCTGTGGATGTCGAAACAGTGTTATGTAAAAACATTAGTGCAAAAGGGAGGACTGAATCCCAAGTGGTGTTGTTTTGTTGGACCATTTTCCTGAGGGTTGCTTTTAGGGTCCGATTCATTCGCTCCACGATACCACTTGACTGGGGGTGGTATGCGATGTGGAATTTTTGGTAATGCCAAATATCGTGTGGACGTTCTTCATGACACGTCCCGTAAAATGGGAACCTTGGTCGGATTCAATGCTGCGGGGGAGTCCCCATCTCGTAAAGATGTGGTGGATTAAAATCTTTGCGGTGGTCTTTGCCGTGTTCGTTCTAGCTGGGAATGCTTCTCCCCATTTTGTAATTGTGTCTATAACGACTAAGACATACTTGTAACCATTCCTGCAAGGGAGCAATGGTCCTATAAAATCAATCTGGAGGTTAGTCCAGGGGCCATTCACGGGGCGGGTGTGGCTAAGCTGAGCTTTCTTTGCGTATCTGTCTGGATTGTTTTGGGCACAGATAAGGCACTTTTCCACATAGTGCGTGATGTCTTCCTTTAAATTTAGCCACCAACAGAGCTGCTTGAAGCGGGCTGTAGTGGGGTCAATTCCCTGATGCCCATGACTATCATGGAACAAACAAATAAGCTGATTCCTGTCCTGTTCAGGAACCACATAAAGGGTGTCTTTTAGGATCACACCGTCATGTGTGGTCAGTGCATTTTTGAACCTATCGTACGGGGCTGTAAATTTTCCTTTCAAAATCTCCCTGAGATTGCTATCTTACTTCTGGGCCTGCACTAAATCCTCGATATCTGTCTGTGAGATCTGAACTGCATTCACTGTGGCACTTTCAGGGGGGGTGTCCAAAAATATCCATGCCTGGAACCTGCTTTAGCCAGTGCGTCGGCTTTTACATTTCCAGGTGGGGAGGAACGGTGGTGACTTCGAACTTTAACAATTCCAAATATCCTGTCCTGTGCTCTGTCTAAAATGTGGCGGAGCAATGGGACTGAAGGGAGGGGTTTTCCGTCCGCGGAAACAAATCCTCTTGCTTTCCACAGGGGTAGGAATTCTGTGAGGCTGTTACAGACATAGAGGCTGCCTGAGTATATGTCTGCTGGGCTGGGGAAGGAATCTGGGTGATCCACAATGTATGCAATGGCTGCTAGTTCTGCTGCCTGCGCGCCTAAGTGTCCTGGCAGTTTTAACGAGATTTCTTCTAGGGCGTGTCCCTGCGCGTCCTCAACATAGATGCCGCATCCTGTAACGCGCTTCCCGTTAAATATGGTGGAAGAACCATCCACATATATTCTCAAGGGTGCGCACGTGTCTGTGTGCTGGGGGCTCTGGGGTGAACTACCTATCGTTTTGGGGTCTGTGTTGTGGTGCAGTGAGATGTTTTCACATTCGTGGGGGGTGCCTGGGTACTGAAGGTTGTCGGCTAGGAAAGTGTGGGTCTTGGTCCTTTTCACAGTGATGTCCCGTCCCTGCAAAAGAAGGGTCCATCTGGCTGCTCTGATCTGGCTTACTGTACCGTCCTTAAGTCGTCCGTCTCATAAAAGTTGGGTAGGGGCATGTTCCGTGAGGATTGTGATGGGGTTTAGTCCGGTGATAGATGAGAAGTATTGAACTGCCCAGAAAACTGCTAGCAGGTGCCTTTCACAGGGCGAAAATCCCTGCGCCACAGGATCTAAAATTCTGGAGGCGTAAGGCACGGGTCTTAACTGTTCGTGCCGTTCCTGGAAGAGCACGGCCAAAAGGGTATGATCTGTGCTAGCTATTTCTATAGCATAGGGGGAAAGCGGGTCTGGAACCTGTAGTGCGGGGGCTGCAATGAGTGCATGCTTCAAACATCTACAGCATCCGTGTGCTGCGGAAGCCATTCCCAAGAGGCTCCTTTCTTTAGGAGTTCCGAGAGGGGTGCTACTTTGGTGGCGAAACCGTCAATATGGTTTCGGCAGTTGCCAACCAGTCCTAAAAATGACCGGAGGGCTGAAACATTCTGGGGAAGGGGCAATTTGACAATCGAGTCAATTCTTTTATGCTCGACCTCGCGTTTACCATTCGTGATAATCGTTCCCAAATATACCACTTTGTTTTCCAAAATTTGGGCCTTTCTGGGGTTCACTTTGCATCCAATTTGCTGTAGAAGTTCCGAGAGTTTGGACAGAAGCTCGATGTGCTCTGCCTTGGTGTCTGTCTGCAGTAATCGGTCGTCTACATACTGGACCAGACATTCGGGGCGAGAAAACTTTGATAAACCATTTGTCAGCTGTCGGTGGAAAATGGAGGGGGAGTTGTGGAATCCTTGTGGAAGGCATGTCCACCTGTACTGCTGACCTTTAAAAGTGAAGGCAAATTTGTACTGGCACGCTTTTGCCAATGGAATGGACCAGAATCCGTTACTGATGTCCAAAACCGTAAAATATCGTGAGTTGAGTCCCTGTTTGAGCATGGTCGTGGGACCTGTGGCTAACGTGGGGGCTGCTGCGGGGGTGACTTTGTTGAGTTCCCGGTAATCGATGGTCAGTCGCCATGATCCATCGAGCTTTCTCACTGGCCAAATCGGGGCATTATTAGTAAAGGCTACTGATCTAGGTAGGCCCTGCTCTAATAAGCTATCGATAACTTTTAAGATTTCTCCCTCTGCCTCTTGGGGAAACCCATATTGCTTTTGGGGTCTATGGTCAGGTCCTGTAATTTGGACCGAACCAGCCATCCTGCCACAGTCATGCTTATGACTTGCAAATGCGGTCCTGTTCTTTTGCAGAACTGCCCTAACCTCTTTGTCTGTGCTAATCGTGGTCGGGTCAAACCAAAATTTGTCGACTGCGCTAATCTTGTTAGCATACTCACCTACTGTGAGTGTTGCGGGGGCTCTTGCTGACTTTGTCATTTTCCAGACACATTGATTTACTGGGTCAAAGGACAGGTTGTGGGAGTTGATGAAATCAATGCCCAAATGTGTTCTGCTGTGTGGGGCAGATCGACCAAAACTATGGGTTGTCTTGTTGTAATATTGCCAATTTGAATGGGTACAGGGGCTGTGATGTGTCCCTGCTGTGAGTGGCCTGTGAAGCCGCTGAGGGTGATTGTGGCTGTCGTGGACCACGTGTCTTTTTGGAACATGGTGGAGGAATTAATTGTGGTGCGGGACCCTCCTGTGTCCCAGAGAAGTTCGATCGGCTGTCCCCGTACTTTCGCTGCAACTACTGGTCAGCCGGACCTCTCCCAAAGGGTGTCGCAGACCCAAGTGGGGGAGCCCGAACACAGTCAGCCAGTTCTGTTCATGTCTGCCTGGTCTGAACGAGTGCCTACACTATGTATGGGCTTTGTCGTGTTTCTATTCAGAGTGCCTGCCTGCTAGGCTCTCTGTGGCTTTCGTGGGGCATTGCACTCTCGTGCAAAGTGACCTAATTGTCCACAGTTGTAACACTCCTGTGGTTTCTGTGGGGGGTTGTTCCTGCCTTTGTTCACCCGTGCGGGGTTCTGGTGCGCTCTAACTGCTTGGATGTCTGCCTCTGCCTGCTGTTCTTCAGGTTTTCTAATTGCGGGTTTGTTGTGGACAGATTGCTCCCAGGGGCGGGACAACCTTTTTAAAACCCACTTTCCGTTGTGCGCTTCTTCCGAGGGGTCATAGTTGGTACAAGCTTTTTGTCCTGCCCCTGTGGCATGGGAGATAAGGGTGCGGGCCCATTTGGCCATATCATCTGGGGACAAATGGGCGCGGTCTAAGTTTCCGAAAACGGCTGTAAAATGGATCCACAGGCGTCTAGCAAATGCTGTGGGGTGTTCTGTTTTCTTCTGCCTGCACTTATTCAGGCCTTCTACTGGGTCACCTCTGTTATAACCGATCGCGTCTAGGATCGCCGTGTGCATCTCTGCAAGGGTGCCTCCTCCGACATTCTGTGGGTCGGGAAGGGCTGCTACAACTGAAGGGTCTCAGCTTAAAACTGTGAGCTTCACTTGCTCACGCTCATCCAAGCCGTATATGGTCGCCTGCTGCTTCACTCTAGCAAAGAAGTGGTGGGTGTCTGAGGTGGGGAGGAATGGTGTGATCTTTTTGCACGTATCCCGTAATTGGGTCACGGTTAAGGGGGTGGTGTAAAGGAATACCGCGTCTCCGTCCGATGTGACTGTGCGGTGGGTAGTTACTGGGTTCATGGGTGCCTGATCTATCTGCTCTGTGGGGGGTTGGGGTGCTTTTCTCTTTTGGGGCTTTCCTTGCGCACATGTTCCTTGAACATATCTATGCGCGGTTTTGTTTAGTTCTTGCCAATCAGGGCCGTCTTCTTCATCTAATTGGGATCCAAAGGTGCTCTGAAACCCATTTTGTACTGAAAGCAAAGACTGCAGTTCCGCAATCTGCTTCCGGCATTTTGCATGATCCAGTGAGCTTTGTCTGTGCTCCGTGGTGGCAGCATGGAGTGCTCATAACGCTGCTTTTAGGTCGCTGCACTGCCTTTGCAATGCCTCTACCTGTTTCTCTGTCTCTTCTCTTACCAAGACTGCATGTTGCGTGTCCTGATAGGCCTTTTCATACTGGGTTTGGAAGCTGCTCAGATGCGCTAGACAAGACTGGTGTGCCCACTTGGCATCATCCACCTCTCCGTCCTTTGCTGCCAACTTCCTTCTTAACTCTATATTCTCTCTCTCGATCTCACTAACATCGACCTTGCTCATTCGATGTCTCTCTTCTATCTCTTTGCGGAGCATCCGAACGACCTCCTCTGTGCCTCACAATTGTGCCAGACAGGACACGATTGCCATCGGCTTGCGAGCTTTCCCTAAGCTCTTCTGTTGGATTTCGCTCAGGTTCTCCCACCAAGTATGTCCTATACTCCCGGGACCTGTTTCCTCATTATCACAGAATTCACTCCAAAGGGGCCATCCCTTCCCTTTGAGATATTTCCTGATCTATTTTCCCAAATGGGACACTGTCCTACGCTGCTTCTGGTCGCTGCGACCACGAATTCTTGAGGGCTCATGAGGCATTCCATTGCCTTCATTGCCATTTTCCCTCTCTGAATGCTCTTTTAAAATTTGGAATGAGGGGTAATAAGGCGGTGCTGTAAACAGGGGTACGGCGTTCGCTATTTTCTGGAATACAAACTCCCGACATTTTTTCGCAACAAAATCTATCAATGTTACCTTATAGCCCTGTTAGTTACGCATGCATTAGCACGCTTACGAATTATGAGGATTGATCAGAACTGCTTGAACACTTGTGAATGTTTCTGTTCCCAATTGGATTCTCAATTCAAATTTTGGGTTCTCTCGGAGTGGGGAGGCCACTTCTAAGTCGAGTCCCGTGAGAGTTCGCCAGTAATATGTTGCTAACTTTTGGTTGGTTCAATTTGCTCTGTTTTATAACCTTTGCTCTAGAGTCGCCAGGTATCTTTATGATACCACCATGAGGTTCAAGTTCAAGTACTGATCAATAACTCAATACACCAGTTAGTAAGTTTCAAATCAAAGCACATTTATTATACACAGTCAATCACGACTCATGCATAAAACTCTACTTACTAGACTATTTCTAACACTAAAAGGCCTATACTTAGTTTTGGAACTGACCCACCAGGTCAGGGGAACAAATGGACTGTCGTTCAGGTTCTGAGTCTGCAGGCTTCAAAGCTGGTATGGACTGGTAGCTAAGAGCGCCTATCTCGTAGCGTGCGTCGACTGGAGACTTACTTGGTTGATGCAGCGACTAGGCCGGTCACGATCAAGGGTTGTTTCGAGTTGCTGCCAAAGAAGGGCTGCTGAGTGACCCGGCCAAGAAGGACAAATTGAACTTGGGGATTCTATTTTATAGTCCCCAGGGGCTTCACGCCCTTTTGGGTGGACCCCGTACCTGGTTCCAAGTGATTGGACTACGTTATGATCACTTGAATCAATTTCTCCAAGACTAGAGCTGTTCCCTGATCGCTGGGTGATCCCTAAGTATCCAATACCCTTCCTTTGTCTTGGCTCCTGCTGGCGCCGAGGAGTCTGGCTTGGCCTTGTTTTACTAAATGTTTCCAATTGTTGCCGGGGATCGCTCATTAATATGTAGATGGCTGTTAGTTTCAGTGCTGTCTGGGTTTCTGTAAGTTCTGATACACAGGAAACTTTGCACCTGCTTGTTTTGCCTGTGTTGACTGAATTTCCCTGTAGTCTTTGCGGATCTCCATTACCGGTGGCTACACTGGTAAAAATGGTGACTGTCAGAAATGGGCCTGGGACTTCCGAATCCCAGCCCCGTCCACATTATATAAAGCTCTGCCAAGTTCGGTATCCAGAGTCTAGTCCGATATCCCCCAATTCCTGCTACCCCTTCCCTCTTGCCCTCGGCCATGGTTGAATAATTTCCTGCCAAATTAATAATGCTCACTGAGATGAGGTACTAATGATTATCAGCCTCTGCAGAAACAGCAAAAAGTTGATACATTCAGTGAAAGGGACAAATTAGGAGAAAAGGGCAACCTTTAGAAAACCATAGCAGAACGAAAGAAACCTAAAACGTGCTTTGGTTCTCAAAGGGTTAACTGTCAGGTATGATTTGCTGTAATATATTGCTGTAATCTCTAATCACAGATTCATAACAGATAACATTATAATGAAAAAAAATTATATAATCAATCTTTATTGCCAGGGTCTGTACAGATTTTATGCCGCACCAGTTTAAATTGCGGTGAGTCATTCAGAGTCTTCTTGCAAATGTTTGCTGAAAAATGCTTCTCATTTTAACGTAACACTATTTTAAATATTCAATGGTCATGCAAGTTCACGTTTCTGAACTTTTTACTCAGTGCTTTGTGAAATCAGGATAAGGATTCATCTGAACCACTGAATGTTAGTCATCTATTTACATTACTAGATTTTTCCCTCTGGTTTGGAAAATTCCAAATAATATGATTAAAAACAGCATTTCAGAAATTTATTTCAAGCAAATGAATTTGACTGTGATTAGGGAAATATATATTGGATGGTCAGCTACCAAAACTAGATGCTCAAATGCTGCTCCGTAAGTTCATGCTCCAATTGTTGCTGACACTGAAACCCAGTAACCAGCATATGTGGTAGGTTTTATCAGTTGTTAGCCAGGCCACTAGGTGAGAAAACTGACACTGTTCATCACGTCTTAGTACTCTTGCATTAAGCTGGCAATATGACAGAGCTGTGCTAATGTTGGCAGCCCATATGTCCATCTCCCCAACTGCATGGAGGAATGGGGCTATGAGGTGTGGAAGAGAGCAGATTTTTAATATTCAATTCATACAGCATTTTTGTTGGAACAATATTTGATCTTCGGAATAGTATGCTAGCTATGTGGGATTTTATCTGAAGCAGGAGCTGTAGCGGGATTAATGCCCAACGCACAGTTGTATTAAACTTAGCACTTCAGACTCTTGTTTTTTTATTATTTCAAACTAGGATTGCCTAGTATAGCTTCAGCATAACCAATTAAATCATAACACTTTGAACCTTATTTAATGCTATATATTGCACAACAGAGTAAACTTCATAGAGATGATGCATATTTGTGGTTCACTGTTATTTTAAACATCAAAACATTCGCAATGTTGATTTTAGCAGGCAAATAATAAAATGTCCTTGTTCAGTATCCCAACCCTCTGGGCTAATATGCAAGTTTAAATCCTTGGTCTATTTTTGCTGAAATGTTTTCAGCTGCTTAATGACCCCGACAGAGGTTTATCATAATATCGGTTGTCCGACTGCAGTAATAATATTTCCAGTCTTTAGTATATTCTGAGCCTTGTTTTAAGGTGCACCAAACTGTTCAGAGCAGGGTTGTGTAAGGACTTGGTCACACCCAATAGTTTGATGGAATTTTGATTTTGCTACCAAAGTGGTGCGGGAGCAAATATTTCATCCAAAAGTGGTCTGGCTGACAGTATTAAAACAGCAGAATAGGGGAGAAGAAGTTCAAAATACGCAGTGTTCTTTTAACTTTCTGTGTGGCAGCTAATTGTGTCCTTACATATGTAACTGAGACGTGTTATATCATCCAAATGAGGATGTGCTCCATTTAAAAAGAGGTATGAGTGCATGTTCCAAATGATTTTGCCAATGCCTTGAAATATGCCAAACTATGTGTGTAACATAGAAAAGTAAAATGTTTGTGTGTTATTAAACATTTGTGATCTTAGTTTTGATATTTGAAGTTCTTAAATTTAAGATATCTTTTTTGAAGCTTAGTTGCAAATACTCATGGCTTTTTATGATGACAGTATAATCGTGTGTTGTAGCAGCCAAATGCACAACACCAAAATAATGAGCTTTGAAAGATGCTAGTTAACCAGAACAAAACCACCTTTAATTTTTAGTCGGAAACCTAACTTCACTATAGAAATATGTTCTAAAAGACAACTCAGTCATTTCTCATTTTAATGTTATGCGTATAAGATGGTGTTGCATGGCTCTGAAAAAAAATAACCTTAAGCTGCAAACATATTAAAGGGTAAACATCTCAGGCCATTTTAGCTCAGCATGATAAAGGTACAAAATTGGATAAAGTAGATGCAGGAACAGGGAGTAATTTCAGTGTTGCTCATCGATTATTCAGAATTGCAAATGTTAATAATCAAGAGAATAATAAGGAGGAAATCAAATGTTAAACTCGAAGTTACAGAAGCGTAATTGAATATTTTTCATTTGATGGCTTGAAATTAAGGCCAGGAAGTTTTATCTGTGTTTTGTGAAATTGGTGTAAAAGGTGTTCATTGTTCTATATTGTTAGAAGCCAGAAATGGAGCTGCGAAGCCAGGAAAATGTTAGATCAAAGTTTTATTGTATTGAAATAAAATTGCAATTTTGTGCAGTAACATTTTTTTTGTGTTTATGTTAAGTTGCTCTAATTGTTTAACATAAACCTTTTGTTTTCGATATTAGGAATGGAGGAAGCAAGTTTGTGCCTTGGTGTATCTTCAGCAGTGCCTGAAGCTGATGTCCAGCTCAACAAACCGGTTCTAAATGGCCAGTATCCAATAACGCAGAAGCTGCATCAGTTGACAACACAATTGGGACATGCCTTCCCCGAACTTCAGACCAGACAAATGCCTGAGGAGAAAGCAGCAATTTCACTGGAGGAAAAGCATCACATGACTGTGGCTAACCAGCCAATCAGCAACCAAATGGCCATGCTCGCAAATCAGCTAAATACAGACATTGACACTAACTTGGGTCTGAATGGGAGAGTTGACTTACAGCACTTCTTAAATGGACAGAACCTTGGCATAATTTCACAGATGAATGGCACAGAAGATGATGCAAAAAAATCCAGAAAGTACCCATGCCCTATATGTGGTAAGCGCTTTCGGTTTAACAGCATTTTATCACTCCATATGCGCACTCACACTGGAGAAAAACCATTCAAATGTCCTTACTGTGATCACAGGGCAGCTCAGAAAGGTAACTTGAAGATTCATCTTCGCACTCACAAACTTGGGAATCTTGGGAAAGGTCGTGGAAGGGTCAGGGAAGAAAATAGGCTTCTACATGAGCTGGAAGAAAGGGCCATCCTAAGAGACAAGCAGATGAAAAGTGGCTTAGGCCAGCCAAGAGCTGATGGGAAGCAGCATCAGGCTGTTGTTAGTTCCAGCAGCTTGCCTTTACCAGCCAGTCAGAGTAGTTCAGATGTTTCTAATACAATCTCTAGTCCCAAGCCTACGGGTGCACAGGAAGAACCAGCAGCTGCTATTGTGGGATTCAGGTGCACCTTTTGCAAGGGGAAGTTTAAGAAACGTGAGGAGCTGGATCGTCATATTCGAATACTGCACAAACCTTACAAGTGCACCCTTTGTGAATTTGCTGCCTCTCAGGAGGAAGACCTGATCAGCCATGTGGAGAAAGCACACATAACAGCTGAGTCAGTTCCAGGTCAAGGGTCAAGTGGGAATGGAGAGCAACCTAGCAATGAATTTCGTTGTGAAGTCTGTAGTCAGGTCTTCAGCCAGGCCTGGTTCCTGAAAGGTCACATGCGAAAGCACAAGGATTCTTTTGAACATAGCTGTCAAATCTGTGGAAGACGATTCAAGGAGCCATGGTTTCTCAAAAACCACATGAAGGTGCATCTTAACAAATTAGCTGTAAAGAACACAACTCAAAGTGACCCAGAGGTGCCTGTGACTCTAAATAATATGGTGCAAGATTCCCACTCGAATGTCTATTCAGCATATGTATCTTGTTTACAGAGTGGCTTTTTATCACCTGATAAGTTGAGTTTAAATGAACAAAGTCAGCTTCATTATAGTAAAGCCGAAATTGTGCGGAAGGAAAAGGAAATGCTTGGGAAGCTATTAGTGCCCATGAGTAACACAACCCGCGGTGTAGTGGAAGGAGAAAAACGTTCCTTACTGGGATGTCTGACCTTGGCACCTCCTTTAAAGGCTAGTTGCATGGAACGTTTGCAGGCAGTAGCCCGGGTGGCAGAGTTTGATCCAGTGAACAGCTACCAGGCCTGGCAGCTGGTGACAAGAGGAATGGCAATGGAGCAGGCTGTGCTGCCAAAAAAGCACCTGCATCCTGGTCAGGAAGAGAACCTGACCAGTGCAGGCGTCAACTTTGACAAGAAGAAAGGAGAGTTTGTTTCTGTGGCTGGGGATAAATCAAAGCAGAAACCAGATGGCACGAAAAGGGGTAACCCGAATGACGGTTCGGGTAAAGATGATTTACTGGGAGGCAGAGAATTCATGGCACAAGGAATGAGTCAAGATCTGGAATTTAAAATCTCCGGATTAGGACAGAATCATGGAACTATGAAAGAAAAACCGACTGAATGCCCAGACTGTGGCAGAGTATTTCGAACCTACCATCAAGTTGTTGTCCACTCCAGAGTGCATAAGAAGGGTAAGAAGCCTGGAGATGAAGGTGTCCAGGCTGTTTTGGATGAGCGACGTGGGTCTGGAAGTGACCAAGATTCACAGTCAGTTAGCAGGTCAACGACACCTGGATCATCTAATATAATTGAGGATAACACAACTGCAGGTGGCTTCTCCGTGACAGGAAGTACACAAGAAGATAGTCCAAACCCATCTTCTCCTTCTTCTTCAGGTAACGTAAGAATGCTTTTCTCAATTACAGTTTTCATATTACATTTTAAACTCCTCAAAGTTATCAAGCTGGTAAAGATTTTTACCCATGGGTTGTCCTCGACCAAAAGTTTGTTCAGAAAGTCTAAAGCTTAACATTTTCCCACTGACAACGGTATTAAGATAATTACAATTTGTCAACCGCTGGCACACTGTCGGTGGACTCAGACATTTTAAATTTGATTTCAACACTTCTTCACTTGCCTGGGCCCACCATGGAAGTGAATTGTCTCCCTTGATTATTTTGCTTACTTCTTGGTCCTTGTCCTTTCTCTTGCGATTTAAAATAAATACACTGATTGCCAATTATCTCTCAAGGTTGGGATGTGAATTTCTTGAAGAATATTATGAGATGTGCATGTGTTTCTCTTGAGTGCAATAAATGTTCCGATTTCTATTTGGTTTTCAGAGATATTGGATTCTTGTATATTTACAACAGGCAACATTTATAATTCGTAATATAAATTTTAGGTATATTTTCTTTAATCCAATATCTATTTGGATTACAGTTCAAAAATATGACAAATTAATTGGCAGATATATTTTCTTTAACTCAAAATAATGATCTAAATCAGGGACTAAACCGAATATGAAATCTATGTCAAGATGCTGCTATAAACAGAGGAATACATAGAGACTGATAGGGACGTAACGGGGTGAACATGGTGAATACATTGCAGCTTTCCAGTTAACCGTATGTGATTTTTATGTTGTGTTTTCTTTACCAATTGTGTGATCATGAATGAAGAGGCTTGTAACGGTGGTGCAATATAAGACATTTCAATATTTGACATGTTTTGTACCACAATGTTCTGGCAAAATTGACAAAGGGAAAACTATCCTTTGCATTATGAAATCAAAGTTACCAGGGGTAAAATTGGTTTTCAGTGAAAGTGCAAAAGGGATAATAGCGAATGGGCTGTCTGTCGCCATGCACCATTGTCTTTTCGTTAACTTCACTGGACACAAAGGTCAGGTAAGATGTAAGTCAAGCTACTGATTTGCTTTTGCTAATTCTGTGCTCTGGTCAAGGGCTAGATTTACCTCCAGTATTCGGATTCAAATGTTTGCCTTTCCGCATTTTCCCCAATTACTACATTCTTCTACCATGCTTCCATTTCCACTGCTGAGGGGTGGCACAATGCAGGGGATGGTCTGGGATGGTCTGTCGTATAGAATTCTCACCATCCATGTCATTCTGTAATAGACTAGTGGCAGGTCTTGCTCCCTGAGGTGTACCAAGTCCTGCCAATTCCACCTGCTCGCCCCCTCTTATGGTAATCCTGTCTGTTGCTCTTCTGTTTATGTCTCCCGAATAGTGGCACATTTCACTTTGCCTGTTTGAATTTTGGTGTAAAATACATAACTGCAGATGTGTTTCCTGTCACTGTGACAGCATTCTATTCCAATTAATAACTATTCTGTCGTTGATGAGAAAACCTCCATTAATGGCAACGTTGGTGATGGTACACAGAGGCAGCAGCTCTCATTGAAAATATTTTACTGAGCGTTTTTAGCCAAACAAAATGTAATTCCAACCCAGGAGACCTAATTAGGACTTACAGATCGCTCTGATCACAAAATAAAGAAAACATTGCCTGAACAAAGAGGAGGCAATGGTAGGGTAACAAAATGCATGAGTTCAATTGATCACTTTTGTTCAGTTCTGTGTTAAACTGGCAAACAATCCCCATACAATGTTTTCCGAGTTGGATTAATATATTACCAGTTTAAAGAAAAGTCTTGACAAAGAAATTGTTAGAACAGTAACATCCAGACTGCACATTCCAGAGATGCCTACAGTACTTAATGCCGTTGTTTAAATGCCCATGAAGAATGCTGGCTAGTTCCTGGGTAGTGGTCCAATTTGCAACTTATCACTTGTAAGTCCGCTTTGAATTGCTAAGAAAGAAAAGTGTAGCAGAGCAAATGAATAAACAATACAAGATGACACGGAATAGCTTCTATCAAACATAATTGGTAGGATTCCTTTTGGTTTGTGATTCGGAATGAAAATATTTCAGATCAATTGTTGCCTTTCTGAGTCATCCATTAACAAAATGGCCATAGTGTAAAATGCCCTTGATCAAAGTGCTGTTTACAAAAGCATTTACCTAATTTCACATTTCTTTTAAATCGTCATTCATTTGTGCTGTAGCTTCTAATGAAAGTGAAGGCTTTTAAGTTGGGTTTCCTGTAGGGTTAAGCATTTAATACAACCTTTCGAATTAACAAAGAAAGCTTGGATTTTCTATGACCTTGTTTTCACATTAGAAAAAAGAGCACTCATAAACAATTCTAGTGTGATGTGATGAGCTGAGATCATGAGATCAGCACAAAGCATTGATGTCATTGCATTCCCTTGCAAGACCGTAAAAGAGAAATCAAAAAGGGTTCCATTGTTACTTGTAGATTCTTCCAGTGAAATGTTAAGTGGCCAGAAAGCAACACTGCAGCCTCAAAGGATTAAAGGTAGTGAGATTAATGTGCTTCAGTCATTCTGAACAAAAATGATTACTGTTACAACTATCTGAACATGTGGTACTTCGGCATTTTGGCAGGAAAGGTAAAAAAGAAGCATATTGTCTAAATGGTGAGCGATTGCAGAGCTCTGAGATGTAGAGGGATCTAGGTGTCCCCGTGCATGAATTGCAGAGGGTTAGTATACAGGTACAGAATGTAAATGGGAAAGTTGATGGTTTGTTATTGTTTATTGTGGTGGGTATTGAATATCAAAGTAGGGAGGTTATGCTTCAGTTATGTCGGGCATCGGTGAGATCTGGAGTATTGTGTACAGTATTGGTCTCCTTATATAAGGAAAGATGTAATTGGAAGCAGTTCAGAGAATGTTTACTAGACTAACACCAGAATTGGGCAGTTTGTCTTGTGAGGAAGGGTTGGACCATTCGGATTGCATCCACTGGAGTTTAGAAGAGTAAGAGGTGACTTGATTGGAACATACAAGACCCTGAGGGGTCTTGGCAGGGTGAATGTGGAGAGGATTTTTCTGTAATATCCTACACGGGACTCACAGGGTGGGAATGGTTATCTTCCCCGTGCCTCTCGCGGACCCCTAGGCCCCCCTCTGAGGTGTGGGGGAACTCCATTTAGCAATGTATATGTCGGACAGTAAGGCACCGACCAGCGAGAGAGACTCAGTAGGGATCTACTGGGACGTGTATATCCTGTAATTTTAACTAAATCAAAGTTCTTTATTTTACTTGGTGTGGGCTCTCCGTGTCCTTATTAAAGTTTCCCCTTGTAGTAAAATCTAGAACAAAAAATCACTGTTTAAAAATAAGGATTCACTCATTTAAGACAGAGATGGGGAGAAATATTTTCCTTCAGAGGGTTGAAGTTCTTTGGAATTCTCTTGCTGAAAAGGCAGTGGAAGCCGAGCTTTGGAATATTTTTAAGGCAGAAGTGGATAGATTCTTGGACAAGGGGTTGAAAGGTTACAGGGGATAAGAGGAAGGTGGAGTTGAAGTTATAATCAGTTCCAGTTACAATCAGATCAACCATGATCTTGTTAAATGGAGGAGATAGCTCGAGAGGCTGAGTGGCCTACTCCTGATTATTATGTTTATATGTTTATATCTCCGTATGTAAGATATCTATCAAATTTCTCCACAACTGTACCAGACCCAAGGTTGTGCCAGTGTTCATTTCCAAATGTACTGATAATGAAGTGATCCCTGTTCTTTGAAGACAGAAGGAGCATGTCCACACATTGCAACTTTTTTTAACTAAACAAACATTTGGGTTCTGCTATTCCCTGGTTCATTCGCCATGGCAATGCTTTTATCAACCAGAGTCGACCTGTCTGGTTTGAATTTGAATAGTCGCTTGCCAATTAAATGTTTCCTGGTGCATTCTCCATGGCAATGCTTCTACCAATCAGAGTCTACTTGGCAACTAATCAGCAGTCTCCTCTCATGTTGTATAAATAGTTGTTTCCTTTACAATTGGTAACCTTGCAAGTTTTCCTGATGAGTACATGACAAAAAGCTTTGACAGCATGTCTCTTTCTTTCAGCAATACTCAACTAAGTCATTTAATATGGGTCTAAGTAAAATAAAAATCTGGAATACCACAGACATAAAAATTGTAAATTATATCTCAATTTAAATAATCATTGTACTAATTAAGTATTTTAGTTACTTTTAATTTAAAAATTCAATCTGGACTGTATATAATGATGTAAAAGGTCCCAGGATTAATACTCATTTGCCCCCATTTGAAGTGGGCAAGCTGGAGCCTTTGAGTGAAGAGCTGATGGGGTGGGTGGTGCAGTAAAATGCTCAGGAGGAATTTCCAATGCAGTTGGTGAGCAACATGGTGGCAGAGTGGTTAGCACTGCTGCCTCAAAGCATCAGGGACCCAAGTTCAATTCTGACCTTGGGTGACTGTCTGTGCGGAGTCTGCACATTCTCCCAGTGTCTGCATGGGTTCCCTCCGGTTGGTCTGGTTTCCTCCCACAGTCCAAAGATGTGAAGGTTAGGTGGATTGGCCATGATAAATTGTCCCTTTGTTTCCAAAGGTTAGGTGGAGTTATGGGGATAAAGTGCGGGAGTGGGCCTGGATAGGGTGCTCCTTTGGAAGGTCAATGCAGACTCGATGGGCCGAATGACCACCTTCTGCACTGTAGATATTTTATGATCCTATTAACTATTCCTATAAGGTGCATGAGTGAATGTTGAACAAGAACATAATGAGGCTCGTAATCAGGTACTTGGCGGAAAGAGGAATAACAGGATACGTAGGAAAGGCTGTTCTGGTATAGTGACACCACTGGCATCTGCCCGGCAAGGGACAAAATTCATGACAATTCTAACCCGACCAATCAGCCCATTTTCGATCATCTGTAAATGGAAAGGGTCATCAACAGTGCTATCAAGTGGTACTTGCTTCACAATAATCTACTTACTGATGCACAGTTTGGGTTCCGCCAGGGTCACTCAGCTCCTGACCACATTGCAGCCTTGGCTCAAACATGGAGAAAACAGTTGAACTCCAAAGGTGAGGTGAGAGTGACTGCCCTTGACATAAAGGCAGCATTTGATTTGAGTATAGCACCAAGGAGCCCGAGCTAAACTGGAGTAAATGGGAATCGGGGGCAGGGCGTAGGCAACTATCCACGAGTTGGAGTCATAACTATCACAAAGTTGGAGGACAATCATCTCAGTTCCAAGACACCACTGCAGAAGTTCCTCAGGTTTGTGTCCTCGGTCCAACCATCTTTAGCTGCTACATCATATTACCTCCCTTCTAACATAAGGGCCGAAGTGGGGATGTTCACTGATGATTGCACAATTTTCAGCACCATTTGCGACTCCTCAGACAATGAAGCAGTCCACATTTAAATGCAGCAAGACCTGGACAATATGCAGCCTTGGATTGACAAATGGCAAGTAACCTTTGTGTCAGGCAGTGATCACCTCCACCAAGAGAGAATCAAATCATTGCCCCTTGACATTCAATGGCATTATCATTGCTGAATCCCCCACTATCAACATTCTGGGGGTTACCATTGACCAGAATTTGAACTGGACTAGCCAAATAAATACTGTTGAGGTGATTTTGAGCCCTCTCCGTCCAGAGAGAGACGAAAAACGTGATTCCGGCGTGATTGGCTTTTGGAATCTTATCTCCCCCCTCCCCTCGCCAGTGGATAGTGCGAATTGCTCGATGTGAGCCTGTGAACAATTAGCACATCATTATCAAGATACTCCACATCTTCACCCTTCACCAAATCTCGACACCGCGCCAGTGTGACGCCTCGCTGGAATAATTTACACCAAGTCCAGCCTGACATGAGGCAGACGAGGGTATTCCTTTGGAGGCACAGAACTAAGCATAGCTCCCGGCAGGTACAGGGACAGACCTGGAAAGTGACTTGGCACTGACTCCTGCCACAACTTGTGCCAGGGGAAGTGCCAGGGAAGGACCCTAGTGGGAGGCCCATGTAGGGGGGTACGTATATGTGTGGTGAGCGGGGATGGGGGAGCAAATATTGAGGGGGGGTTCTGCTGTCAATGACTGTTGTGAAGGGGGAGAAATCTGCCGGCGGTGACTGTTGGCGGGGGGGGGGATCTGTCGCAGATGACTGCTGGACATGGGATCTGCCGTCGATGACAGTCGGGGCAGGAGGGGGACCTTGAGACCTCCAATATGTGGCCTGGGTGCTGTTTGTTGGCTGCAGCACTGGTGAATTGCCCTTTAAAGATGGTGCCTGATCTGTTTGAAGCTGGTTCCCGGCTCAGAGTCGCTGCCTCGCCAAAGTGATAGCATTAACTACCTCCACTCCAATTTTTTTCCTAAAAGATCCATGACTCCATCGGCAGGATTCACTCCGTTTTTCTCGCCATTTTGCCATTTTTTTGGTAAGATTCTGCCCTATGGCTATAGAGCAGGTCAGAGGCTAGGAATCCTGTGGCAAGTAACCCCATCTCCTGACGCGCTAAAGCCTGTCCACCATCTACAAGGCTCAAGTCAGGAGTGTGATAAACTGCTCTCCACTTGCTTGAATGAGCGCAGCTCCAACAACACTTAAAATGCTCAATACTCTCCAGGACAAAGCAGCTCACTTGATTGGCATCCACAAAAAATCCCTCTCTCTACAACATAACAACAGCAGTGTGCATCATTTACAAGATGCACTGCAGGAACTCACCAAAGCTCCTGAGACAGCACCTTTCAAATTCATGACCATTGCCATCTAGAAGGACAAGAGCAGTAGCCACAAGGGAACATTACCACCTGGGCGTTCCCCTCCAAGCCACTCACTATCCTGACTTGAAATATATTGTCATTCCTTCACTGTCGCTGGGTCAAAATCCGAGAACTCCCTTCCGAACAGCACTGTGAGTGCATGATTAATCCATGGACTGTACTGGTTCAAGAAGGCAGCTCACCAGCACCTTCTCAAAAGGAATTAGGGATGGGCAATGAATGTTGGAAAAGCCAACAAAGCCCACATCCCATGAATAAATAAATAAAATAATTTGTTTATTTGTTTCATATCTTCACACTTTTTATCCCATTTTGGAAATTCAGGGGGACAGTTTGAAAGATTAGTAGCATAACTACCAGCCTGTTGAACCTTTTCATGAACATTCCTTCCAGGACCAACAGGTCCTACAGGTGGACTTGACCTCGGAGCCTCTGGGTCAGTGACGGCCCGCTATCTGCTTTAGCAAAAGAGTTGGCATATGGGATGAGCACAACTGCTTGAATATTAACTGCTAGGGTAGGAATCCCATTTCCTTGCTATAAATTCTGTGGAATATAATTCTATGTAATGTTACCCCTCATGACGGAATAGCTTGGTAACACTGCATGAATGTATTTAAAATACACACTATCAGGAAAAGCATGAGTATGCTTCCAATGATATTTCATCCAGTGTAGAAAAGATCTATTTTTTGTAAGAAGGGTGAACTGGCGATAATATAAGTATATTTAGAAGGTGAAGGGTTATTGGATCTTCTGATATTCTGAACAGCTCCCACATCATAATGCTGATCATTTTGGTGGTTCTGAGATGTAGATGTAATTTATTGCACCATTCAAAAGTCTCGAGGCCTGTTATTCCATTCATAACTTTGCAAGTCAGGACTTTGCTTTTCTTAATGTTCACATGAAGTCTGCATGCAGTCAAAGTGTCGTTGCCACAGTTCCTCATGACTATTATGGCTTGAAGGGCGAGATTATCTGGCGTCCCTGTGGTGTGTTTCTCGGCGACGGGAGGCGGCCCGCCATTGTCCCATGGCAGGATGTTCTGGTCCAGCTACAGTCAATGGGATTTCCCATTCAATCCATCCCACGCCGCCGGGTAACCTCTGGCGTGATTGCGGCATCAGCGGGACCGGAAGTTCCTGCCGATGTGGACAGCCGAAAGATCTCACCCAATAGTTTAATTCATTTTAAAATAATAGATATATTCAGTGCAAGATTTAATTTTACATTGCAATACCACATATATAACAAATAACTTCTGAGGAAGTTTGCCCCGAGGTGCCAATAAAATATTGTTTTGTTTTGAGGAATGTGGTTGTCAGTTTGAGGGCCAGCTAGCTCACTTGGCTAGATGGTTACTGTGTGGTTCTGATTCATGCGAGCAGCACGAGGTTTGATTCCCGTTCTGGCTGAGGTAGACTTGGGCCCTGCCTCCTCATCCTGCCAGGTAGTAAAACCACTGAACGAACTGCGGTTTGATGTGACTTAAATAATTGAGGGTGCCACCTGGAGAAGAAGAAGAAATTGTCACTTCAAACCATGCAGGTGATGTGAGAGCTGCAGTTATTTCTCAGCTAAAGTTGTTTTCTTTGTTTTGCTCTGAGCTTTCCAATGTGGGAAGGAAGCATATTTCTTTCGCTTATCAGAGAACTCTTGTTTCTCCAGGACACCAACCTGCTTCTCCCATTTTGTCAGCGTCCCTCCCTGAATCTCTCAGATCCTAAGTTTGACTCTCAGGCAGCTTTCTATGGATGAACAGATGTGTGAAGTAGAAGCTCACCTTTTGTTCCAGAACGAAAACCCGGGCCCAGATTTTCACTCCTGAATCAGGTGAAAAGAGATGGGACAATTCCCAATCCTGCAAATCCAACTTTTAAAAATCCATAGAATCCCAACAGTGCTGATTGAGGTGATTTGTTCCATTGAGTCTACGCCAACCCTCTGAAAGAGCACTCTACCTAGGGCAACTCCCCCCCCCCCCCCCCCCCCCCCCCCCACTCCGCTCTATCACTACCCCACGCATTGATCATGGTCAATCCACTTAACATACACATCTTTGGACTGTGGGAGAAAACCAGAGCATCTGGAGTTAAACCCACATAGATACGGGGAGAACATGCAAACTGCACACAGATAGTCACCCAAGGCCAGAAACTAACCTGGGTCCCTGAGGCTGTGAGGTAGCAATGCTAACCACTGTGCCACCATGCTGCCCGAAGTTGAGATTTTTGTTCCAGGGAGTCGCTGGAGTAGACGTCGGGCCCACTTCTCCTGAGATGAGTGTAAAGCCTTTCGGGCCAGCCTCTGTACCCTGGATTAAATTAAAAACAAGATTGAAATAAAAACAGCCCTCCCTCCAGCTCTCACCCCTCACCCACACACCCCCCATTTCCCATTCATGCTAACCTATGCCACCTCCTGCCCCTTGGCCCCAAATACCCCTGAAACCAACCCATGTCCCTCCACCCACACCCCCAAGGCCCATAATACACTTACGCCAACCTATGCCCTTCTACCCACCACCTTGGCCCCTCACACCCTCATGTCACCCACATGCCCATGTCCTTTTATAGCACCTACGCAAACGTCATGCCAACTCATGTCAACCCATGTTCCCCACCCAATATCCTTTGCCCTGTTGCTAATGTTTGGTTGTTTCAATTGGCTCTGTTTTATAACCTTTGCTCTAGAGTCGCCAGTTATCTTTATGATACCACCATGAGGTTCAAGTTCAAGTAATGATCAATAACTCAACACATCAATTAGTAAGATTCAAATCAAAACACATTTATTATACACAGTAAATCGCTACTCATGCATAAACTCTACTTTCCAGGCTATTTCTATCACTAAAAGGCCAATACTTAGCTTCGGACTGGCCCACCAGGTCAGGGGAACAAATGGCCTTTCGTTCAGGTCCTGAGTCTGCAGGATTCAAAGCTGGTATGGACTTGTAGCTAGGAGCGCCTATCTCGTAGCGAGCGTTGACTTGAGACTTACTTGCTTGGAGGCAACAAGACAGGTCACTGTCAAGGGTTGGTTCAAGTTGCTGAGTAATCCTGCCAAAGAAGGATGATTTGAACTTGGGGGCTTTGCTTTATAGTCCCCAGGGGCTTCCCGCCCTTCGGGGCGGACCCAGTACCTGGTTCCAAGTGATTGGACTACTTTCCGATCACTTGGATCGATTTCTCCAATGCTGGAGCAGTTCCCTGATCGCTGGGTGGTCCTAAGTGTCCGTTGGCCTTCCTTTGTCTTGGCTCCTGCTGGTGCCGAGGAGTCTGGCTTGGCTTTATTTAACTTAACTGTTGCCATTGTGCCTGGGAATCGCACATTACTATGTAGATGGCTGCCGGTTTCGGTGCTGTCTGGTTGTTTTGCAGGTTCCAATATACATGATTTCTGTATTTGCTAGTCTTTGCCTGTGTTGGCTGAATTTCCCTTCAGCCTTTGCGGTTCTCCATTTTAAGTCAGGAAGTGGCCAACTCAGGTGGCTACAGCCCTTACCCTCTTCACACCAACTCATCTAGTATCTTTTGAAGGTTCTTTGAAAGCTTTGACAGTTTCAGTGAGTTTATACATTTGTTACACAATCATTTTTAATTTTAACAATTACAAATGTACCTTAGCAATCAGGAAAGTTGTCTTACCTCTAGCAAAGACATCCCAGGACCATATCCAAAGGGACGCCTTGCGTGCGATTTAACCACCGTGTTGCGCCTAACATAGATCTGGACACACTGGTTAAATAATGGGAAAGGCCAAAACCGATTTCTGGATCTTGCCCAAATATGACGAGCATGTCATTAACCCTAATTTGCATTAACGCCCATCCCATTCGCGAGATTGAAGTCGAATGCAACTGACTCCCGGGAATTAACCGGCTCCCCAGAGAGAAATCAGGCGGGCATCGTTTAGTACTCCTTTTTTAAAACGTGAAGCTGGCGCAATGGCTATTGAGGGGAGCTGAGGAGGGAAGTAGCCATTTCCATTTTGTATTTTGAAGCAAATTCAAAATGCGTCTGTGGGTGTCTTTGTTCATGAATTGCAGAAAGTCAGTTTGCGGTCACAGCATGTAATAAAAAAGGCAAAAGGAATTTTAACATTTATTGCAAAAGGACTGGAGTATAAAAGTAGAGATGTGTTGTTGCAATTGGATAGAGTGTTGGTGAGACCACATCTGGAGTATTGTGTCCAGTTTTGATATCCTTACTTGAGGAAGGATGTAGTGGCATTGGAGGAAGTTCAGAGGTTCACCAGATTGATTCCGGGGATAAAAGGGTTGATGTAAGTGGAGAAGTTGAACAGTTTGGGCTTCCACTTGCTGGAGTTTAGAAGAATGAGAGGGGTACTGATTGAGGTATGTAAAAATCTAAGAGGGATTGATAAAGTAAGCGTCGACCAAATATACCCCCTTGAGGGGCAATCTAGAATGAGAGGTGACAGATATAGGTTGAAAGGCGGTAAATTTAAAACTGAGATGAGGAAGAACCACTTCTTGCAGAGGGTGGTGAATTTGTGGAACTCGCTGCCCCACAGTGAAGTGGCGTCTGAATCATTAAATAGTTTCAAGAAGAAAATAGATATATTTCTGATCAAAAAAATAGGTCAACGGAATATGGGGAACAGGTAAGAAAGTGTATTTAAGACCAGGAAGAGATCAGCCATGATTTTATTGAATGGCAGAGCAGCCTCAAAGGGCTGAATTGCCTACTTCTGCTCCTAATTCTATGTTCCTACGTTCCAGGGCAGAACCCTGTTCTTGGTTATATCCTGACGATCACTTTAACTGCCTTTGACTGAGAGCAGCCTCTAGCTTAAGAGCTGAAGGCTGCTCAATTCAAATGCCTATGCGTGTCTAAAGCATTGCTAACTGAAGTCGGACATCGTGCCTCCTGTAGATAGAGGACATCCTTTTTCCCTTGCACCTCATGCACCAAGGCTTCCAGTACAATGTCTGAGAACCTTGGAGCATGCTGTCTTCCATTGGTCTATTAGTTGCTCTTCTAGCAAGTCAGATATTCTTCCCCAGTCACCTGCTATAAGTGCAGGATGGTTTTAAGTGGTGCTAGCCTCGCATGAACTTGTGTATCCTGTAGCCACTCAACATATCATTTGAAGTTGTAATACATCCATTTAAATGAGCATGATGTTTGTGTGCTGCCTACATTGGAAACAATGGGCGTAGATTAATCAGGTATCGCGATTCCCTCATCCATTTTTGGGGGCTATTCAAATTTGCCCCCTAAGTCTCCAATTGCTCAACTGTCAGCAAGAACATGAGGGCTGACATCAAGTAGGGTATTTCATACTTCTTGTATCTCATTTCAATCTTCCATACTTAGAAATCCTTTACCAAACTGATTTTATTATAAAATAGGGCAAATCTTTTGTAAAAATTAACATTTCAGAAGCAGAAAACTCAAAGCATTCAACAGGTTGCGGAAGTAAATACTTGGATGATAAGTTGTAAGGTCTGACATGGTGTAATTTCATTGTATTAAATATTTCAGTATCCTTATAATGTCTAAAGTTTTATGAAGACACAAGCTGCAGTTTTTCAGACATCAGAAAAATAGTTTCTTAATTAATACAATTTACATATGTAAATGCAATTTAATTAGTATAACTAATTAAAATATTATCTTTCATAGCATAACGATAGTATTTGCAGTTTTTGAGTTGCAGGAGAAAGTCTACTTCCTAATTAATGAATTTAATATGGAAATCA
Organism: Scyliorhinus torazame; assembly: GCF_047496885.1. Lineage (NCBI taxonomy): Eukaryota > Metazoa > Chordata > Chondrichthyes > Carcharhiniformes > Scyliorhinidae > Scyliorhinus > Scyliorhinus torazame. The sequence continues at coordinate 56,167,537 of NC_092716.1, read as the reverse complement.
TGTCTAATTAGCATGCATCATCAGTATATTATCCAGATTCCAATATGCTCTAAGTTTGATAAAGATAGGATTGTGCTTTCAGAGTTATAGGCAAAAGGACAGTTTTTAATTAACCTGCTTTGCATATGTAAAGTAGTCACAATTATCATGATTCATTAATATGTTATCCATAGTACATATCAATTATACTCGCCAAGCTATGTAAAGGTAGACCATACAGTTCTAAACTATTATTAATAAAAATACAGAAAACTGACTTTTATATTTATGCTGACTTAGATATCATGTTCTCTTGTTCTACACTGACTAAAAATACATTTTTCTAAAGGACAACTTTGCTCTGTGCCAATCTTGATGAAAACTAATTTTCTTACTTTTAAAAGTCAGAACTATTTAACACTGGCAACAGCAGTAGCATTTCTGTGTGCAGAAAATGACACCTGATTTGCTTTTATATAACATATAAATGTGGACCACAATAGCTGTAAGAACAACAACCTCAGCTATCAATTCAGGCGAAGGCCAAAGTGTAGAACCTGAATAAACTGAGTTTCAGCTGACATACCTGACCCATTATCAGAACATAAGTGCACAAAAATAGGTGCAGGAGTAGGTCACGGACTTTGAAACATGTTCCGCCATTCAATATGATTGTGGTTGATCACCTTCCTGCACTATCTCAATATCCCTCAAATACCTTCGTACAAAAACATCCATCAATCCTAGCCTTGAATATACTCAATGACTAAACATTCACAGCTCTCTGGGAAAGACAATTCAAAGCTTTCATAGCTTTCTGAGTGAAGTAATGCCTCCTCATCTCAGCCCTAAAAGGCCAGTCCCTTATTCTGAAACACTGTTCTAGTTCTAGTCACTTCAGTCAGGGGCAACATTCTCCTGGATCAACCCTGTCAAGTCCCTTAAGAACATTATTCAGCTCGTGCAGTGACACATTTCAGTTTATTGATGCCAGTGGAACTAAATTTCAGGCCCTATGCATAATGGGTGGCTGATCCAATGCCACCTGGCTTGTGCCACCATCCAAAGAGTTTTTTTCTGCACCTTTATGTTTCAATGTGATAACCTTTCATTCTTCTGAACTACAGGGAATATAGGCCTAGTCTATTCAGCCTCCCCTCATAGGACAATACTCTCATCCCAGGAATCAGTTTAGGAACTCTTTGTTGCACTACATCTAAGACAAACATATCCTTCCTTAGATATGCAGACCAAAATGGTACACAATACATCAGCCATCGTCTTATCAAGGTCATTTATAATTGCATCCCTCCAGTTTTTTCATAATAAAGGCTACGGTACATATAAATTTGCTAATTGCTTGCTGTACCCACTTGTTATCTTTCTGTGATTTGTACAGATGGACACCTTGGTTCCCATGAATGCTAGCATTTCTCAGTCTCTCACCATTCAAAACACACTCTGCTTTTCTATTCTTCCTGCCAACGTGGATAGCCATACAACAACTGTGGGTACATTACATTCAATCTCCTTGTTCAAGGCATTGACATAGATTTGAAATACTGAGGCCCAAGCACTAATCCTCACAGAACCTGACTACTGACACCTCTGTTTCTTGTCCATTAACCATCAGCGATGCTTCTTGGACGACCAGTCGTATGAACCATAATTGTGATTAATAACCTCTTGTGTAGAACTTTATCAAATGCTATTTGAAAATCCGAATACCAATAAAGAGCCTCAACCCTTCACCATCCCTCGCTGAGATCCCCAACCGTAGGCTTATATGGGATCCCAAGACTACCTGCAGTCTCAGCAGTGACCACTGCTCCCTGTAATAGTACTTGGATGAGAGAGCTGCTGGACATTTGATTGAACAGCAGCTTTCATATTGAGTGTGTGTGTGTGGGGGGGGGGGGGGGGGGGGCGGGGGGAGAGAGTGGGGGGTAGCAGCAGAATCAGTCTGAGCTATTTAACAACTCAAAAGTTGTTAAATTGTTGCTGGGATGACCTGGCAAAATGGAGATGGGCTTGCTCCTTGCGTTTCACCTGGGTGGGGGTGTGGTTGGGGGGGGGGGCGGGGCACAACCGCTGCATAAAATTGTGTCTTGCAACTCAGCTGAAACACCTGAAATGCATGTGACCTCAATCCACCAACTTCTGCATCCTAACCACTCCTGATCTCATCAGGCTCTACGGCAAATAGATTCGAAGAATCGCAACTTTTATTTCAAATTCTTCTATTGTGACGATGCTGTTAGGGACCGTTATTGTTTAAAGTCGAAGACGTTGACTGACAGAACTATGTCACTAGATTTCACATTTTTAAACAAAAATGGACTTTATTATATGTAAGAATTTAACAAAGAAGGCACTATAACTAATGTTATAGTTTATAATTACTTATTCCATAAATTGAGTTCTACTTTTCACTGCCCGCCCCAACACCTCCCCCTCCCACGAGTTCTCTTATGCATTACAGAAATCTTTCCTGAGGCCAACCCAAAAGATATGCCACAGCACTCCAGAGGTCACTTTGGTTTCTCCTCAGTGTTCTAACTATTCACCAAGGTGTGACATTTCATGGGGATCCTTCCTTATCTTTTGGCCAAGTGATCCTCTGAATTCTCTTCAAAGCATCACAACTGTGGACTTCTCAACTCAGATTTTGACTTCACTGTATTATTGTTTCGGGATTTAGACATCAGGAACACCTTTGGTTCCTAATGAACCTCTTTGCTCCCAAAGCTTCTGTGCAGTTTCTGATCCAGCAGCTGATTCCCAGCTCCTAACAGGTGGTCTCAAGCTAGGCAAATCTTCCAGCTTCTTTTCCCATCACAAAATCAAACTGAATTTCAAACCTCACCCATATTCCACAAACAATAGTTCGTATTTTCTCAGCTTAAGATGTGGGCCTGACTAACATTTATTTTGTTTTACTCTCCCAATTCAGCGAGATACAGTCAACACCAAAGCAAATCTGCAACTGCATGCTTTCTGAGCAAATACCCAGATAACCTAAACAAAATAATCTTCTACCCCCATAGCTCCTCTCTATGTCAATGTGGCATGCTTTGGGATGATGTCAAACAGATATATAACAAATTATTTTATCTTCAACAAAACTCTTTGATTCTAAACTGCATAGGAATCATTTATATCTCTAATGGATGTAATTGCCCTCGCTCCAGTCTCCCTTGCTCTACCAAGAGGTCCAGGCATGGGTCGCCCATTGTTTATTTTTCAGTACCAATCCTGACCTTGGAAGATAAACTCAGGCTACTTTTCAAGTGTAAAGAACATAGGCTTGTTTGAGTTGTATTTCCATCAGAGTTGCATTTAAGAGTTCCTCACCCAGATGTCCCTAACATTAAAGATTTTATCCTGAAACATATGAATTATGAACTAGATATTTGCAACACCTCCCTCAGAAAGAAAATAAAGATGTCTCACCAATATGATGTGTTTTCATTTAATTCATTACAACTCATAATATACTACGCATCTTAACATAGCATAGAATTTACAGTAACAACTATTGTACCACATATAAAACACAGCATTATCATCCCCCATTGTACAATTCAAATTCACAAATCCATTTTCACAACAGTTAGAATTCAAAGACTGTCTGTAAAAAGGAGGTTTTCATAGTGTTCGCATATGAATTTCCAAGTCCAATTTTTAAAGCATTGTGGTTTTACCTCTGAGCCTCATTTTCCTCCATGTTTGTAGCTTCTTCATTTTTAAGTTCATAGGCGTCATTCTCCGACCCCTCGCCGGGTCGGAGAATCGCCGGGGGCTGCTGTGAATCCCGCCCCCGCCGGATGGGCCGAAGTCCCGCTGATAAATTGCCTGTCCCGCCGGCGTGGATTAAACCACCTTTTGAACGGCGGGACAAGGCGGCACGGACGGGCTCCGGGGTCCTGGGGGGGGCGCGGGGCGATCTGGCCCCGGGGGGTGCCCCCACGGTGGCCTGGCCCGCGATTGGGGCCCACCGATCCGCGGGCGGGCCTGTGCCGTGGGCGCACTCTTTCCCTTCCGCCTCCGCCACGGTCTCCACCATGGCGGAGGCGGAAGAGACACCCTCCACTGTGCATGAGCGGGAAACTGTCAGCGGCCACTGACGCTCCCGCGCATGCGCCGCCCTGATATGTCATGTCCGCGCCAGCTGGCGGGGCAACAAAGGCCGTTTCCGCCAGCTGGCGGGGCGGAAATCCCTCCGGCATCGGCCTAGCCCCTCAATGTTGGGGCTCGGCCCCCAAAGATGCGGAGCATTCCGCACCTTTGGGGCGGCGCGATGCCTGTCTGATTGACGCCGTTTTGGGCACCAGTCGGCCGACATCGCGCCGTTTGGGGAGAATTTCGCCCCATTTCCAGACTTAGATGTTCAAGGTTCTTCACCAGGAGAAGCAAATTTAAAATTGCTTCCTTCGGTTTTAAATGTCGAATCAACCCCTCAATTAATTTGGCGAATCCCTTTAACCTCACATTTGTCAACTGTTGCAAAACATTCGGGGATAAATCTTTCCTCTCCAGAAAAATCTGAGCAATTGACAAAGCCTTTCTGCTTTTCAATGAATACAGTAAAACTCACCGTGAAATCTTGACACCTGGAACTTTAGCCAATGTTGCAACGCAACTGTATCAGTCTGTGGATTTCAAAGCCCTGACAAGGCCCCAAATTTTATTACAGTTCTGTGACTGAGTGTTAACATTTAAAGAGAAATTCAAACATCCAGCATTTAATGGTCAGAACAAAGTTATCTTCAGTTAATACTTTTAATTCTCAAGATTAAAAATTATATTCTAAATAATTTGAATTACGAAATAGATATTCACAACACCTTTCCCTCACCTTACATCAGTAATCCCCTTTAAACTGTATGTTCCTCTTTACCTTTGATGCCACCCTCAGTGGTAGCTCCTTCAACATCTATGTCACTGCTCTCTGAAATTCTTTGTTACAGCATCTGTCTCACTTCACTTCCTTTCCTGCTTTCAAAACCCGACCGCCCTTTGGTCCAGGGTGGGGTAGCCTAGTAACTATTGTTGTGACAAGTTGTGAATTAAAATCACAAAGGCTGATCAGTTGTTGGCTGGTATCAGAAAATGACCGGAAAGCTTCCTGCTTGTCATAAACACCCAACTGGTGTCCAAAGGCCCTTTAGGCTAGGCGAACGTGCCACCCTGATCATCACTGGCTAACCCGTAATTCCTCAAGCTAACAGAGAATGGGCAATAAATGTTGCTCTCCAGTATCACCAACATCCTAAAACTAAATAATTGCATTCATCTCCTCCCTCCTCTATTTCCCTAATCTCCATCTGCCCTGAGCCAACTCTTAGTCAACCATCCGAGAAAGATATTCAGATGTGTTACAGCCTGAGAAGAATGTTTTCCAAATGCAAATGGTGTTGTTGTTAAATACATTGCCTGGGATTTTCGGTACCTGTCCAGGCCAGGAATCACCGCCGGTGGGATGGAAAATTTAATGGACCATCCTAAGGTCAGTTGACTTGAGGCAGGACCTAAAAACCGTGGCCATTGTTCCAATTAAATGCCTTATAACACAGCATGTTCTGTTAGCTGTATAAAAATTAATCATTATGTTACATATATTGCAATACTGCAAATACAAATTCATTATTTATTCACCTAATATTAGACTCCATCAGAATTCAGGGGTGTAGGAGCAGAGGGACCTGGGTTACATGTGCACAATTCATTGAAGATGCCAGGGCAGGTTGAGAAAGCAGTTAATATGGGACTCTCAGCTTTATAGAACATAGAACTGTACAGCACAGTACAGGCCCTTCGGCCCATGATGTTGTGCCGAACTAGTCTGAAACTAAGGTCAAATCAACCTACTCCCAATCATTCTAGTGCAGACCATATGCCTATCCAATAACCGCTTGAAAGTTCCTAAAGTGTCCGACTCCACTACCACAGCTGGGAGTGCATTCCACGCCCCAACCACTCTCTGAGTAAAGAACCTACCTCTGATATCCCTCCTATATCTTCCACCATGAACCTTATAGTTATGCCCCCTTGTAACAGCTACATCCACCCGAGGAAAAAGTTGCTGAACGTCCACTCTATCTATCCCTCTCATCATCTTATACACCTCAATTAAGTCACCTCTCATCCTCCTTCGCTCCAATGAGAAAATCCCGAGCTCCCTCAGCCTTTCCTCATAAGACCTACCCTCCAATCCAGGCAGCATCCTGGTAAACCTCCTTTGCACCCTTTCCAATACTTCCACATCCTTCCTATAATGAGGTGACCAGAACTGCACACAATACTCCAAATGTGGTCGAACCAAGGTCTTGTACAGTTGCAGCATAACTTCCAGCTCTTAAACTCAATCCCCCTGTTAATAAATGCACCATGCAGACGCTGCGACAACGAATGAACGGACATCGCGCAACAATCACCAGGCAGGAATGTTCCCTTCCAGTCGGGGAACACTTCAGCAGTCAAGGGCATTCAGCCTCTGATCTCCGGGTAAGCGTTCTCCAAGGCGGCCTTCAGGACGCGCGACAACGCAGAATCGCCGAGCAGAAACTTATAGCCAAGTTCCGCACACATGAGTGCGGCCTCAACTGGGACCTGGGATTCATGTCGCATTACATTCATCCCCCACCATCTGGCCTGCGAAATCCTACCAACTGTCCTGGCTTGACACAATTCACACCTCTTTAACCTGGGGTTACCCCATCTCTGGATCTGTAAAGATTTAATCACCAGCTAATGGTCGCATTCCAAGCATTGTTTGGCATCTTTGAATCTGTCTATATATGTGTTTCTGGAACATACCTCTTCATTCACCTGAGGAAGGAGCAGCGCTCCGAAAGCTATTGACATCGAAACAAACCTGTTGGACTTTAACCTGGTGTTGTAAGACTTTGTACTGTGCTCACCCCAGTCCAACGCCGGCATCGCCACAGCATTAATAAATGCAAACACACTATAGGCTTTCTTCACGGCTCTATCCATTGGGTGGCAACTTTCAGAGATCTATGAACATGAACTCCGAGATCTCTCTGCTCCTCCACATTCTTTAGAACCCTGCCGTTAACCCTGTAATCCGCATTCAAAATTTTCCAACCAAAATGAATCACCTCACACTTATCAGGGTTAAACCCATCTGCCACTTTTCAGCCCAGCTCTGCATCCTATCAATGTCTCTTTGCAGCCTACAGTAGCCCTCCACATTATCCACTACTCCACCGATCTTGGTGTCATCAGCAAATTTACTAACCCAACCTTCAACTCCATCATCCAAGTCATTGATAAAAATCACAAATAGCAGAGGACCCAGCACTGATCTCTGTGGTACACCGCTGGTGACTGGGCTCCAGGATGAAAATTTACCATCTACCACCACCCTCTGTCTTCTATGTGATAGCCAGTTACTGATCCGATCGGCCAAATATCCCTCTATGCCATGCCTCCTTACTTTCTGCATGAGCTGACCTTGGGTACCTTATCAAATGCCTTACTAAAATCCATGTATATGACATCAACTGCTCTACCTTCATCTATGTACTTAGTTATCTCCTCAAAGAATACAATCAAACTTGTGAGGCAAGACGTACCCCTCACAAATCCGTGCTGACTAAGCTGTATCTTTCCAAATGATCATAAATCCTATCCCTCAGGACCCTTTTCAATAATTTACCTATGACCGAAGTGAGACTAACCGGCCTATAATTCCCAGGGTTCTACCTGTTCCCTTTCTTGAACAAGGGGACAACATTCGCCTCTCTCCAATCTTCTGACACTATTCCTGTAGACAGTGAGGTCATAAAGATCAAAGCCAAAGACTCTGCAATCTCATCCCTCGCCTCCCAAAGAATCCTAGGATATATCCCATCAGGCACAGGGGATTTATCTATCCTCAGGCTTCTCAAAATTTCTAACACATCTTCCTTCCGAATATCTACCTCCTCCAGCCTACCAGCCTGTATCGCACTATCCTCCTCAACAACATGGCCCCTCTCCTTTGTGAACACTGAAGAAAAGTATTCATTTAGGGCCTCTCCTATATCTTCAGACTCCATGCACACGTTCCCACTACTGTCCTTGACCGGCCCTAACTTCACCTTGGTCATTCTTTTATTCCTCACATAAGGGTAAAAAGCCTTGGGGTTTTCCTTGATCCTACCCGCCAAGGACTTCTCATGCCCCCTCCTAGCTCTCCTAAGCCCTTTCTTGAGCTCCTTCCTAGTTATCTTGTATCCCTCAAGTGCCCTAACTGAACCTTGTTTTCTCATCCTTACATAAGCCCCCTTTTTCCTTTTGACAAGACATTTAAACTCTTTTGTAAACCATGGTACCCTCACTCGACCATTTCCTCCCTGCCTGACAGGGACATACATATCAAGGACACGCAGTATTTGCTCCTTGAACAAGCTCCACATCTCAATTGTGCCTATCCCTGACATTTACTGTTCCCATCTTATGCTCCCCAATTCTTGCCTGATCAGATCGTAATTACCCTTCCCCCAGTTATAAACCTTGCCCTGCCGTATGTTCCTGTCCCTCTCCATTGCTGTAGTGAAAGTCACCGAATTGCGGTCACTATCTCCAAAGTGCTCTCCCACAACCAAATCTGACACTTGGCCCGGTTCACTACCCAGTACCAAATCCAATGTGGCCCTGCCTCTTGTCGGTCTATTCACATATTGTGTGAGGAAACCCTCCTGCACACACTGGATAAAAACAGTCCCATTCAAACTATTCGAATTATAGTGGTTCCAATCAATATTTGGAAAGTTAAAGTCACCCATGACAAATACCCTGTGCCTACCGCACCTATCCAAAATCTGCATTGCAATCTTTTCTTCCACATCTCTGTTGCAGTTTGGGGGCCTATAGAAAACTCCTAACAAAGTGACCGCTCCTTTCCTATTTCTAACTTCAGCCCACACTACCTCTAAATAGAGGCATAGAGCACAAAACCAAGGAAGTTATGGTGAACTAAACACTGGCCTGTCATCAACTGGACTATTGCATCCAGTTCTGGGCATCACATTTTAGAAAGTATATGAAGGCATTAGAGAAGGTGCAGATTTACAACAATGGTTCCGGGAATGGAAGACCTCATTTATGTGGATAGATTGGAGAAGCTGGAGCTGTTTGAGAAGTTCAAAAGGAGATTTATTAATGATGCTCAAAATCATGAGGGGTTTAAACATAGTGGCTAGAGAGAAACTGTTCCCATTGGCAGGAGGGTTGACAACCATAGATCACCAATTTGAGGGGAATGGCAATAGAAGCGAAGACAAAATGAAGAAAAGCCTTTTTACACAGCGGGGGGGGGTTTAGGATCTGGAATGCACTTAATGTTTGGTGAAGGCACTTTTAATTGCAGCTTTAAAAATGGATTTGGATAATTATGTGAAGAGAAAGCAATTGCAGGTGAATGAGGAAGTAGCAGCGTAGTCGGTCAAGCTGAGTTGCTCATTCAGAGAGTCTGCATGAAGGGCCAAATGGCCTTGTTTTGTGCCGTAACCATTGTCTAATTGAATGATTCTACCACAAATGTTCAGTCTCTATTCCCCTTAAGCAGTTTGAAACTATAATTGTGGTCTGTATTTAATATTCTAATAACTTGCTGCTGAGAAAAATAGATGTCACGGAGTTGGCCATGTTATGATCTCTAATAAAATAAAAAATGAAAATAAATATTATTTAAAAAGACTATAAACTTCATATAAATAATACGAAAGAGAAGGGGCAAAGTGTTCAAGGCAATGATGAGCAAGGTGAGGATGTGCCAATAAAGCAAATTTTTAATATACATGCACTTTCTTTTAGATTAGTGCTATTTAATCCACTACTCCATTGTTTGTTGATCTTCACAAGCAGTTTAAAATTCATTCATATTAAATTAAGCTTTGAATAGACTTCAAACAAATTTTGAAATTGTAATGAAAGCCAGCCACACCAGCACAAACTATAATGATTACAGAGAGACGGAGAATATCATTGAAAACAACATTCTGAACAAGTGAGTGACTAAATTATAAATAGGGCTTACGACACTGATAGCCAATCGCAGCACTAAAATTGATGTGGGTTTGATGGAGCATCATCTGGTGCATTTAGAAAACAATGTAAATTTTCAAAAAATCTTCCATTGCACCCTCTTCACCCGGAGGTAAACCTCAAAAGTGAAAAATTAAGGATTGGTAAACAGGTTACAGAGAATAAGGTAGATTTTCTATCTTTGCATCCATGAGAAAGACCATCACTTTCCAAGGTACATTCATGCCATATAAGATACCTCACTTCTCGTGAAGAATCAGAAAATAAATCCCAATAAATTTTATCAGAGCAAACTTATTAAACAATTATCAACTGTGAATTCTGTGAACAGCATCAGCTAAATTCTCTGTGAAGATAAAACTCTGGAATTTTTCTTTGCGATATGAATGTAAGTGAATAATAACTCCAGGATATCAATCTAAAAATTGCAGCTACTTTGTTCAGATGGACTAATTGCATTCCACAGAAAGTTTCCGAGCAGGACCATATGGCATTTAACTATTCGTGTTCGTGCTTTCTTTTAACCTTAATCCTGCCTCCAACCAGGTATTCATTCAACATCTTTTTGAAGGATCTAATAGATACAACTTTGACTGGCTTTGATAGGAGACCACTTCATAGAATCTATTCCTCTCAAAGGCAGAAGAAATACCTTCTAATCTCTAGAGTCACTTAAGGGTAGCCACATTTTAGCCTCAAGGCAATTAACATATTGTTGTTAGATTTCCCAATCTTCACCAAGGGATGCAGCCAGAATGGAAACAGAATGTAATAGCAACGGGCCTTAGGCATCCTGCCATAGTGTCGTGGTGTCAGCACAGTAGCACAAGTGGCTAGCACTGTGGTTTCACAGCGCCAGGGTCCCAGGTTTGATTCCACACTGGGTCACTGTCTGTGTGGTGTCAGCACAAGTGGATAGCACTGTGGTTTCACAGCGCCAGGGTCCCAGGTTTGATTCCACACTGGGTCACTGTCTGTGTGGTGTCAGCACAGTAGCACAAGTGGCTAGCACTGTGGTTTCACAGAGCCAGGGTCCCAGGTTTGATTCCACACTGGGTCACTGTCTGTGTGGAGTCTGCACGTTCTCCCTGTGTCTGGGTGGGTTTCCTCTGGGTCCTCCGGTTTCCTCCCACAGTCCAAAGCCGTGCGGGTTAGGTGGATTGGCCATGATAAATTGCCCTTAGTGACTAAAAAGGTAGGAGGGGTTATTGGGTTACGGGGATAGGGTGGACATGAGGGTTTAAGTGGGTCGGTGCAGACTCGATGGACCGAATGGCCTCCTTTTGCACTGTATGTTCTATGTTCTATGTTCAATCTCTGAGTTGGCAGAAAGTGTTTAAAATATTTTTTCACAAATGCTCAGATACCTTCCCTCTTGTTCCCTCCGTCACATTTCTGCTCAGTAGTACCATGATGCAATGATGAAAATGGTGGTAATCCAGTAGAATAAGTATTTCCTTCATCTGCTTACAACGTGGCTGCCCATATTTGGACAGGTGAGTCAAGGTAAACGAAAATGGCGAGGATAACCCAGTTTCCACTTGCACCTGCACCAATCCCACAGAAAATCCTGCTAATGATCCGAAAAAAGACTTTGCCTCCTCACCAAAGAGAAAACTGACCAGTTTGTCAGGTGACAACTCAAAAACACAGGTGTGGGACAGCAGCTACTAGGAACTCCTCCTGAGTAATGTGATGAAATATGTGAGCTCATCACCACCTTCCTCTGTTGGAGATGTGGCGCGAGAGCAGATCCAACATCAGATCTGTGCCAATTCAGTCTTCTACAATTACGGCAGCAAGTGTTTGACAACAAAGGCCTCCAAGTCAACAGAAATCCTAGGGTGGGATTTTCTGGTCCCACGCACCATCAAGACCTTCTAGTCCCGCCAAAGAGCAATGGACCATTGGCTGGGCTATTTTATCCCCTTCAGTGGGTCCTGCCACAGCGGGGCCAGAAAATCCTGGCCTAAGTGCACAAAGCATTTGTTGTCACCACACTCCTGTACTGCAGTGAGACTTAGATTATGTATCTGCATGGCATAAGAGCACGAGAAACATTCCATCAGCAAAGTCTCCTTTGCATATTCGAGATTCAATGTGAACACTGTCGAACATGTTCTACATGAAGCCAACTTCACAAGTGTTCAGTCAAAACTCTTCAAAAATCATCTTCGATGGACTGGACATTGAGTCTGGATGGCTGAAAACCATCTTCCACATCAACTTGTTCTCTCAACTCTCAAATGGCAAATGCTCCTGGGGAGGACAAAGAAAATACGTCAAATACGCCCTGAAGCTCGCCTTGAAGCAGGTCCATTTACCTTAATAACTCAAAGGAGTTCCAACTGTCATTCAGAATGGCAACAACTTGCCCACCAAGCAGTATCATGCTTTGAGCCCCAACGACTGGATGATGAGGCAGAGTGGTGACAGAGAAAGAACGAAAAGGAGGCAAATCCTACACTCCAGATCCCACAATCCTGTGGATCATCCTGCCACATAGGACCATAGAATTCTTACAGTGCAGAAGGAGGCCATTTGGCTCATCAAGTTTGCACTGATATTCTCTGAAAGAGCAATCCCTAGGCCCACAGTCCGCCCTATCCCCGAAACCCCATAACCCCACCTAACTTACGCATCTTTGGACACTAAGGGACAATTTAGCATGACCAATCTACCTAACCTGCACATCCTTTGGGACGTTGGAAGGAAACCGAAGCACCCGGAAGAAACCCACGCTGGTACGGGGAGAAAGTGCAAACTGCACACAGACATGTGCTCAAAGATCTGTTGGCTGAGAATCAGTCAATTCAGTCACATGCAGAAACCCATGAGTAGACATTATCCTTGAATCGAGGGACAGCTGAAGATGACAGCACTGATCATGACATATGTGTACATATTCATATTGTTCAACTTTAGGCGTCTCCTTACACTGACTGTACTCCTAAGATATAGAACTTCCTGAATAGCTATTTGGCAGAGTTACATATTCAGCACAGTGAGAAAACCTGTCAATGCAGTTTTCAACATTTTAGCCCCAGAATCTCCAAATTCAGTTCTGCATTCCACATTTACTCCTTCCCAACTACTTAATCTTGTACCTCATGTAAGAAGCTTTGACAACAACATGTGCCTGCCCTGCAAAGGATTGAAGTGTTGAGAGACAGGCCATGCAAAGGCCAAGTCTTCCACCTTTCCCAAACTTTATCCCCAAACAAATTCCATTACAAACCAGTCTCAAATTTTGGCTTTTGATGCTGTACGAGGAGATCCTTGAATGTCAAGATACTCTGAATTATGAAAGAGGATTGCTTGTACTGTATCAATCAGGTTTTTCCTGAAAGTCAACTTAGGTGAGGTGAAAGTGATTGTCCTTGACATCAAGGCAGCATTTGACTGAGTATGGTATCAAGGAGCCCCAGCAAACCTGCAGTCAATGGGAATCAAAGAGGAAACTCTACACTGTTTTAGTCATATCTGGCACAAGGGTCGATGTTTGTGGTTATTGTACCTTAATCATCTCAGCTCCAAGACATCAGAGCAGGATTTCCTCAGGATCGTGTCCTAGGCCCAACCATCTTCGCTTGCTTCATGAATGCCTATCACAATGTCGGAAGCGTGGACGTTCACTGATGATTGCACAATGTTCAGCACCATTCGAGACTCCTCAAACACTTACCCAGTCCATGTCCAAACAAAGTAAGACCTGGATAATATCCAGGTTTGGGTTTTTAAGTGACAAGTGAGATTGATGCCAAAACAAGTGCCAGGCAAGGACTATCTCCAACAAGAGAGAATCTAACCATCACCCCTTGACATTCAATGACATTACCATCACTGAATCTCCATTATCTACATCCTTGGGGCTTAACATTGATCAGAAACTAAACTGGACTAGCCATAGAAATACTTTGCCGAGAAAAGCCAGTCGGAGGCTAGGAATCCTGCGGTGAGTAACTCATCTCCTGACTCCCAAGGCCTGCCCACCACCTATAAGGCACAAGTCAGGAGAGTATTGGAATACTCTCCAATTGCCTGGATGTATGTAGTTCAAATAACATTGAAGAGATTTGATACCATCCAGGACAATGCAGCCCATTTGATTGGTACCCCATCCACAAACATTCACTCCCTCCAACACCGATGCACAGTGGCAGCAGTGTGAACCATCTACAAGATGCACAACAGTAACTCACCTAGGCTACTTAAGGCAGCACCTTCCAACCCAAGACCACTACAATTGAGGAGGATAAGGAAAGCGGACACAGGGGAACACCGCCATCTTGAAATTCCTCTCCCCAACACTATTCTGACTTGGAAATATTGCCGTTCCTTCACTGTCACTGGGCCAAAGTCCAGTGTTTCAACTTGATAACAACATCCAATAAAACCAGGAAAACCCTTTTAAGAAAACAGTAGGTTTGAATTCTTTACGGAAAACAGTTATCACTTTTAAATTATCAAGTGATCTGGACACCTTTTACCATAAAGAGAGAGAGAGAGAGGAGAAGCCTTCTTTTTCTGAACCCAGCTTTCAACAGTGTAAACCGAAAGTGAAACTCAGGGCCACAGCCCAGCTCCCAGCTCAAAACGAAAGTAAAATCCAGAGCCACAGCCTAACTCCACCCACACAATGACATCACTGAAGCCATGTGATAATACAAACATTTCTTAAAGGGACACTTGCATGACACAATAAAGGATGAACAATAAACGCTGGCCTAGCCAGTGATGCTCACATGCTATGGATGAATTTTTAAAAAACGTTCATGTCACTGAACAGAGATGAGAAAGATTAGCCATTGGTCTTCTGAGTGCATTTCCACACTTTTGATCTGAAGTTAAAGCTGTGGTCCACAAAAAATCTCTAGGTACTGATATATATCAACAATTGTGGCAAACACTCTTTGCACTTTGCAATAAATACCTTCAAAATCCTCTCTAAGATCATATGGAACCATAATGTCACACTAGGGGTGGAATGTTACATCCCCTCCAAAGTGGGTTCTGAGGTTGCCGGGAGGGGGTAAGGCATGCCCTTTCCTACTCAGCCTTAACTCTTAGGCCAGTGGGTGCGAATAGGGTATGAAACGGTAGGACGGCACAGTAGCACAGTGGTTAGCACTGTTGCTTCATAGCTTCAGGGTCCCAGGTTCGATTCCCAGCTTGGGTCACTGTCTGTGTGGAGTCTGCACGTTGTCCCCGTGTCTGCGTGGGTTCCCTCTGGGTGCTCCGGTTTCCTCCCACAGTCCAAAGATGTGCAGGTTAGGTAGATTGGCCACGCTAAATTGCCACTTTGTGTCCAAAAAGGCTAGGTGGTCTTACTGGGTTACAGGGATAGGGTGGAGGTGTGGGCTTAAAGTAGGATGCTCTTTCCAAGGGCCGGTGCAGACTCGATGGGCCAAATATCCTCCTTCTGCACTGTAAATTCTATGAAACAGAGAAATAAAATTTTCTCCATCGCAAGCAGGTTAGGGGCTGGGGTGGGGTGGAGAGGGAGGGGGTGTGGAGAGGGTGGGTGGTGGGGGTGCCTCAATCTGCAGACCCGAGATTGGAGAGCTGTCGGCCAATCTGATTTGTTAACATGTCTCACATGTTGGACTTCCTTCCAATGGTGGACGGGAATCCTGCCCACTGCCATTTAACACTCAAGTAAGCGTTAAATGGCAGTGGGTTTCCAAGCGTTGATGGTAGCATGCTACGCACCAGCTCTCAGGATGGCGAGCGAATGCCACAGGGGATTGTTTTACTCCAGGGATAAATGACAATCCACTGGATGTTCCCTGGCTCAATAGGGCATCCATTATTTGTTTCATCGTTGATGGCACCAGTCCCTAAAAATCAAGGATGATTTCCGCAAGCTTGGTGAGTCTTCAGATAACTGCAGAGTTCTATTCTCGATCCACAAGTTCTTCTGCAGTGGGGGCATGTTGCTGTTACTGTCAAGCCTCTGAACCGCAAAGTGACTTGCTCCTTGTTGGATCAGGTGGAGCCATGCCAAGGGATCCGCAGCCTTCTCCTCCCAGTCAGTGATATTAATGCCTCTGCACTGAGGGACTGCCTTGAGCATATCCTTATACTTCTCCATTGGCTGCCCTTCAAGAATTGGCCAACAGAGAGCTGGGAGAAGAGAGTCTGCCAAGGGAAGCGGGTTTTGGCCAATGGCCTGGTGGTGTTACTGGGTTACAGGGATAGGGTGGAGGTGTGGGCTTAAAGTGGGGTGCCACCTGGCCTTATCAGAGCTTGTTCTGCAGGAGCAGGTCTTCGATGCTGGTAGATACAGCTTCATGGTGGACACTAAAATTGGGCCGGGTGAGCCCACATTTGTCCCCTAGAATTTGACGCAAGCATCGCTGAAGGGAGGTCTCATGGATCCTGACATGGTGTTGATAAACAATGCAAGTTTTGCTGCAATAGAGGAGGATGATCTCCACAGCAGCCTTATAAACCAGGACCCTTGTTGACTTCCAAAGGTCTGTGTTGTCAGAGACATGTTGATACAGTCTGAAGAAGGCAGCATTGACACAGTCAGCTCCATCCTGGACTTCCTCAGCGATGGTTGTCTCTTTGGAAAGGTGGCTGCCGAGATACGGGAAGTACTGCACATACTCCAAAGCCACCCCATCTACATGGATGGTGCGAGGGATGCTCATCTGGCCTGGGGAAGGTTGGTGAAGGACCTTTGTCTTCATAATGTTTAAAGATAGGCTAAGCCTCTTATAAGAGGTGTTAAAGAGGTCAAGCATCCTTTGCATGTCCTGTACTGAGTGAGCTATCACGTGGCAATCATCTGCAAAGGTTGTGGATGTCCATGGTGGTCAATTTAGTTTTTACCTAGAAACGACCAAGGTTGAAAAGCTTCCTGTTCAGATGATATTAGATGCTGACACCTGGGTGTTGGGTCATCTAGATGAGGCAGACGATGAAAGTCAGGTAAATTGTGAACAAGGCGGGGGTGATTACACAACTTTGTTTAACCCCGATCTGGATGTGAAAGGAGCCAGTTTCAGATCCTCCACTCAGGACGGTGGTGATTATGTTGTCCTGCAGGTAGCATCTCAGGATGGTGACAAACCTCAACAGACAACCAAAGCATTAGTGGACGATCCAAATGGCTTGACAAGTTAAAGCAACAAATGCCTTGGTCAGGTTAATGAAGGTGAGGAACAATTCTTGGTTTTGTTCCCAGCATTTTTCCTGGACCTGCCTAGCCACAAAGACCATGTCTGCAGCACGCTGGGATGGTCGGAAACCAAACTGAGTTTCCAGGAGGATCTCCTCTGCGACAGGATGATGGTAGTTCAGGAGGACACTGGCCAGGATCTTACCCACGATGGACAGGAGGGAAATCTTCCTAAAGTTTTCACAATTAGATTTATCCCTCTTCTTGTGGCTAATGATGGCCACATTCTTGCGATCCTAGGGGAGAGCCTCTTCATCCCAGAGGCGGAGGATGAACTGGTGGAGTCATAACATGAGCTGATAGTTACCGTCAGGATAAACCTCTGCAGTTATACAGGCTGGCCTGCAAGCTTTCCTGGCTTTCATATGTTAGTTGGCCTGCTTAAGCTCATTAATCGTTGGCGGATCACCGTGGGAATCCTGCACAGGGTGTTGTCAGATGTCTTGGATGCTCTCCTCCAAAACAGTGGACTACCAATTGAGGAGCAGTTCGAAGTTCTTCTTCCACTACCGACGGATGGCATTGTCATCATTGAGGAAGCAGGAGTCATCCTGTGACCGGGGAGTGTTTCTCAAAATTTAGAGTACCCAATTCTTTTTTTCCAATTAAGGGTCAATTTAGCATGGCCAATTCACCTACCCTGCACATTTTTGGCATGTAAGCGTGAGACCCACGCAGATTGGGAGAGAATATGCAAACTCTATACAGACAGTGAGTCAGGGCCTGGATCGAACCCGGGTCCTCAGCGCCGTGAGGCAGCAGTGCTAACCACTGCGCCATCGTGCTGCCCCCGACTGGAGAGTGTATTGTCTGATCAAGAGGAGTCTACAGATTGCTTTGGTAGCCTGGAAGAAGTTACGCATGTCATGCTGGTTGGCACAGGCCTTAAACCCATGTGCGTTCTCCACCCACCAGTTATGCTTCATGTCACGGACGCGATGCTGGACCTCAGCCTTCAGTTGATGGGACACTGCTGTCTTTTGCCAGGTATGTGGGTGACATTGCAAGGCGATGAAGGCTGCTCATTTCCAGTCGAGGAGATTGTGGATCACTGTGCCATTGGTGCCAAACCAGTCCTGGTGACTTTGCAGCAAAAACCCAATAGTATGTGCACAGGTGTCTAGGTCAGCGAATTTGAATTGCTCCCAGTGTACCTGGATGGAGGTGGCATCAGTGCTTGGCAATTACTCTAGTTCACTATGCAACTGGGCCTGGAATTCTTCCCACTCTCCTGGGTCTTTCAATGCGACAACAATAAACTTTCTCTGGACGGCTTTTTGGGTCTTCCAATGCCTTGGCACCTGATGTTCATCACTGAGCGCAGAAGTCAATGGTCCGCCTGCAATATTCAGAACCCTTCATGGCCCACGGGTCAAACACATCCCTCAGGTCTCTGCCTCGGACGTATGTTCATGTCATACATATCAATAAACTGATTCTATTGCTAGAAAACAGGAATTGCGGCTGGAGAGGGAAGGACAGTGAGAGAATCAAGGAGCACAGACACTTAAAGGGACTAATGGTGCAACATACCAAGAGTTTGGCACCACGGTGGCTGAGCGAACATGAGTAAGACAGAATATGATGTAGGTACGCGAGTGGGGGAACAAAGTGAGAGCTGTGACAGCACCAAAGGCAACGACGGAGCAAATAAGAGTAGAATTTACTGAGACCAGGTCTAGGGCAAGGAGTGAAAAGGATTGAAAGTTAAACTATGGAGCGAGTGAATGAAGTGAAAGGTAATTCAAATTAAGGTATTCAGAGGATGAATGTGTCAGAGAGTATGGACAAAGCAATAATAGGGCAAGTGATACTGAGCACAAAGGAAATGGATGAAATTGAAAATACTGAGAGTGAGGTAATAATTGAGTCCAAGGGCCAATAAGGGGGTGAATAGAGAGGACGTTTTTGAAGAGTTGAGGCAGTTTGATTGGTCAAAGGTCACCCTGAGAACACAAGTAGAGTGATAGTAAATGGAGTGAGATTTTTGAAAAGACAGAAAATGAACAGGGTGAGAAATGCTGAGAGGGGAGAGAAACTCAGAGGGGAATCAATGGAGTAAGAAGTACTAGGAGAGATTGTGCATATGGGATATGGGGTGACATGCTGAGCAGAGAGATAAAGGGGATTGAAAAGAAGGGAAGCAATCACACTTTCAGCACAGATTGATCAGTGTCATTGATACAGTTTACATTACTGTCAAAATCACCATATATACTGTACATATACCCTCCTTTTACCAAGACAGGTATTTATAAACATTCACTTGAAGGAGGGGACTTTCCACATACCCCGCAGTGTGCTCGGCGGCATGAGCTGGCCCGCCATTGCCTAGAGACGGGATCTTCTGGTCCCGCTGCTGTCACTGGGATTTCCCATTGAATCCACCCTCTGGCGTTGGGAAATCCACGGCGAGGTGTTGCCATCAGTGGGACCGGAAAATCCCGCTGGTGAGAAAGCATGGAAAAATCCTCCCCTAAATGTTTTGAGAATGGGATTGCTTCCAACGTATAACCAGACATACCTCCATAAAATTAATCAAGTTTTCTAGATGGATAACAGATTCCAATAGCTTAGATAAAATGACTCTAATATCATAGTCATAGCTCATGGTAACACAAAGGTTACGGGGTGGGGTGGGGGGGGGGGGGGGGGGAGGGGGGGCGGAATGTGTCATTGAGACCATGTTCTGATCAGCCCATGATCTTGTTGAATGGTGGAGTGGGCTCGAGGGGCCAACATGCTTACTGCTGCTCCTAATTCATATATTTGTATTCCATTGAATGATTTTGAATCATTTATAATGGGGTCAGAATTGCTTTATGACAGCAATTCACCTGGATTTCTGCTACTATCTAAATGCAAAGCTCTTGAAACTGTAGACACCAGGAAAACCTTGGTTCTGGCAGTGATTGCATAGATGTTGGGAATAAATGCAGCTTTAATGGATCTTTGATTCTGGTTCAAGGTGTACACTCCCAATGTTTTGTCCTCAAAAAAAGATAAATCTCTCAGAAGTTCATGTTCTGATAATAGTGAACAGAGCATAACTCATGAACATATCATAGAAAATTGTCTCTTTCTAACATTCATTTAGAGGTCTTTAGTTTAGAACTATCCTACCAGTGATACAATACATTTAAACTTGTACCATTATACTCCTGAAGAAATTGTAACGTACCCTGGTCAAAATGTGCATATGCTATTGGAGAGTTTCCTCACCCAACCTGTTTTATACGAGAATAATTTATACTGGAATAATTTTTTAAATTCCAGAGAGTCATTACAATCTCAATAAAAATTGTAGTGATTAACTAAAGATATATTTTAAAGGATTCCATTTTCCTCCAAACTTTGCTGTGTTGCATCACTGAGGCCATTTCCATGGGCAGGCCCAGTTACACTGCACCACAACCGTGCTCAACACATGGAATGCCTGTGCATTGGTGAAAGCAAAGCTTGCAAATTGAGCTGAGATTAAATGTAATCATTAGTTTAATTTCAGCTTGCCTTTTGTTTGGTTTCTGCAGTACTGATATTTGCAGAGAGTATTTGGTCAGCTGCTTCACAGTCTTCATAGACATGGAAGCAGTCTGCTGGGTTAGAGTCACACCCTAGCTCTGTGCTTCTGCCCTTACTTACGTGGACCCCCCTGCCATTGACAGGGCATATTGAAAAAAAATGCGTACTGGGCAATAGTGCATTGACATAGGGCAGATGTTACCAGAAAAAAAAAATGTTTTGAGCTTGTAATTGTCGCCTAGTACTGAACAGTGAAAAATTAGACAAAAATAAAATTGAAAACTATGAGAATTAAGATCTTTTTTTTTGCCTCTACATTCCAATTGTTCTTAAAATATTTGGCAATGTCAATTAGTAACTGAGCAGAGCTAGCCAGCGAACACAATTTTCCACTCTACTGAGTGCTCTATTGTTGTCAAACTAACAGCAGATTTCTGAGGTCATTATCATTCCCTTGTAGCTGAGCCCAGCTGCTCATAGTTGCCGCATCTAAACTTCATGCTAAACCCTCGGACTGCATGTAGCAACAGGGGGTTGGGAAGGAGGAGGTGCTTGCTAGCGAAACTAAAGATGAAAGTTAGTCCCATGTTCGAGTAGGAAACAAATGAGATGAATTGAAAGATTTTGAAGAAACTTGTTTTCCGGGTTAAGTCCCCGTCTTGACCCATTTCACTGAAGAACGTCTTTAGGTCACCGAGATACTCTGTGAATAAATCTCTGATAAAGCAGAAGTGTGAGTTGTCTGCATGAAAAAAAATTGCAAAACAAAATAAGATGCAGATTGGAATCACAAAGATCAATCTGCAACAGCTCTGCCCCTCTTATTTTCGCTTTAAAACCTTATTCCCTCATGAGATCTGCAAGTAAATTTAATTTTACTAATCTAATTTTTATAATTTATGTGTTTCCTTTCTTCTGCATTGAGACAACTGAGAAATATTTGTAATTTGGGTAAAGCGAAGGGAACAGATATAAAGTATAAATAGCCAAATGTATATAATAATAGAGAGTTGGCAACTAAACAGCATTGATGCACTTTATATTACAGCTCTACAGGGTTCAGCAGTTTTAGCTGAACGCCATATGTGGCTTCTCAACACGGCTGCTCTGAACACTGAGGCTGCTCATGTTTTCAAAAGATTTACAGAAGCTGATGCTATTTTGCAGTGCTACGAGTTGTACAAAACGAAGCATTTGGGGAAAGTGCTTACAGTGAAGTTGATGTGGGTGCAATACCCTGGCAGGGACTCTGAACGTTATACCATAATGTAGCAAATCGCGAGCTTTGTTAAAAGGCCATTGCAGCTACTGAAAGTGGTCAACATTCCTGTGCCAAAAGCTTTGCAAAATGGCTTTAATTGTGATTTGCAATGAATATCCTACCATCAGCCTCAAGAAATGCGATTCTGCTTAGCATAAGCATCAGGAATATATCTGTGCGAGTGGCTGATACAGTAAACAGTTAATGCACATGGAATGTTGTGTGAGTCTGAAACATTTTTTTCAATTCAGCATTAATGTTTATTTGTGAGATTTTGTAAAGCTCTTAAATGAGAAAATGCTGGACCAGATTCAGGATTTAAGTGGATCTATATAATAAACTATGTATTAACTCAAGTTCTCCCCCTGCTGGTATTTCCAGCTTCAACAACTTAAGGATTTTATTTTTATTCATTGGTTGTGGTCGTTGCTGGGAACGGCAGCTTTTCTTGCTCATTCCTCAAGAAGGTGATGTTGGGTTACGCTCTTAGATTCAACTGAGTTGATTGCGAGACCA
This sequence comes from Scyliorhinus torazame, assembly GCF_047496885.1. Classification (NCBI taxonomy): domain Eukaryota; kingdom Metazoa; phylum Chordata; class Chondrichthyes; order Carcharhiniformes; family Scyliorhinidae; genus Scyliorhinus; species Scyliorhinus torazame. The sequence goes on along the minus strand of NC_092716.1, from coordinate 56,145,014 downwards.
TTTCAGAGTGTAGTTCAGAGTCAGACTCATTGTTGTGGGTCTGGAGGCACGATATAACCAGTCTGGGAAAGGGAAGCAGATTTCCTCCCCTAAGGTATTGGTGAACCAAATGGGGATTTTACAACAATCTGGCAGTTTTATGGTCACCATTAGCAATAGTAGCTTTTAAAAAACAATTCCAGGTTTTATTTAATTAATTGAATTTGGGTTCCCCAGCTGCTGTGGCATGATTTCACTCCCAGCTACGGGAGCATTAGCCCATGTCTGAATTACTAGTCCAGGAAGATATAACCCCTATGCTATCAGACATTACAAAAACAAAATACAGTGGATGCTGGAAATCTGAAATAATCAAAAATGCCAGAAATACTCAGCAGGGCTGGCGGCTTCTGTTGGAGAGAAACAGAGTTAGGTTTTCAGGTCGATGATCTTTCATCAGAACCCAGTTCTCATCAACCAGAAACCTTAACTGTTTCTCTCCACAGATGTTGCCTGACCTGCTGAAGTTTTCCAGCATTTATGGTCCCGATTCTATCATTATTTGCAGATTAAGCTGGGAGGGTTTGGGGCTACATGTTGGCACAGTGGTTAGCATTGCTGCCTCACAGAACCAGGGACCTGGGTTCAATTCTGACCTTGGGTGATTGTGTGGAGTTGGTACCTTCTCCCCGTGACTAGGTAGATTTCCTCTGGGTACTCTGGTTTCCTCCCATAGTCCAAAGATGTGCAGGTTAGGTGGATTGGACATGATAATTTGCTGCTTAAAGTCCAAAAGGTTAGTTGGAGTTACAGGGATAGGGTGAGGGAGTGGACCTAGGTATGGTGTTCTTTCAGATGGTTGGTGGAGACTCGATGGGCCAAATGGGCTCCTTCTGCACTGTAGGGATTCTATGATGAGAGAAGGTCTATGGGGCAAAGTCTGGATTCTTAGCACTGATTTCTCGGCACTACAATGTCCTTTAAGGTCCAAAATTGTGTTAACGGCAGGCGCTCACTTGTAGCTCAAGTCATGGTGGATACTATATTAGTGCTGTCATTAAGTCTGAAAAAGGTGTTATTGGTATCAAGTTGTAAACAATTGTGCTGTAAACTGTTCACATATTTCTAAGAGGAAAGGGAGTTGGGATCAAGGATAGTTAACTACCACTTCTACCTGTATGCAAGGTTAATGTGTTTTGTACCATGGGGAAAAGGGCAGAGGAAGCCACTTTTAAGATCAGGCTACAGGCTTCCCTATAAAACAATGGATCTCACAGACAGACCACAGAGTTTCTGTGTGGTCAACTGAGAGAAAGGCTGTTTAGCTTTATGAGCTACCATAGCTGGAAGAAGGAGGGAGGCAGCTTCTGGTTGAAGAGATGCGTCCTGCAGCCATCTCAGGCTTTGTGAGTTTCATCCTGGCATGGCCGGGGAAGAAGAAACATTAGAATAAGCTTTACCCCTGGTGTTGGATTTAAGGAACTCTCTGGAAACTAAGAAAAATGCCTGGTGACTGTTACTCAAAGTTATTACTCAACGAAAAGAGGATATGGTGTTCCTCTTTGTAGTTCAAAGCATAAGTTGCCTACAAGAAGAAAACAGTGTTTAGTCAATAGTATTTTTAGTAATTTCATAGAATATCATAGAATTAACAGTGCAGAAGAAGGCCATTCGGCCCATCGAGTCTGCACTGGCTCTTGGAAAGAGCACCCTACCCAAGGTCGACACCTCCACCCTATCCCCATAACCCAGTAACCCCACCCAACACTAAGGGCAATTTTGGACACTAAGGGCAATTTATCATGGCCAATCCACCTAACCTGCACATCTTTGGACTGTGGGAGGAAGCCGGAGCACCCGAAGGAAACCCACGCAGGCACGGGGAGAACGTGCAGACTCCGCACAGACAGTGACCCAAGCTGGGTATCGAACCTGGGACCCTGGCGCTGAGAAGCAACCATGCTAACCACTGTGCTACCGTGCTGCCCTCTTGGAATGCCACCCAAGTGAACCTTATCCTTCCAATACAGCATGACTTAGAGGATGAGCAGAGGGCACACAGAAGCAGGGCAAGCTTCTGGAAGAGGGAGGAGGAAAAGGGTGAGGAAGCTTCTCAGCAGTATGCCATATCTACCCAGGGTGCTAATGGAGCAATTCTCTTACCTGAACCTCAGTAAGAACAATGTGTGAGCCATCTGATCTTTCACACCACAACTGCAACTTCAGAACAGGGAAAGGGCAGCATTGTTACTGGCTGTGCAGGTGACTTTTGGTGATTAACTTTTATGCTTCTGGCTTCTTAACCAAGCTGGCCACATCTGGGCTTTCCGTGAAGAACTCACCCCAGTGTAATTCCAACAAATGCCATCCCAATTTCCCATTTGCCTTCAAAGTGTTTGCGAGGCCACAAACCAAAAATAAAGGCAATACAAAATAAATATTCCAAATCAAAATTCTGGCTGTGATTTTCTGATCCCACCTGTGATAGGAATTTTATTTGGTGGAATGGAAAATTTTACAGACTTCAGGTGGGAATTTCCAGTTCCACGGTGGCTGGGACCGGGAAATCCCATCCAAGGAATTAGAACAGGCATATTGCATACAAAGGTAAATTAATCACCCTGTACGTTCACTTTGTGCCTGTCCTCCATCCATCTTTGCCTGTTTTAGTGCATCTCTGCAGTAGCAGAGCTGCAGGAGGGCTGGTGGAAGAATTTCACTGGGGGATTTTGCGGGTGACCTTGCAGGACGATCTTGACCAGCTCTGGGCCAAGAACATTTGCTGCAGCCTGCCATTGGTAATAGCAGTCTGGGCTGGCTGGCTGACAGGCTAGAACAAGGCACTGCCAGAGTAGCAATGGTGGGAGGGCAGACCCAGTCATCCTAGGTTCATGCTCCTAGAGCCACTGACACTCAAGCAGGGTGATGTCTCAGTAGTCACGCAATCATAGAAATTTACGGTAAAGAGGAAGGCCATTCAGACCACCTGTTTGTATCAGTGAGGGCAGATAACAGCTTTCCAGCCTGGACCCACTTTCAGGCTCTTGGCCCATTGCCTTGCAGGTCACAACACTTAAAGTGTATCTCCAAGCACTTTTTAGATGCAATGGGGTTTTCTGTCTCTGCCACCTTTTCAGGCAGTGAGTTCCAGACACTCATCATGCTCTGGATGAAAGCATTATCCTCAACTCATCCCTAATCCTGGTGCCAGTTTTTTTTAAATCATAGAATTTACAGTGCAGAAGGAGGCCATTCGGCCCATCAAGTCAGCACCGGCCCTTGGAAAGAGCACCCTACTCAAGCCCACGACTCCACCCTAGCCCCGTAACCCAGTAACCACACTTAACCTTTTGTTTGAACACGAAGGGCAATTTAACATGGGCATTCCACCTAACCTGTACATCTTTGGACTGTGGAAGGAAACCGGAGCACCCGGAGGTAACCCACGCAGACCCAGGGAGAACGTGCAAACTCCGCACAGTGACCCAAGCCGGGAATCAAACCAGGACCCTGGAGCTGTGAAGCAACTGTGCTAACCACTGTGCTACCGGTGTTACTTTGGGGTGATGTCTCCTACTTATTGACCTATTTGCTAGGGGAAATAGGTTCTTCCTAACCGCCCGATCTCAGTCCATCATAATGTTACATATTTCAATTAATCCCCACTCAGCCTCCTCTGTCCCTAAGAAATCAAGCACAATCTATTCAATCTTTCCTCATAACTAATTCTAGTCATGTGTTGGAGGACAGATTAATGGACAGCTGTGAAATCTGGCAAGCCGGTATCCATAGCCATGGTGGCAGCAGTCTGAGTATGTGTAGCAGCAATGCTTGAAAGAAGTCTGAGCTTCTGCTGCAACACCCAGGCATTGGGTGGTTTCTGCCTGTGCTCCAGTGGAAGGTGAGACATCAGCCATTGCTGGAAGTCTGACAAACAAGGCAGATGAATTAAGGCCACAAATTAAAACATGGGGTATGTGTCATTGCTGTCATTGAGATATGGTTGAGAGAGGGGCAGGATTGGCAGTTCAATATTCCAGGATACAGGATCTTCAAGCAAAATAGGCAAGGTGGGGGTGTCACAATTTTGATCAGGGAATCAATTACAGCAGTAAGGTGGACAACATCTGTGAATGCTTTTCAACTAAAGCCATATGAATAGAACTTAAAAACCAAAAAGGAGCAATCACATTGCTGGAAGTGTTCTATAGGCCCCCTAACAGTCTGAGAGAAATAGAAGAACAGATAGGTAGGCAAATTTCAGAGAATGTAAAAGTAATGGGGTAGTAATAGTGGGGGATTTCAACTTCTCAAACATTAACTGAGGTACTCGTATTGTAAAAGTTTAGAGGGAACGGAATTCTTAAAATGCATCCAGGAGAACCTTTCGAGCCAGTGTATAGAATGTCCTACAAGAGAGGGGGCGATCCTGAACTTAATTTTAGGTAACAATGCCGGGCAAGTGGTTGAGAATTAGTGGGGGAGCAATTTGTAGACAGCGATCATAACTCTGTTAGATTCAAGACTGTTATGGAAAACATCAAGGATGGGCCTGAGATCAAAATTTTACACTGGGGAAAGACCATTTAAAAAAATAAAATAAAATAAATTTAGAGTACTCAATTATTTTTTCCAATTAAGGGGCAATTTAGCGTGGCCAATCCACTTATCCTGCACATCTTTTAGGTTGTGGGGGCGAAACCCATGCAGACACGGGGAGAATGTGCAAACTCCACATGGACAGTGACCCAGGGCCGGGATTCGAACCCGGGTCCTCAGCGCCGTAGGCAACAATGCTAACCACTGCGCCACTGCTGCCCAGGGAAGGCCAATTTTAATGAGATAAGATATGATTTGACCTGAATGGACTGGGAGCAGCCATTTTTAGGTAAAATTGTGACAGAACAGTGGGACCCATTCAAGAAGGAAATAGGGAGAGCATAGAGCCAACATGTTCCAATTTAAAAAATGGATGGGTCCAACAAATCCAGTGAACCCTGGATATTGAGAGACATGCAGCATTGGATTACAGTGGTAATGTGTGTGGAGCTGGAGGACGTAGGTAGGGTTCTAAATGAAGACTTTGTGTCGGTGTACACCCATGAGAGGGACAGTGTGGATGTAGAAATCAGGAAGAAGGACTGTGATAAAATTAAAGAGATTAACATAGACAGAGAGGAGCTTTGAGTGGTCTGGCATGTTTAAATGTAGACAAATATCCAGGGCCAGATGAAATACATCCCAGGCTGCTGAGTGAGACAAGAGAGGAAATAAGGGCGCTGGCAATAATTTTCAATTCCTCTCAGGTCATAGGTGAGGTGCCAGAGGACTGGAGGATAGCCAATGTGGTACCATTATTCAAGAAGAGAGCAAAGGATAAACCAGGGAACTACAGACCAGTCAGTTTAACCTCAGTGGTAGGAATCTATTGGAAGCAATTCTGAGAGACTAAATTAATCTGCATTTGGAGAAGCAGGAATTAATCAAGACCAGTCAGCATGGTTTTGTTAAGGGCAGGTCATGTCTGACCAACCTGATCAATTTTTTGAAGAGGTGACCAGGTGTGTAGATGAGGGAAATGTATTTGACGTAGTCTACTTGGACTTTAGCAAGGCTTTTAATAAGGTCCCACATGTGAGACTGTTAGCGCAGGTAAGAGCCTATGGGATCCAAGGAAATTTGGCAAATTGGATACAGAATTGGCTGAGTGGCAAGAAGCAGAGGGTGATGGTTGAGTGGTGCTTTTCTGACTGGACGCCTGTGCCCAGTGTGGTCCCGCAGGATCAGTGAAAAAATGCAGGACCCTGGGAAACACGGACAATGAGAGGGACTTTGATGTGCACGTACACCGGTCCATTAAGGTGGCAGAGCAGGTGGATACAGTGGTTAAGAAGACATATGGTATATTTGCCTTTATTAGCCGATAGTGTTTAAGAGAAAGGAGGTTATGCTGGAACTGTATAAAATGTTGGTTCTGGAATCCACATTATAGGAGGGATGTGATAGCACTGGAAAGGGTGCAGAGGAGATTTGCCAGAATGTTGCCTAGGCTGGAGAGTTTTAGCGATGAAAAGAGATTGGATAGACTGCCGTTGTTTTCCTTGGAACAGAAGAGATTGAGGGGGGACATGATTGAGATGTATAAAATTATGCGGGGCATAGATAGAGTAGACAGGAAGTTACTTTTCCCCTTGGTGGAGGGATCAGTGACTGGGGGCATAGATTTAAGGTAAGAGGCAGGAGGTTTAAAGGGGATGTGAAAAAGGATGGTGGGAGTCTGGAACTTACTGCCTGAAAGAGTGGTGGAGGCAGAAACCCTCATAACATTTAAGTATATTTATTGTGCACTTACGATGCTGAGGCACACAAGGCTATGGACCAAGTGCTGGAAAATGGGATTAGAATAGTTAGCTGGTTGTTTTTGACCATCGTAGGGGCGATGGGCTGAAGGGCCTTTTCTGTGCTGTAAACCTCTGTGACTCTATTGCATCATGGCTGAGTCCACAAGTCTGTCAATGGAGCTGACCACCATTTCCTTAATTGAAATAGACTCCATGCTCGACACAAATCCTTGTTTAAGGTTGGTATCAGTCTCCTCCATAACATTGTACATGGACTTTTCTGGCAGGTAGGCACCAAGCATTTGATTGTGCATACACGTCAGCTTTCTTCAGTAACCTCCCTCACCGTAGTACTCACTGAGTCCTCTGGAGCAGAAACATGTGCAAGCTGTCACCTGCATACGTCTTGTACCCTGCACTGGCTATGGCCACTCATTTTTGGTGTGTCAGAACCTATCTCTGTGCTTTCGTCTAAAGGTTATATGCAGTGCCAGTACCTGAACTGGTACTGCAAGTGTTAAATTATGTGACAATGTTTCTTCATCATCAATGTCCTGTTGCTCTTACATCTGTTGCTCTTCTATCACGGCCTGTTAATTGTATTTCAATTGGGTGTCAATTGTATTCGGGTGGAGAGTATTAATTGGGACTAACCTGTGCTCATATATAGGCTGACAGCATACTGTGGTGAGGAAGGTATATGATATGTAATGTGCATTTCTGAAATTAAAAGTTAATCAGTGAATAAAAGATGTTCAATGTTCTGTTCTTTACTACCTGCCCTGAGTGCAATTCTTGAATATGTAAAAGGAAAGAGGCACGCGAATAAGGTTGTGGTGATCGGGAGGTGGGGTTATGAGAGATTTTGGGACCCCTGCTGAGGTGTGCAGCCACCAAATGGTGTGGTTTGTGCTAGCTGCATACTACAAAAATGATAAAGAGGAAGTAGCAGGAAGGTGATGTGCTGTTTGTATTATATTGTTTAGGCGGTAGGTAAACGAGGATTGCAAGATCTATGTCAGTTTTCAGGGACTATTCAATACATTCCTCCTCCAACCCCGCCCCTAACTTACCTTGTACATAAGACTTGAATATGATTAAGTAAATTGTAAAACCAAGTCATCTCTTCAAAACAAGAATACTTCCAGGGTAGGAAAGAGAAATCACTGACATTGACTGTCATTGATCTCATTACAGACTGTGTAAGTGGTTCAAATTTCCAAGGATTCTCCAGGCTGACTGATAAAATAACTTGGACATCATTAAATGCTCTTGATGTTGCTAGTTGCTAGAGCCTTTATAAACTTTAGTTAATGATGTGCAAGATGATTTTGAGGGCACTTGACTTTTACCTGTCCTTAAACTGTGAAGCTGGGAAGGGTTATATTTCAGCAGAGATTGATCACATAAGCCTTTCCCACATTAGGTTTTGGTGATACTAGCTGGACATAAAGCTCTATGACCAATTTTTGATCAATGCAGGATATCAATCTTTGTTACATGGAGTGACATTTCAGTCCACTTATTGAACTATTGAAACATTCAGCTTTGCCATTATCCTATTGCAACAGGACATTAACTTTATCTTGCAAAATGCAGCACGATGGCGCAGAGGTTTAGCCCTGCTGCCTCACGGCGCTGAGGTCCCAGGTTCGATCCCGGCTCTGGTCCACTGTCTGTGTGGAGTTTGCACATTCTCCCCGTGTTTGCGTGGGTTTCGCTCCCACAACCCAAAAGATGTGCAGGGTAGGTAGATTGGCCACGCTAAATTGCCCCTTAATTGGAAAAAAAATGAATTGGTTACTCTAAATTTATTTTTAAAAATATTTTTTTTAAAGAAATTAATAAACTTTATCTTTCACATGTTGATAAATTGGCATGGGTGTGTAGCGCCAGCATCCAATGATGTACTGGCAAGGTAAACAAAAGAACTAAGGCAATGTGGTGAATTGTTTTATTTGTCCACCTATTATTTCCTATTCACCTACTCATCATGTTTCTTCCTTTAGCCAAGAGGATGGTTGTTAGGTTATAGTTCTTCACAGCCTCTGCTAATCTTACCTAGAAAGTGTTGGGGTTGGGGTGGGGAGGGTGGGGAGAGTCAGGGTTGGGGGGGGGGGGGGCGTTAAGGTGAATAGAGTGAAGAGAGCAAATGTATGCATATAACAGTTTCACCAAATGTGGTGCATGTACGATCTTAACGACCCCAAAAAAACTTTTTTTAAACAAGATGGTTTATATTTTAATAAAGCAAGAGCATCGTGTAGAGGGTTACTGACAGCTTGATGCCAATTAAATGCCAATCAATGTCACAAGTGGCAACCCCTGATATGGGACAATTTATTACTTGTGTGTACACACTGGGGCAAATTATAAGAACAGTCAGTACCAAGTTCATCTTAGTCTCATAGTCTTAGCAGTGCTAAACCTGCTATTGCAGGTTTGAAATTATTCCTCATGATAAGATTACAGCAGAACAGATTATAAAACTCAAATGTAAAGTCATTATATAGAACACCATTTCTCGAAGGACAAATGAGAGAAAAAGTTTTTATGTTTTTATTTTTGAAGGTGAACTAACATGCAAATAGATCATATCTCAACAACGCTAGCAATAAAATCCCAAGGGCAAAACTGTCACATTCTGGCACCTTTTTAGACCAACCAGCAGCATCCAAACCAATTTTGGGCATAATGTGTTTGTGTTGGATTTTGCCCATTTGGATTTCCCGTATAGTATTGTGTTGGTTTTGCACAAAATCAAGGGTGGGATTCTCTGACCCCCCACCGGGTCAGAGAATCGCCGGGGGTCGGTGTGAATCCCACCCCTGCCGTCCTCCGAATTCTCCGGCCCCCCAAATATCGCCCCGGCGTGAATCGCGCCGCCCGCCTTGGAGAATGGCATGACGCAATGGGCCCCGGGGCCGCCCGAATTCTCCGGGCCGCGATGGGCCGAAGTCCTGCCTGTTTAACAAGGGTCCCGTCGGCGTAAATCAAGGTTGGTCCATACCGGCGGGACCGAGCTCCGTGGGCGGCCTCCGGGGTCCTCGGGGGACCGCGGGGCGTCTGGCCCGGGGGGTGCCCCCACGGTGGCCTGACCCATGATCGGTGCCCACCGACCCACATGCGGTCCTGTGCCATGGGGGCAGTCTATTCCTCTGCGTCAGCCTTGTACCAATCTGCGATGGCCGACGCGGAGATGAACCCCCCCACGTATGCGCGGAGATGACGCCAGCAGACGCTGGAGCTCCCGCACATGCGCCAACTCACACCGGCTGGCGGAGGCCCTTCGCCGCCGGTTGGCACGGCGCAAACCACTCCGGCGCCGTCCTAGCCCCCGAATGTGCGGAGGATTACGCACCTTTGGGGCAGCTCAACGCCGGAGTGGTTCCCGCCAGGGTTTACGCCGTTTATTCCCGCCCCGCCGATTTGCGCAGGATCCCGCCCCTGGATCTCTACACAGTTAGGTGTTGCTAAACCTTACAGCATAATAAAGCCTTTTCCACATGGAGTTACATCAATCCCTGTCACATCATTCATATTCTGATGTTACACAAATACCAATATTAATGTTTCTAGGAAAATTATGCTTTTTATTGGTGAAACCAAGATGGTATTAAATCACAGCAGCTCATGATTCGCCTATCATCAGGCAAGAAACTGAAAACCCTTCCAGCCAGTGTAATTGAAAGGATCGAACTGATCCAATAAACGGCATTGTTAACGGCATTTTGAGGAAAGCTTTCATTTCCTCTGCGTTACATTATTTGCAAGTATTGCAAGGTTCTGAGTTAGACTGTACAACATTGTATCATTTAGTTTTCATATCTGTTTCATCAGTTTTCTGTCTCTTCTGACAAGGACAAAAGTGCTGTTTATGACTTGTTTACCGGCGAGATAGCAGAAAAATCCTTCAAAATAGCTTTGAGATCAGATTTCACTTCACTGTTAAATCTGTTTCCTTCAACCATATATGACAAATTTAAATGAAGCTTGGAGAAGTATTAATGAATCTTGTCTGGTTTTTAAAAATATTTTCAAATATATTTCTTTACGTGCAGTCCAAAATCAGTGTATTATGTGGCTGTTCAAAGTTATAATCTTCAGTATCACAAGTAGGCTTACATTAACACTGTAAGAAGTCTTACAACACCAGGTTAAAGCCCAACAGGTTTGTTTCGATGTCACTAGCTTTCGGAGCGCTGCTCCTTCTTCAGGTGAATGAAGAGGTATGTTCCAGAAACATATATATCGACAGATTCAAAGATGCCAGGCAATGCTTGGAATACGAGCATTAGCAGGTGATTAAATCTTTACAGATCCAGAGATGGGGTAACCCCAGGTTAAAGAGGTGTGAATTGTGTCAAGCCAGGACAGTTGGTAGGATTTCGCAGGCCAGATGGTGGGGGATGCATGTAATGCGACATGAATCCCAGGTCCCGGTTGAGGCCGCACTCATGTGTGCGGAACTTGGCTATAAGTTTCTGCTTGGCGATTCTGCGTTGTCGCGGGTCCTGAAGGCCGCCTTGGAGAACGCTTACCCGGAGATCAGAGGCTGAATGCCCTTGGCCCTTGTTCCCCGACTGGAAGGGAACATTCCTGCCTGGTGATTGTCGCGTGATGTCCGTTCATTCGTTGTCGCAACGTCTGCATGGTCTCGCCAATGTACCACGCTTCGGGACATCCTTTCCTGCAGCGTATGAGGTAGACAACGTTGGCCGAGTCGCACGAGTATGTACCGCGTACCTGGTGGGTGGTGTTCTCACGAGTAATGGTGGTATCCATGTCGATGATCTGGCACGTCTTGCAGAGATTGCCATGGCAGGGTTGTGTGGTGTTGTGGTCACTGTTCTGAAGACTGGGTAGTTTGCTGCAAACAATGGTTTGTTTGAGGTTGCGCGGTTGTTTGAAGGCAAGTAGTGGGGGTGTGGGGATGACCTTGGCAAGATGTTCATCTTCATCGATGACGTGTTGAAGGCTGTGAAGAAGATGTCGTAGTTTCTCCGCTCCGGGGAAGTACTGGACGATGAAGGGTATTCTGTTGGTTGTGTCCCATGTTTGTCTTCTGAGGAGGTCGGTGCAGTTTTTTGCTGTGGCGCGTTGGAACGGTTGATCGATGAGTCGAGCGCCATATCCCGTTCGTACGAGGGCATCTTTCAACGTCTGTAGATGTCTGTTACGCTCCTCCTCGTCTGAGCAGACCCTGTGTATACGGAGAGCTTGTCCATAGGGGATGGCTTCTTTAATGTGTTCAGGGTGGAAGCTGGAGAAGTGGAGCATCGTGAGGATATCCATGGGTTTGCGGTAAAGCGAAGTGCTAAGGTGACCGTCCTTGATGGAGACGAGTGTGTCCAAGAATGCAACTGATTTTGGAGAGTAGTCCATGGTGAGTCTGATGGTTGGATGGAACTTAGTAATGACATCGTGTAGTCATTTCAGTGATTCTTCGCCGTGGGTCCAAAGGAAAAAATTGTCATCGATGTATCTGGTGTATAACGTCGGTTGAAGGTCCTGTGCGGTGAGTAGGTCCTGTTAAAACTTGTGCATGAAGATGTTGGTGTATTGGGGTGCGAATTTGGTCCCCATGGCTGTTCCGTGCGTCTGGATGAAGAACTTGTTGTCGAAGGTGAAGACGTTGTGATCTAGAATGAAGCGGATGAGTTGCAGAATTGCATCTGGAGATTGGCAGTTGTCGGTGTTGAGTACTGAGGCTGTTGCAGCAATGCCGTCGTCATGGGGGATGCTGGTGTAGAGTGCCGAGACGTCCATTGTGACGAGGAATGTTCCTGGTTCAACTGGTCCATGGGTGCTGAGTTTCTGTAGGAAGTCCGTCATGTCGCTCTGTAGGAAGTCCGTCGTGTCGATTTAATCACCTGCTAATGCTCGTATTCCAAGCATTGTCTGGCATCTTTGAATCTGCCTATGTATATGTTTCTGGAACATACCTCTTCATTCACCTGAGGAAGGAGCAGCGCTCCAAAAGCTAGTGATATCGAAACAAAGCTGTTGGACTTTAACCTGGTGTTGTAAGACTTCTTACTGTGCTCACCCCAGTCCAATGCCGGCATCTCCGCATCACAGCTACATTAACACTGCAATGAAGTTACTGTGGAAATCCCCTAGTTGCCGCACTACGGCGCCTGTTCGGGTTCACTGAGGGAGAATTCAGAATGTCCAATTCACCTAACATGCATGTCTTTCGGGACTTGTGGGAGGAAACCGGAGCACCCGGAGGAAACCCACGCAGACACGGGGAGAACATGCAGACACCACGCAGACAGTGGTGCAAGCCATGAATCGAACCTGGGACCCTGGCGCTGTGAAGCAAGTATCTTTAAAATATACTGGGAAGTGTACGGTAGTTCAGGCTCTTTTCCAGAAATCTTGCATCATATAAAAGCAGAAGCAAAGCACCACTGCTTGATTTTATCTGCTAACCTTTTCATGCTTCGTCCCTGGTTATTAGAGATCCAGCTGTTCTGATAATGTGGAGGGAGGGGAGCAAAATTGTCCATATGCCATGCAGTTGGGGGTCATTATTGTACAGTTAAAATGATTATTGTTGAATTAACAGCGTCCTGAGCTATTAGACCCCAATTTCCTCGATAACCATTACTATAATATCTAGTAGTTAGCAAATGACAAGATAAACAAATGGATATGGTATAGTTAGTGATGAGTTGCAAATCTTTAGCATTAGTTGTCTATTTGGAGTTTCTCTTTCATTTAAATCTTTTATTTAAAACTGTAAATTGGAAAGCAGTAGCATAAGCTAATTGCACCTGCTGCTTTGCTGCTTTTTAACACTGCAATGAAGTGACATCAAGCAAGGCCAGTTTTTATTGCTTGAATTGCACATCAGATGGGGTAGTGGTGTCTCTTTCTTGAACCACTGCAGTCCCACAGTGCTGTTGGGTGAGAAGTTCCAGAATTTTGACACAGCGGCTTTGAAGAAATGGTACTTCATTTCTGGCAGAATGATGTGTGACTTGGAGGGGAACATGAAGGTGGCATTTTCTCATTTATGCTCTTTTGAGTGGCACAGTGGTTAGCACTGCTGCCTCACAGCGCCAGGGACCCAGGTTCGATTCCGGCCTTGGGTCACTGTTTGTGTGGAATCTGTACCTTCTCCCTGTATCTGCGTGGGTTTCCTCAGCGAGCTCTGGTTTCCTCCCACCGTCCAAAGATATGCAGGTTAGGTGGATTGGCCATGTTAAATTTCCCCTTAGTGTGCCAGGGATGTGCAGGTTAGGTTATGGGGTTACGGGGAAAGGGCAGGGTGGACGGGTGAGTGGACCTGAGTAGGGTGTTCTTTCAAGGGTTTGGTGTAGGCTCAATAGACTGACTGGCCTCATTCTGCACTGTAAAGATTCTATGATTTTTAGGTGGTTGTGATTGCAGGTTTACAAAGTGCTGTTGTGGAGCGTTGATGACTTTCTGCAGTGCATCTTGTAGACAGCTCAGATTGAATGTTTAAGGTGGTGGATGTGGTCCTGATCAAGCAGGTAGTTTTGCCTGGATGCTGTTGAGCTTCTCGAATGATATTGGAGTTGCACCCACCAGGGAAATGGCAAGTATTCCTTCACACTCCTGATTTAAGTCTTGTGAATGGTGGAAAGAGTTTGGTGAGTCAGGAGGTGAGTTAGTCACTGCAGAATTCCCAGCATCTGACCTGCTCTTGTAGCCTCCGTTACACCCTCAGGCAGAGCGTTCCAGAT